>NC_064626.1:1112975415-1113281625 GCF_023864275.1 Schistocerca cancellata | reverse complement strand
ATGCTGATGGACGAAGAGATTTCCATCCGGAAAGGAAGTTCCTAGAAGACTGTTTGATAGAGACCGGAAAAGATGAAAATCTGAGGTCGCAAGATCAGACGAATAAGGTGGGCGTGGAATGACTTCCCAATCCCACTGCAGTATAGTGTTTTTTGACAGTCCAGTAGAATGCGGGCGGTCATTATCTTGGAGCAGCATCACTCCATGCAGTCTTCCTGGTCGTTCTTCTTGGACTGGCATCTGCAGGACGCCTCAGTTGTTGACGATAAATGACATCAGTGATGGTTACACCTTGAGAAAGCAATTCGTAGTATACCACACCATTGATGTTCTACCATAACATTGATTTTTATGAATGCGCACTGTTCTTTGTACGGGAAGTTGTTGCTATCAGAAAATAAGTACCAAACTATAGCATTCCATTAAAAAAAAAAAAAAAAAAAAAACTTGACCTTCATATCTCTGACGTGACCCCACCTAGCAACAAGAACCAAACGTCACATTATGGCCCCTGTTGTCCCATGCAACATTTGTCCCACAAACTTTTCAGCTACTATCAAACTTTCGGAGTTATTCTAGGTGGCAATGGTTAGTGACCCACCCTGTATACAGCGGCAAATTGAGGTGAGATAGTGCGTGCACAGGTATCCTCAAATACACATTCAGATGAGGTGACTCGTTTTGCGATTTCCAGTACGTAAATGACCCACCTCTGATAACAGACTGTCCTTCCCTAAGAATGTAAATTAGGGATGGCGGTTAGCGCTGAAACAACTGGTTTTCGGTTGTACTGGCTTTTTCATCTCCTCTTTAACTTGACAGTTAAATCTGCTCCAAATAACCGGTTTCTGCAATAAGAGATTTTCGGTTTTTTATTGCTGTTATTTCAGCAATGAAGGTGGACACGGAACAAAGATCGAAAAATTCTAACAATCCTTCACACTTTTACATTACACATTTGAAGATATATAGAATCGAAAACTCAAATAAAATAGGTAAGTTAAAGAAAAGTACTAAGGGGTAGAATAGTACAAAAATTCATCATTATTCTCCTGCTGATTCAGATTTTTAAAATCTCTGCTCAAAAACCATTTTGTAATTGAGGATCATACCATTGCTCGAACATTTAGAATAGTCGGTGCTAAAGGATGAGAATGGAGAACTTTATTTTTCGTGTTCAGATGTTTTTTTCCTCGGGCTACAAGCAAGGCCTATTATGTAGACGTTGGTAGCAGATCAACTATTTTTTAATCTTGCTGCAGACTATCAATGGATCGTTAAGTTTTTAATTTATTGCTGTTTCCATAACTTCTTTTTTCTTTTATTATTTCTTAGGAACAATAGAAAAATAATAAGCTTTTGTGTAAGATCTGTAATGATGTTTTTCTTTATTTCGGGTGGGGAACCCGTATTTTTGTCAAAGATATGTCTTTACTTAGGAATTTAAATTTTTACTGACAGTAGCAAAAATTCTATTTCAAAACATTCAGATGAATAAGTCAAATAATAGGCACAATATGACACATACCAACAATATTTAAATGACAATAGATAAAATATCAATAATGAATTGATGCATTCACCAACAGTTTTCTACAATCTCTTCATAAATCATGGTTCTGTTATGTGTAGTTATGTAAGGTGATTCATTTCGTCTGTATCAATGTCATTCAAAGACGATACCAATCTTTCAGAAGCCAGAAAACTTTATTTAAAAATCAAAAATTTTAGTACGGCAAATTGTTACTGGTAAAAATTCAGAATACGTGTTATAACCGACACCAAAGAGATACTAAAAATTACCAGTTATTCAGAAATAAAAAACAGATATCGGTTTTAACAAATCGTTTTTTTCCATCCCTAAAGTAAAATAGTCGAGCGGCATAATGCGGTACCAACTACGGCTTTTTCTGTTACATACACCTCGCAAAATACGTACAGGATGTTACCATCACCATCACCTCAACTTTGTTGCAAAGATCTGTTGTCGATTGTTCTTACTCCTAACTGAAGTACAACTGCAATGGAATGGCCATTTCAGTGAAATGTGTAATTTAACGTGAGGTTCTCTCCTAACAATAATAATTATTTTCTCGACTGATGCAATGTGTGCGCCTTGCAGCCTACGGAAAAAATTAAAATGATCACCTCGAAAGATTTGTCATAGAGGAGTCGTAATTGACTAGCACTCTGGCAGAGGCATTACAAGCATTGAGTTAAGGTTCCATGCTGCGGACGCAGTAGGAACCACGTTCTGTAGAAGAAGATAAAGAGTTGGTAACAGCGTTTGACTAGCTGATGGAGTGGTCTGTTATTTCGAGCATTGTACTGCGTTCCTTTTATTAATTTAGCAGTTTTCTTAATTTGGCCTCCGAGGACCATCCCTTAAGAACGTCTGGCAAAACTGAAGTATGAATGTATTGTGCAAATTACCCTCCACTGTACTAAAACAACAGTAGTAGTGTCACATCTAAAATGTGCACCCGTTCGCGAGACACGGTTCGCAGCTGCAGCTACCGCGAGATCAAAAATGCAGGTGCGTCGAGTTGAGTAGCGCTCTATTCAGACACGCCACAATATCGTCAAGGGCTTAATTGATCGAAATCGTATTGTTGACTGGTCGAAAGTTTGTCCTTTACTCGCTTTTGATTGCGCTTTAGACTCAGGATATGGATACGACAATGCATATATACATGTCAGAAGAGTTTTAGATGTTGACATGTACAAAAGCATGGTTATACCACTTGATAACGGCCGTGCGGGCGAAAATACAATACTGCATATAAATAACTTTTGCCGTCAAAGGCGATAATCGTGTCTTTTACAAAATTTTGCATATCTGTGAGCCCCAACAACGAGAAGGCAATCAATTTCCCACTACGTTAGTAGTGCACAACTTTGTTGCCAGCGGTCACTGTGCAATAATGGCACAAAATAAATAAAGGCGGAGTGGTACGGTCGCTCAACAGTGAAAGGACATCCGGATCGAATAAGATGCCTGTGATATCTCTACAGAGATTATGCGAAAATGTTTGCACCCCTTCTAGCAGTAGTTTATCGTATGCTACCGGAGCAATGAACGGTACTGAACGATTGGAGGAGAGCACAGGAAATCCATTTTCAACAAGGGTTGACGCATAAACAAATATACATATTGACCTATACCACTGACGTCTATCTGTTGTATAATTATGGAACGTATTTTATACTCCTGTATTACGTTTGAAGAGGTGACTCCAGACAGCAGTCAGAAAGTTGAAGAACTGCATGTTTGGCATCAGCCAAACCAGAAAATATCGGCAAAAACAAACGAACAATATACACACACAGAGGATAAAACAAATGAGTTGTCAAGTTGATCGAGGTAAACACGTAGATGTAGTTACACAGATGTTGTTCATTAGATTCATATGCAATTCAACTTTCCGTAGGAAAACCATCAGAGCCATGTAATGTTTACAGGCCCTGAACTTGCGAGTAACTAGTCGGCGCGAGCTAAAGTGGAATGACCACAGAACACTATTTTTAGGAAAATCTGATGCCAGGATTCATTGGAACGCTTTAAGGATACGTAATTCTAACACGAAAGATATTACAAAACACTTGTAAGACTGATTCCTGAGTATTGTTCCTTCAGTCTCGGACCCTCACCAGGCTGAGTTAATAGAAGGGACAAAGAAGATCCTACGGAGAGTTGCACGTTTTGTTGAGTGGCCCTTTCGTAAGCACGATAGATTATGGAGACGTTCAACAGGCTCATATGGCAGAAGCTACAAGAGAAGCGTAGTGCATCACGGAGAGATTCACTGCCGAAATTCCGAGAGCGTACGTTCCAACACGAGTCGGAAAACACTTTACTTTCTCCCACGCATGTCTCGTGAAATGACCATGACGAGAAAATGGGTGAAATTAGAGATCATATTCGATGTTTATGGACACTTGTTTTTCTCAGGCGTCATTTGCGAACAAAAAAGGTAGGGAGAGAAACAATAGTGGTCCCAGAAGTAACGCTTCGCCATGCACTGTGAAGGTGGCTTGCGGAGAATCGATATACTCGTAGGTGTACATGCTTGGCGTAGTTCGAGATGGTAGCGGCGTGCACAGCCACACAGAAGAGTAGTGCTGATCACACGACTATTACAGCCACAATTAGTGCGCCCAGATAATCAGTTGGTATCACTAGGGACCAATTACTGTGAACTGGGCTAAGTGCGGTGGAGAGAGGGGGGGGGGGGGGGGGGGCTAGGTGCTGGTCCTTGCACTGACCTGTTATCTGTGCTGTAAACTGTGTATCTGTGTAATGTGGAGGTCTGTGGCTGAGTGCCATTGGTATGGGTTGAAAGGTTGACCACCTTACTTATTGTGTTGACACGTAACCTACATTTGTCTCAAGTACAAATAGTGTTGAGGATCAGTGGACAAAGTTCAAAACCGTCGTACATTATGCGTTAGATGAGTATGTGCCAAGCAAGATCGTAAGAGATGGAAAAGAGCCACCGTGGTACAACAACCGTGTTAGGAAACTGCTGCGGAAGGAAAGAGAACTTCACAGCAAACATAAACATAGCCAAAGCCTTGCAGACAAACAAAAATTACTCGAAGCGAAATGTAGTGTGGGGAGGGCTATGCGAGCGGCGGGAAATCCTAAGAAATTTTGGTCTTATGTCAAAGCGGTAGGTGGATCAAAACAAAATGTCCAGACACTCTGTGACCAAAATGGTACTGAAACAGAGGATGACAGACTATAGGCCGAAATACTAAATGTCTTTTTCCAAGGTTTTTCACAGAGGAAGATTGTACTGTAGTTCCTTCTCTAGATTGTCTCACAGATGACAAAATGGTAGATATCGAAATAGACGACAGAGGGATAGAGAAACAATTAAAATCGCTCAAAAGAGGAAAGGCCTCTGGACCTGATGGGATACCAGTTCAATTTTACACAGAGTACGCGAAGGAACTTGCCCCCCTTCTTGCAGCGGTGTACCGTAGGTCTCTAGAAGAGCGTAGCGTTCCAAAGGATTGGAAAAGGGCACAGGTCATCCCCGTTTTCAAGAAGGGACGTCGAACAGATGTGCAGAAATATAGACCTATATCTCTAACGTCGATCAGTTGTAGAATTTTGGAACACGTATTATGTTCGAATATAATGACTTTTCTGGAGACTAGAAATCTACTCTGTAGGAATCAGCATGGGTTTCGAAAAAGACGGTCATGTGAAACCCAGCTCGCGCTATTCGTCCACGAGACTCAGAGGGCCATAGACACGGGTTCACAGGTAGATGCCGTGTTTCTTGACTTCCGCAAGGCGTTCGATACAGTTCCCCACAGTCGTTTAATGAACAAAGTAAGAGCATATGGACTATCAGACCAATTGTGTGATTGGATTGAGGAGTTCCTAGATAACAGGACGCAGCATGTTATTCTCAATGGAGAGAAGTCTTCCGAAGTAAGAGTGATTTCAGGTGTGCCGCAGGGGAGTGTCATGGGACCGTTGCTATTCACAATATACATAAATGACCTGGTGGATGACATCGGAAGTTCACTGAGGCTTTTTGCAGATGATGCTGTGGTGTATCGAGAGGTTGTAACAATGGAAAATTGTACTGAAATGCAGGAGGATCTGCAGCGAATTCACGCATGGTGTAGGGAATGGCAATTGAATCTCAATGTAGACAAGTGTAATGTGCTGCGAATACACAGAAAGATAGATCCTTTATCATTTAGCTACAAAATAGCAGGTCAGCAACTGGAAGCAGTTAATACCATAAATTATCTGGGAGTACGCATTAGGAGTGATTTAAAATGGAATGATCATATAATGTTGATCGTCGGTAAAGCAGATGCCAGACTGAGATTCATTGGAAGAATCCTAAGGAAATGCAATCCGAAAACAAAGGAAGTAGGGTACAGTACGCTTGTTCGCCCACTGCTTGAATACTGCTCAGCAGTGTGGGATCCGTACCAGATAGGGTTGATAGAAGTGATAGAGAAGATCCAACGGAGAGCAGCGCGCTTCGTTACAGGATCATTTAGTAATCGCGAAAGCGTTACGGAGATGATAGATAAACTCCAGTGGAAGACTCTGCAGGAGAGACGCTCAGTAGCTCGGTATGGGCTTTTGTCAAAGTTTCGAGAACATACCTTCACCGAAGAGTCAAGCAGTATATTGCTCCCTCCTACGTATATCTCGCGAAGAGACCATGAGGATAACATCAGAGAGATTAGAGCCCACACAGAGGTATACCGACAATCCTTCTTTCCACGAACAATACGAGACTGGAATAGAAGGGAGAACCGATAGAGGTACTGAAGGTACCCTCCGCCACACACCGTCAGGTGGCTTGCGGAGTATGGATGTAGATGTAGATGTAGATGTCTCAAGCAGCAACTACACGTCCATCGATCTTAATTTTTCCTATCCGATTGATGGACCACCACCAAAGTGCACCCTTCAAACCACTTCAAGAAATATGGAATTCGGGACGTAGGCACAGGTTCTTGATTAGGAGCAGCACTTCTTTTCCTCTTGACGCCAAGTGTTTCCTTACGTGAAAAGATTCAAGCCAGCTACGCTTGCACGAACCTTGGGTAGAGAGGAGGGTTTCGGTTCTTGTAACTTCCTAAATAGACACCATTCTTAACACTACTGGAAAGATGTCATATACCACCGCCGACCTGGGTGGCCGAGCGGTTCTAGGCGCTACAGTCTGGAACCGCGTGACCGCTACGGTCGCAGGTTCGAATCTTGCCTCGGGCATGGATGTGTGTGATGTCCTTAAGTTAGTTAGGTTTAAGTAGTTCTAAGTTCTAGGGGACTGATGACCTTAGAAGTTAAGTCCTATAGTGCTCAGAGCCATTTGAACCATAGACCACCTCTTTTTCCCAATTGAACTGGTGCCCCGGCTATGACTGATATTGTTATATATATTGATATTGATATAGACGACACACGTTAAGGACCAAAAAGAATTAAATTTTATTTTTGTATTACCACTAGTTCCCTGTTGATAGATTTCTCGTCAGCAGAGAAACCACAGTATAAGGCCTTAGGCATGTTGGTCATTCGCCGAAAATATGATTTTCCCAGTTTCGAAATTATTTTCAATATGGAATTGTGAATCTAATGATTCAGTTTACTAACGTGTCAACTCATCAGAAATTTAAAGTATTCGTAGAAATTATGTAGTGACATTCAGTTGTTTGAGCTGATGGCGACTTGCTTGTACGACAGAGTCACATCGATTAAATATATAGGCGTAACGTTGGAAAACGATATGAATTGGAACAAGTACGTAAAGGCGGCGTTAGGGAATGCGAATGGACGATTTTGGTTTATTGGGAGATTTCTAGGAACGTGTAGCTCATCCATAAAGGAGACCGCGTATATAACACTAGTGCGATCCATTTTTGAGTAATGGTTGAGTGTTTTGGGTCCCCGCCAGATCAGATTACAGGAGGGTAACGAAGCACTTGAAAGGATTGCTGCTAGATTTGTTACCAGTAGGCTCGAACAACACGCGAGTATTACGGAAATACACCCTGGATGGAAGGCGATGTTCTTTTCACATAACACTATCGAAAAAAATTAGAGATTCGGCATTTGCAACAGACTGCAGAACGATTCTGCTGCCTCCAACGTACCCTTAAGTACAGCAAAGACAAAATAAATTAGGACCCATACGGAAGCATACAGCCAGTCTTATTGCCCTGCTCCATTTGCGAGTGGAACGAGAAAGGGATTGCATAGTAATGATACGAGGTACCTTCCGTCATGAACCCTGTGGTGACTTGCGGAGTACATATGTAGACGTGCTACAGAAATGTATGACAGTTTCGTTGGCATTTGTCTGGTGGCGAGCTAAACATCAGAGAATTTTAAGCCGCACAGACTTAGCCATCTATAGATCTAATTTAGTAACCAGGAACGAAGCAGGATTTAAATCAAGGGACTTCCAAATGATAGTTCAGTCATTACTTTTGCAACAGAACTATCTATTGCGTGAGAACCACTGGCCGTACTCGGGTGCTTAGGCCTGAACATTGAGCCACACTGTAAGAGACTTTTGCAATTATAAAGGACTGACAGTAGTCAGTTAATAGATCATTATAATTTTTATCGATAAAACTATAAGCGTTCGGTAATTAAGAAATGAGTTCATCCTCACAGCGGTTCTCATGCATCACAGCGTTGGCCAAGTGTGAGTCACTGGATGCCAGCGAGCTTAAAGAGCATTAAGGGCTCAGAGTGCCAGCATTAGTTTGCACAGCAGCTCGTGGAAGCAACACAATCTCCATTCGCTGGAAGTTCACACCTATGATTCCGCTTAAAAGCTTCCTGGTGCCTGTTGTGTAGTTTGTGTTGGTGTGGGGCTATTGGACCTTCTCTTTTACGTTGCGGGTTGACTGGGGTGGTTTTACCAATTTAATCTGAACATTAAAATCTAAAAACTGATACAATTACAGCAAACTTTAAAAAATTTAAAGCTGAATCCAAAAGAAAAATTATCTTTTCGTTTCAAGAAATATCAATAAACTATCAACTGGTTTCAGAATGAGATTTTCACTCTGCAGCGGAGTGTGCGCTGATATGAAACTTCCTGGCAGATTAAAACTGTGTGCCCGACCGAGACTCGAACTCGGGACCTTTGCCTTTCGCGGGCAAGTGCTCTACCATCTTTTTTTTTAATCTCATTTTGTTCGTTTTCGTTCGTTGTATCTGCTCGGGGCGGACGTCGCAAGACACCCGTTTCAGTTCGTCGTTGTTCCTTTAACTCAGTTTTTTTATTACAGAGGGCAGCTAACCCTCTGACCGAACGCGCTGAGTTACCGTGCCGGCACCATCTGAGCTACCGAAGCACGACTCACGCCCGGTCTCACAGCTGTACTTCTGCCAGTATCTCGTCTCCTACCTTCCAAACTTTACAGAAGCTCTCCTGCAAACCTTGCAGAACTAGCACTCCTGAAAGAAAGGATACTGCGGAGACATGGCTTAGCCACAGCCTGGGGGATGTTTCCAGAATGAGATTTTCACTCTGCAGCGGAGTGTGCGCTGATATGAAACTTCCTGGCACATTAAAACTGTGTGCCCGACCGAGACTCGAACTCGGGACCTTTGCCTTTCGCGGGCAAGTGCTCTACCATCTGAGCTACCGAAGCACGACTCATGCCCGGTCCTCACAGCTTTACTTCTGCCAGTATCTCGTCTCCCACCTTCCAAACTTTACAGAAGCTCTCCTGCGAACCTGCAGAACTAGCACTCCTGAAAGAAAGGATACTGCGGAGACATGGCTTAGCCACAGCCTGGGGGATGTTTCCAGAATGAGATTTTCACTCTGCAGCGGAGTGTGCGCTGATATGCGCTCATTGTGGAAACATCCCCCAGGCTGTGGCTAAGCCATGTCTCCGCAGTATCCTTTCTTTCAGGAGTGCTAGTTCTGCAGGTTCGCAGGAGAGCTTCTGTAAAGTTTGGAAGGTAGGAGACGAGATACTGGTAGAAGTAAAGCTGTGAGGACCGGGCGTGAGTCGTGCTTCGGTTGCTCAGATGGTAGAGCACTTGCCCGCGAAAGGCAAAGGTGCCGAGTTCGAGTCTCGGTCGGGCACACAGTTTTAATCTGCCAGGAAGTTTCAACGACTGGTTTGTTAACTAACGCTTTCGCCTTACAGACTCCGCAAAACAGCCAACCTGAAAAGTCTTCTTTACAATTAAATTAAAATAATCCCTCGCCGACTGGTGTAAAATGTTTATGCTCGCGTGTTACGACATTTCTGGAGGCCGAGAATCTTGTCTGCAGGAACCAACACGGGTTCCGAAAACAACGATCGTCTGATCCCCAGCTCGCTCTCTTTGTCCACGAGAAACAGCAGTAGATAAACGCTCCCAGGTAGATTCCGAAAGGCATTCGATACAGTCTCAACGGATCGCCTAATGAACAAAATACGAGCGTATAGGATATCAGACGAGCTGTGTGACTGAGTTGACTAGATTGGAGAGATTCTAGCCAACAGAACACAGAATTTTCTAATTCTAATAATTTTCGGGTGTGCAGCCGAATCCCGTCGATGTTCTACCACGATAGTTCGGCTCAGAGACGTCCGGCCATCTTCAGATGAGTAGATAACTACTGAAGAGCCCTGGTGCATTCACGGTATTTATGCTGAATCTGGCGCATGCGAAATGTGCTGGCGTCCTTAGGCGCATGTGTCAGTTGATGACATGCGCAAGACAGCCGAGTTGTGTGTGCTGCCCTCGGTTGTGGAAGTGAAACATGATCTAATCATTGAGTATCGAATGATCCCATCGATTCCGCTGTGACTGAATGATTTTAATTATAAGTATCCAACTTTTATCCAGTTGAAAGCCTTTGTTACGATTTAAGAGTATCGGCAAGAGGTATTTCCACCGATTGTTTGATTACTGAATGCCAATAACTGGAAACTCGAGATAAACTTTTTTTCTATTGTATTCCATTGAGTGTGCCATGGAAGTAGTGTTCTACTGCTGCTGATTTTAACGTTTGTCAAAAGACGAGTGTATCTTTCGTTTTCTGTATAGCGTTCCTGGACTGTTCGTGTTGTCTGGCCAATACATGCAGCATGACACTTACAGGGAATTTTGTAAATGCCCGCATTTTGGCCGGCCGGTGTGGCCGAGCGGTTCTAGGCGCTTCAGTCTGGAACCGCGCGACCGCTACGGTCGCAGGTTCGAATCCTGCCTCGGGTATGGATATGTGTGATGTCCTTAGGTTAGTTAGGTTTAAGTAGTTCTAAGTTCTAGGGGACTGATGACCTCAGATGTTAAGTCCCATAGTACTCAGAGCCATTTTTTTGAACCCGCTTTTTGCAGTTGTAAGTCGTCCTTAACGGATCCAACCAGGACCAAGCTCTTCGCTAGTGGACGGAAGGTAATCTCGATTTTGTTTTTCCTTAAGCAATCTGCCTATGTTAGAAGATAGGTTCCCGCCATATGGGAAGGAACGCAGTTGATTTATAGTCGTCCACAGTGTCCTCAGTGTGTTGCTTCTTGTTATTATAGCTGTACATGGCCTTCCTTATTTGGCCTGATGTGTGGCCATTCTCGTTAAAAGCCTTCTCCAAGTGTTCTAATTCTGCGTGGAGGTTTTCATCGTCTAATATTACGTGCGCTCGATGTATCAAGGTACTAAGGACACTGGCGGTCAGTGCGGGGTGATGGAGATACAGATCTGTGTGCGTGGATTTTCTGTACACAGAATGTCCAATGATCCATCATTTTTACGGTGTACAAACACAGCTAGAAAGGGTAAAGTCCTTTCTTTCTCAGTCTCCATTGTAAACATGATGTTCGCATGTAACGAGTTTAGGTGACAAAGGAATTTCTCCAGTTCTTTTGTCTGCCATAAGGCCATACAACAAAAGTATCATCTATATAACTCCAGAAAACCGTGGGCTTTAAATACAGCAGACTTAAGCGCTTTCTCCTCAAATTCCTCCATGAAAAGATTAGCGACCACGGGGAACGAAGGGCTCCCCATGGCAACGCCATTTATTTATTCAATGAATTTGTTATTAAATATTGCCCGCATCTCGTGCTCGTGCGCTAGCGTTCTCGCTTCCCACGCCTGGGTTCCCGGGTTCGATTCCCGGCGGGGTCAGGTATTTTCTCTGCCTCGTGACGGCTGGGTGTTGTGTGCTGTCCTTAGGTTAGTTAGGTTTAAGTAGTTCTAAGTTCTAGGGGACTGATGGCCATAGATGTTAAGTCCCATAGTGCTCAGAGCCATTTGAACCATTTGTTATTAAATAACAAGTATGGTGAGGAGAGAGTATGTTCAAGAGGAGAGAGTATGTTCATACAAAGCCGATAGATGTAGAAATTACATTCGAAGACAGCATGTCATTCTGAACGGATAAAATTCTTTAGTTGTAAAAGTAACCTCGGGCGTGCTCCAGCGAACTGTTATGGGACCTCTACTTTGCAGTACATACACTGAAGAGCCAACGAAACTGGTTCACCTGCCTAACATCGTGAAGGACCCCGGCGAGCACGCAGAGGTGTCGCAACACGACGTGGCATGGACTCGGCTAATGTCTGTAGTAGTGCTGGAGGGGATTGACACCATGAATCTTGCAGAGCTGTCCACAAATCCGTAAGATTACGAGGGGGTGGAGTTCTCTTTGAACAGCATGTTGCAAGGCATCCCAGATGTGCTCAATAATGTTCATGTCTGGGGAGTCTGGTGGCCAGCGGAAGTGTTAAACTTAGAAGAGTGTTCCTGGAGCCACTCTGTAGCAATTCTGGACGTGTGGGGTGTCGCGTTGTCCTGCTGCAATTGCCCAAGTCCGTCGGAATGCACAATGGACATGAATGGATGCTTACGTACCTGTCACCTGTCGTATCTAGATGTATCAGGGGTCCCATATCACTCCAGCTGCACACGTCCCACAACATTACAGAGCCTGGACCACCTTGAACAGTCCCCTGCTGACGTGCAGGGTCACGTGGATTCATAGGTTGTGTCCATACCTGTACACGTCCATCCGCTCGAAACAATTTGAAACGAGACTCGTCCCGTCAGGCAACATGTTTCCAGTCGTCAACAGTCCAATGTCGTGCAGTCATAAACGGTACACGAATGGGCCTTCGGTTCCCAAAGGCCATATCGATGATGTTTCGTTGTATGGTTCGCACGCTGACACTTGTTGCTGGCCCAGCACTGAAATATGCAGCAGGGTTGCACTTTTGTCACGTTGAACGATTCTCCTCAGTCGTCGTTGGTTCCTTTCTTGCAGGATCTTTTTCCGGCCTCAGCGATGCCGGAGATTTGATGTTTTACCGGATTCCTGATACTCACGGTACACTCGCGAAATGGTCGTACGGGAAAATCCCCACTTCATCGCTACCTCGGAGATGCTATGTCCCATCGCTCGTGCGCCGTCTATAACACCACGTTCAAACTCACTTAAATCTGCCATTGTAGTAGCAGTAACCGATCTATCAACTGCGCCAGACACTTGTTGTCTTATATAGGCGCTACCGACCACAGCACCGTATTCTGCCTGTTTACATATATAAAAGGCTTATTTCAATAGTGGTACAACTCCATTTTTGTTCATATTGAGATACAGAGTCCTAAAGTTAAATGAGCGCTGAAAAATCTGCAGTTGAGATACCAGAAATATTCAAGCTTATGGCTCCTTGCTAGAGATGACCCTTTCTTTCTGTTTGTTTGGCTCATTAATTTCAGAAGCATTATAGCGGAAGTCCCTTGAGGCTTTTTGTGGATAGTGTTGTTGTATATAGAGAAGTCGCAATGTTAATAAATTGTAACCCCATGCAGCAAGACCTGCAGAGGATCGATGCATGATAAGTGGAGTGGGAAATGACCCTCAACCCAAACAAATGTAACGTATTGCGAATACACAGAGGAGAACGACCTTTTACTGTGTGACAACAAAGCTGCAGAACAATCTTGAAGCAGTGACTTCCATAAAATATCTAGGACTGTGCGTATGGAGTGAGCGAAGTGGAACGAGCACACAATTGCGAGTAAGGCAGATTCCAGACGGATTCACTGGAAGAGTCCTCAGGAAATGTAGTCCATCAACAAAGGAAGTACCTTACGAAACACTCGCGCGACCAATACTCGAATATTGCTCATCAGCATGGGATCCATATCAGATATGACTGATAGAGGAAATAGAGAAGATCCAAAGAACAGCAGCACGTTTCGTTACAGGTTCATTTAGTAAGCGCGACAGCGTCACAAAGATGTTCAGCCAGTTCCAGTGGCTGCAAGAGAGGGTTCTGCGTCACGGTATGGTCTACTGTTATGGACTTCCGAGAGCGTACATACCAATATATCGCTTCATGCTACGTTCGTCTCACAAAAAGTCCATGAAGATAATATTACAGAGATTCGAGGCCACTCGGAAGTTTACCAGCACTCTTTCTTCCCACGATCTATACGCAACTGGAATTGGAAAAAAGGGAAGTGACACTGGTACTCCGCAAGTACCCTCCGCCACACACCGTAAGGTGGCTAGAGGAGTATAGATGTAGTTGTTGGTGTAGAACACACGCAGTAAGGCAATATATACTCGCTTCTTGGCTCAGATAACATGTAACGCAACTCCTATTTCAAGCTGAGCCATTACAAATAACATTAACCTCGCAGTTATTAAACAACTAGACAACTTAACCGGCCCACTGCAACATGTTTCTTTTGTTGCCCTCTGTGGTAGCCGGGCAGCCTTCTCATAACTGTTGCTTGTATGTCAGTTCTGCAGCGCAGCTCCCTTAGCCGTACGTTCAAGCAGAACCGTGAAGTGTTGTGATGATTCCTGGAAGGCAGCTGTAGTAACGACCTCCCAGAATTCCACACAGAGCGGTGCAGACTTTGAAGCGGCTACCAGCAGCCTTCACAAGGTGTAAACAGACACCGCACGGGGCGGGCGTTCAACTATTCACTTTGCTCGCCACGTTACAGACGTAACGTCCCAGTCCACAACCATCGCCAGCCGACTCCTGCCCCGACTGACCGCCTTTCCTAATGGCCGTACCCACACCGTCCGGCAGAGATAACACTCTCTCTGTCCACACTCCGGCTAGGCAAAGTGTATCTTACTCACTAAAATATCATCGGAATCAAACTTAACAGCATAAGTGATACAAGCTGCTAATTCATTCTGATTTCACATATAAATTCAGTTAACAGTAAGATTTGAGGAAAACATATTTCAGGTACTGTTTTATTTTACATTTTTTCAAATCGCACCGTGGTTCAGTGGCCACGTTAAACTGTAGGTCCCACTATAACTAGCTGGGCAAGTTAGTTTAAAGATCGGAGGAACGCAAGAGTATACGAACTTCAAATAAAACCACGCGTAATAGAGCATTGTGACGTCCAGATCAAGTTGATGACAGCCCTTCATTTTTATTTTTTTATTTTTTGAAGGAACATACCATCCTTTATGAGTTACAAGCTTCAGTCGGCAGATGGGCCATAGTACACAGCTTACTGAAACCATCTAGTAGATGTATCTTGTTCTGCTTTAAGCCTGGAAGATTCTGGATCCGGCATAGACTGCAAATAATTTGAGCTAACTTACATTGAGACGAAGGACGATGGAAGGAACATTCGGGTTTGGAGTATACTTGACAGTAATGTTTTATTAATGCTCTTCCAACGAGGGCGCGTTCTGTGGCAGGTAACCGTTTGCAGAGAGATGCAGGAGTGCAATCTACATGTATTCCACCTTCAGCATGTGCTATACTAGGACCACCCAGTTTCACACCTCATAATGTATCTATGCAGTGATGTCTGCATAAAATACTGATGATGCTGCTTTCCACACATATGTGCTATTCACAGATGATGTCTCGTCCGCCACCGGTAGCTGAGTGGTGCCGGCACGGCAACTCAGCGTGTTCGGTCAGAGGGTTTTCTGCCCACTCTAATAAAAAAACTGAGCTAATAGATCAACGACGAACTGAAACAGGCGTCATGCGACATCCGCCCTGATCAGATACAACGAACGAAAACAAGCAAAATGAGATTAAAAAAAAGTGGTCAGCGTGACAAACTGTCAATCCTAAAGGCCCGGGTTCGATTCCCGACTGGGTCGGAGTTTTTCGCCGCTCAGGGACTGGATGTTGTGTTGTCTTAATCATCATCATTTCATCCCCATCGACGCCCAAGTCGCCGAAGTGGCATCAAATCGAGTGACTTGCACCAGGCGAACGGTCTACCCGACGGGAGGCCATCGTCACACGACATTTCATTTTTCAGATGATGTCTCCTTTACTCGTGCAAATGGTTTTAATTGTCTGAATAGTCACATTTAGACTTATGAGTACATTAGGATTATGTTGTTGTCGTTGTAGTCTTCAGTCCTGAGACTGGTTTGATGCAGCTCTCCATGCTAATCTATCCTGTGCAAGCTCCTTCATCTCCCAGTACCTACTACAACCTACGTCCTTCTGAATCTGCTTAGTGTATTCATCTTTTGGTCTCCCTCTACGATTTTTACCCTCCACGCTGCCCTCCAATGCTAAATTTGTAATCCCTTGATGCCTCAGAACATGTCCTACCAACCGGTCCCTTCTTCTTGTCAAGTTGTGCCACAAACTTCTCTTCTCACCAATCCTATTCGATACTTCCTCATTAGTTATATGATCTACCCATCTAATCTTCAGCATTCTTCTGTAGCACCACATTTCGAAAGCTTCTATTCTCTTCTTGTCCAAACTATTTATTGTCCATGTTTCACTTCCATACATGGCTACACTCCACACAAATACTTTCAGAAACGACTTCCTGACACTTAAATCTATACTCGATGTTAACAAATTTCTCTTCTTCAGAAACGCTTTCCTTGCCATTGCCAGTCTACATTTTATATCCTCTCTACTTCGACCATCATCAGTTATTTTGCTTCCCAAATAGCAAAACTCCTTTACTACTTTAAGTGTCTCATTTCCTAATCTAATTCCCTCAGCATCACCCGACTTAATTCGACTACATTCCATTATCCTCGTTTTGCTTTTGTTGATGTTCATCTTATATCCTCCCTTCAAGACACTGTCCATTCCGTTCAACTGCTCTTCCAAGTCCTTTGCTGTCTCTGACAGAATTACAATGTCATCGGCGAACCTCAACGTTTTTGTTTCTTCTCTGTGGATTTTAATACCCACTCCGAATTTTTCTTTTGTTTGCTTTACTGCTTGCTCAATATACAGATTGAATAACATCGGGGAGAGGCTACAACCCTGTCTCACTCCCTTCCCAACCATTGCTTCCGTTTCATGCCCCTCGACTCTTATAACTGCCATCTGGTTTCTGTACAAATTGTAAATAGCCTTTCGCTCCCTGTATTTTACCCCTGCCACCTTTAGAATTTGAAAGAGAGTATTCCAGTCAACATTGTCAAAAGCTTTCTCTAAGTCTACAAATCCTAGAAACGTAGGTTTGCCTTTCCTTAATATTTCTTCTAAGATAAGTCGTAAGGTCAGTATTGCCTCACGTGTTCCTACATTTCTACGGAATCCAAACTTATCTTCCCCGAGTTCGGCTTCTACCAGTTTTTCCATTTGTCTGTAAATAATTCGCGTTAGTATTTTGCAGCAGTGACTTATTAAACTGATAGTTCGGTAATTTTCACATCTGTCAACACCTGATTTCTTTGGGATTGGAATTATCATATTCTTCTTGAAGTCTGAGGGTATTTCTCCTGTCTCGTACATCTTGCTCACCAGATGTTAGAGTTTTGTCAGGACTGGCTCTCCCAAGGCCGCCAGTAGTTCTAACGGAATATTTTCCACTCCTGGGGCCTTGTTTCGACTCAGGCCTTTCAGTGCTCTGTCAGACTCTTCACGCAGTATCGTATTTCCCATTTCATCTGCATGTACATCCTCTTCCATTTCCATAATATTGTCCTCAAGTACATAGCCCTTGTATAGACCCTCTATATACTCTTTCCACCTTTCTGCTTTCCCCTCTCTGCTTAGAACTGGGTTTCCATTTGAGCTCCTGATATTCAAACAAGTGGCTCTCTTTTCTCCAAAGGTCTCTTTAATTTTCCTGTAGGCTGTATCTATCTTACCCCTAGTGAGATAAGCCTCTACATCCTTACATTTGTCCTCTAGCCATCCCTGCTTAGCCATTTTGCACTTCCTGTCGATCTCATTTTTGAGACGTTTGTATTCCTTTTAGCCTGCTTCATTTACTGCATTTTTATATTTTCTCCTTTCATCAATTAAATTCAATATTTCTTCTGTTACCCAAGGATTTCTACTAGCCCTCGTCTTTTTACGTACTTGATCCTCTGCTGCCTTCACTACTTCATCCCTCAGAGCTACCAATTCGTCTTCTACTGTATTTCTTTCCCCAATCCCTGTCAATTGTTCCCTTATGCTGTCCCTGAAACTCTGTACAACCTTTGGTTTAGTCAGTTTATCCAGGTCCCATATCCTTAAATTCCCACCTTTTTGCAATTTCATCAGTTTTAATCTGCAGTTCATAACCAACAGATTGTGGTCAGCGTCCACATCTGCCCCTGGAAATGTCCTACAATTTAAAACCTGGTTCCTAAATCTCTGTCTTACCATTATATAATCTATCTGATACCTTTTAGTATCTCCAGGATTCTTCCATGTATACAACCTTCTTTTATGATTCTTGAACCAAGTGTTAGCTATGATTAAGTTATGCTCTGTGCAAAATTCTACTAGACGGCTTCCTCTTTCATTTCTTAGCCCCAATCCATATTCACCTACTATGTTTCCTTCTCTCCCTTTTCCTACTGTCACCCATGACTATTAAATTTTCGTCTCTCTTCACTACCTGAATAATTTCTTTTATCTAATCATACATTTCTTCAATTTCTTCGTCATCTGCAGAGCTAGTTGGCATATAAACTTGTACTACTGTAGTAGGCATGGGCTTCGTGTCTATCTTGGCCACTATAATACGTTCACTATGCTGTTTGTAGTAGCTTACCCGCACTCCTATTTTTTTATTCATTATTAAACCTTCTCCTGCATTACCCCTATTTGATTTTGTATTTAAAACGCTGTATTCACCTGACCAGAAGTCTTGTTCCTCCTGCCACCGAACTTCACTAATTCCCACTATATCTAACTTTAACCTATCCATTTCCCTTTTTAAATTTTCTAACCTACCTGCCCGATTAAGGGATCTGACATTCCTCGCCCCGATCCGTAGAATGCCAGTTTTCTTTCTCCTGATAACGACGTCATCTTGAGTAGTCCCCGCCCGAAGATCCGAATGGGGGACTATTTTACCTCCGGAATATTTTACCCAGGAGGACGCCATCATCATTTAACCATACAGTAAAGCTGCATGCCCTCGGGAAAAATTACGGCTGTAGTTTCCCCTTGCTTTCAGCCGTTCGCAGTACCACAACAGCAAGGCCGGTTTGGTTAGTGTTACAAGCCCAGATCCGTCAATCATCCAGACTGTTGCCCCTGCAACTACTGAAAAGGCTGCTGCCCCTCTTCAGGAACCATACGTTTGTCTGGCCTCTCAACAGATACCCCTCCGTTGTGGTTGCACCTACGGTACTGCTATCTGTATCGTTCATGGGGGGAGGATTATACGTCTTGCAAAAAAAGGTGTCTTGCGAACGCTTTGAGATGGGATGGCAAGGTCCTGTATTTCTGTTAGTACACTGCACGACAGCACCTTACCGCATGTACAGGACTACTGCCTGAGTAGCGAGCTCGTCTGATTTTTTTTCTGAGGGTGCATGTCGGATGTGTCGTCTGCGATACTCGCTTTGCTGCTAGAACTGAAAGGATTGGCACAAATCAATGACGCGTTTGACGACATGAAACAGCATTCTGCCGTATGATACGTAGTTGGATGGGCATTGCTGAAAAAGTACCAAGCACGTAATGAAGGTCAGTAAGTAATGTATTAATACTTATTCTAAGTTTAACCTGTCAAGTAGTTTTTTCATTGTTGAGCTTTACGCACACTCATATCTCATGGGTATAGCTCATGAACGACGGGGTGAAAAGAATCATTAACAAAAATTGGTCCTCTGGATGTGACTTATTGTCTCTCAAAGATTGTTGGGAACCTCTACACGAGGAGGAAAAAGTTTTAGACCTTTACAAGGTTTCTGAGACGAGTGAATGAAGCTTACTTACAGTCTTCCCGAATAGTGGCTAACCGTCGCTAACGGCCGAGGCTGCTTCACATCTGAGTGATGCGTGTTCAGTGACATTACTGATGAATTTTTAGGGCGTTCCACCGCTCTTCAAAAAGAGAAAGCCATGGCTGTGCTCAATTAATCCAAGGAGCAGCCATCGAATTGCAGGCTTTTCAAAACATTCAAGTCTGAGAATCACGGTAGTAATTCGTTCACGAATTGCTCTTAATAAGGGAAAACACAGTTGTTCAGAAAGAAAGGTAGAGTCATAATGGCACCTGCACACGCAGCAGCCAAAAGTTGAGGGACGTCGTCCTTATAGGATTGAGCTGTTAGAGAATAATTTGTGTACGAAGTCTGCTGTTGCTGATTCCTGTGCAAACGGATACCGCACCACCATGACAGTCCAGTGCTCTGCCCAGAAAAAATGAGCTATTTTGTGTTCCATGCTATCTCCAAACATAAATATCTCAGAATATCTCAATTGTCAGATACAAGAATAAAGAAAAAAAAAACAAAAAAAATACAACAAAAAAACCGACTCCAATCGGCACCGTTTTGCACATGATGTTCATCTGTCCAAAGAGATCGAATATAATAGTGACATGTTGTTAATGACATACATATACCGAAGGCGCTTGCATGTAAACTGCAATCAAAATTATAATTGCGAAAATTTGTTATTCATATTCCTCCTTCTGTCACTGTTGACTGTGGGCTGTGAGCAATATCCTTGACTATTTCTTAAGCTACGCTGGTGTGCAAAACTTAAGGACGAAAGTAATTTCCACGTGATGTGTCTCTACAATGAAACATAGCTCGATGAGACTTGGGTCATAGGTAAAAAGAAACGAGACTTTTACTGAAAAAGATAATCAAACTGAAGTGATTACAAAACGCGGGACGTGGTTCTTAATAGCATGTGATCACCACAGACAGCAGTGCATGCTCTCCAACGTGCTCACAAACTGGCTATAAAGCTGTTAAGGAGTTCTTGTTGTAGGGCGTTTCGCCCATGGTGACCACTATATTGGTAAGGACTAAGATTTCTTGTAATAAGGAGACCATTCTTCCACGACCGTGGCTGAAAACCTCTGGTTGCTCATTAGTACAGGTGGACGCATCCTACAAGTGCTCGATGGAGTTTAAATCGGGGAACGAGCATGCAGAACATTAGCAGAATATTCTCTCGTTCCAAGTGCTCTTTCCCCTGCGCAGTTCGATGTGTTCACACATTGTCATCCATAAAAATAAAGTCGGGGTCGAATGCACCCCTGAAGAGACGCACATTGGTAAGGAGTATAGTGTCACGAAAACGTTGACGAGTGATTGCACTGTGTTCAAAGAGTTATAAGTCCTCCCATGAAGCATTATACCTGCCACACCGTATCGCTTGCACCAGCAAATCATCATATTCGACAGTGCTGGACGTATCCTCGTACAGCAAGAGATAGGAAGCCGTAAAGCTCCAAGGCACATTACCTAAGATGATCGTTTTGGTTGTCCAGATATTATGTTGTGGGGAGGCACAATGTTGAATGGGCTTACTGACTTCCATTCAACAGTAGTCATCAGCGCTAGTGAGGGAATGGAATGTCAAAAAAATGGTTCAAATGGCTCTGAGCACTATGGGACTTAACATCTGAGGTCATCAGTCCCCTAGAACTTAGAACTACTTAAACCTAACTAACCTAGGGACATCACACACATCCATGCCCGAGGTAGGATTGGAACCTGCGACCGAAGCGGTCGCGCGGTTCCAGACTGTAGCGCCTAGAACTGCTCGGCTACTCCGGCGGGCTATGGAATGTCCTACCACAAGAACTCCCTACCAATCTTCTGGCCACCATGGGAGCCCACTGCAAAGCATGCATTACTATCCGTGATGATTGCACAATAAATAAAGAACCATCTCCTGCCTTTTGTAATGTCCAGAGGACCACCATAAATAGAGGTGACTTCAGGGTGATTATTGTCTTTGAATAAAAGTGCCATTTCTATTCGACCCATTGCGTATTTCTTTCGGTTAACATCTGTACTATACTGTAGCAGTTCTTTCTGTGTGTGGTTCAAGTTTCATTGAGCTATGTTACTTGGTAGTGAGTGACACATCATGCAAAAGTTACCTTTTTCCCTAAGTTTTGCACACCAGTGTATGTGATATCTCACAATATGGATGGATAGCTTACGAGGTGCGACAATAAAGTAACGAGACTGATGTGGAAAAAAAATGTTGCTTACCGTTTTAGTCAAGTTTAGTGTTGTCTCCTTCAAAGTAGTTCTCTTCTGATTGCACACACTTCTTCTAGCGCTTCTGCCATTGATGGTAACATTTCTGCAACTCATCTTCTGTAATATCCTCGAAGACCCTCGTCACAGCTTTTTGGACATCTTGTGTTGTTTGAAAATGGTGTCCCTTGATCGCCGTTTTGACTCTTGGAAATATAAAAAAGTCGCACGGAGCGATATCTGGTGAATAAGGTGGCTTTGGTAGTACTGAAATTTGTTTTGAGGTTAAAAATTGCTGTACTGACAGAACAGTATGGGATGGCGCATTATCGTGATGCAGAATCCAATTCTCAGCAGTCTTGTCATGGACAGGAAGAACTCTTTTACGAAGTCTTTCTAAAATTTCTTTGTAGTAATATTGGTTAATTATTTGTCCAGGAGGCACGCACTCTTTATGAACAATTCCTTTGGAATCAAAGAAGCACACAAGCATGCATTTCACTTTTGACTTTGACACGCGAGCTTTTTTTGATCTGGGTGATCCCTTTGAACACCATTGCGAACTTTAGCGTTTTGTCTCTGGATCGTACTGAAAAAACCAACTTTCATCACCAGTGATAACACGGTTCAACAATTCTGGATTGATTTCCGTTTGCTCTAACAGATCGGCTGCCACATTTTTCCATGTTTCTCGCTGTTGTGGTGTGATATTTTTGGGGAGCATTTTTGCACAAATCTTTCTCATACCAATATCTTCAGTTATTACTAGACGAACTGTTTCTCGATTGATGTTCAGTTCTTCTGCAATCGTTTTCACGGATAATCTTCGATCAGATCGCACGAGTTCACACACTCTGGCCAAGTTGACATCTGTCCGTGAGGTTGATGGTCGTCCACTGCGGTCTTCATCTTCAACATTCATTCTGCCTTCACTAAACATTTTATGCCAACGAAAAACTTGAGCTCTTGACACAACCTCCTCTCCAAAAGCCCTCTGAAGCTGACCGTAAGTTGTCGTCGCGTTTTCACTCAATTTAACGCAAAAAGAAATGGCATACCGTTGCGCAATATTATGCGGTTACGTTTCTGTGACAAGAGACACAAACACGTGTTAACTTATTACAGCACAACTCACGACTGAGCATTTGCATCGATATGCCGCTTGGACTAGAAGCAGCTTATAGACCAAGGTCAAAGATATTGTGCCTATGCTAGCCTGCAGTGTTGCCACATCTTGCAAAGAAAATCAGTCTCATTACTTTATTGTCGCACCTCGTATGTCTGAACGATAGGTCACCAAACTGCGTATTGCAGTAAGACACGTTCTTGAGAAGCCGTAACTAAATTAACACTAGTACAAAACTAGGGGTGTATCCTGGAGATTCGACACGGGCCAAATACCTCCTTATAACTCACATGTCTGGTTGATAAAAACGCATTTTCTACATCGGTTTTGTATTCCATTTTGCCCCAGATGTTCACCTTCAACCTGTATCGTGTAATGGTAACTTATTTTGACGAATGCAGACAGCAAAACAAAAACAGCAGAAGTCAAACAGAGACACGAGTGGCACGAAAACTTAATTCTCTTCCTTATTGGTACAATTCCGCTTTAACAGAAAGCAGTGTGAGTCGATCGTGGTTTCGATGGACAAAAGGAACTGTCTCGTCACCCCCTCCACACCTCTTTCCTCTCAACTTCGTAGTATTCGACTGTCTCATTCTTTTTCCTCTATTTCTTTACGTTCTTCTTCTTTTGTATGACGCGTAGAAAAGCACCAGATGTGTCAGTGAACTTGCTTACCTAACTTCTATCAATAAATTTCCAATTTACTTAACGGTGGGGCCCAGTTTTCAAACTACAATAAATGAATGGTTACGAGATTATTTTACAATAAGTATTCTGAAGATCTACACTTCGGGTTCATTGTTCCAAAGGATGACTATTAAACAAAGCTAATATTTGCAAATTGTCTTGCACCATCTCTTGTTTCAGATGTTACAGCCATACAAACCTATTAGAAATGTGAAGAAAAAACATATTTTAAGGCCAATACAATGCTCAGTTATATCTCGGTAAGAGGTTTATTGAGACAGCACAAAAGGATTGTGTAGAGGGCTTTTATGTCTGACCTTAAGTAGTACTTATACAATACTTTCGTTTATTATCTTAGCTGAAAATATGTTAACAGTACTAATGTCAAATGTCATCTAACAGAACACTCAAGTGTATTGTAGAATTAGATATCCTCGGTGCAACTGTCACGTTGATAGTGCATGAAATTAAAGCGGGAAGTGCTCAGAGAATCTTTAATACAACGAAACTGTCGCGAAAGGATCGGTAATTACAAGTAAGTGTATTGTCTTCCAGTCTTTGTAACAGGACTTTTGTACACGCAACTTATATTTGTGTAACGCTGCTGCAGAGGATCGATAAATCGAAGAACTCTCGTCTCCTAACGCAAAAGGAACATTTGTCGGTGTTTAGATCTAGAAACTCGATGTGGTATGCCAGCCAGCTGGCTTGTTCTGCCAGCTCACGAACGGTTACTTTTAAGGTTTGTTTGTTCATGCTGACATTTTTCCATATATGTAGTTCTCGCAATCTGTATTTTGTCTTCGAAATACAGATCCAACATGTGATTCAAATTTTCAGTCTGTCGAGAATTTAGATACCATTCATACCACAAGTAGGCAACAAGGCTCTATATAGACTCGTGAACTACCACTTTGCGCTCCCTTGCTGCTGCTGGGGAGTTGGAACTGAAGATTAAGGGGAAAGCCAATTTGAAGAGCAACCGGACATAGAATCACCCCAGCATCCGCTTTACAGCCTGGAAAGGTCCCCACGAAATACTGGTCGGCACTGGAGTATGTAAGAGTCCAGCGAGATCCACACTATATTTTTTCTTCAGAAATGACATTGTATGGAACGTAGAAATTTACTTGTTCCAGCGAACAGAATCGGGGTGTTATCAGCTGACAGGATACTGTCTCGAAGCTCTATCAGCGCAGTCAGGAGCTTCCGCATCGTAATTAGCACGTTTCCGTCTTTCATTAGTTACTTCGTATCAGCTACAGGTGGGTCCGAACTTATTGTCGCGACATGAGTGGATATGCGAATTAAGAGACTGGACTTTTGTAATGATGATTTTGTAATGATTCATTAAGAAACAGATGTAACATATACGGGCTTCAACATAAGCAGGTGGGAGACGGAAAATTGATGCAACAGAAACACTGCTGGAAAAGAACTGTAAAAAAATGTTCATAAGGACAGATTCTCTAAAATATTGATAAGTTGTCGTAGAATAATCCATAAAATCGCTAGCTTAATTTGTATTTCCCAGAATTCCTCATCGATTTGATTCAAGTACAGTAAATCTTCATTACACGCTACTGTAATAACATATAGAGTTTTCACCACAAACTGAACAGGTTTCTTTAAAATAAAAAAGACTGAACTTATTTCAGCATTTCATGCTAGTCTTCGTCACAGTCATATAGCAGTAAGCTGAAAGAATGTTAAACATCGCTCGTGTAGCATTAACACATATCTAAGACGGCTTCTCTGTGATTCTTACTTCTTGTTCTTCTCTTTTACAACTTGATTTCATTGTCTCTCTTCGGAGCGCATAACTACACTCCTGGAAATTGAAATAAGAACACCGTGAATTCATTGTCCCAGGAAGGGGAAACTTTATTGACACATTCCTGGGGTCAGATACATCACATGATCACACTGACAGAACCACAGGCGCATAGACACAGGCAACAGAGCATGCACAATGTCGGCACTAGTACAGTGTATATCCACCTTTCGCAGCAATGCAGGCTGCTATTCTCCCATGGAGACGATCGTAGAGATGCTGGATGTAGTCCTGTGGAACGCCTTGCCATGCCATTTCCACCTGGCGACTCAGTTGGACCAGCGTTCGTGCTGGACGTGCAGACCGCGTGAGACGACGCTTCATCCAGTCCCAAACATGCTCAGTGGGGGACAGATCCGGAGATCTTGCTGGCCAGGGTAGTTGACTTACACCTTCTAGAGCACGTTGGGTGGCACGGGATACATGCGGACGTGCATTGTCCTGTTGGAACAGCAAGTTCCCTTGCCGGTCTAAGAATGGTAGAACGATGGGTTCGATGACGGTTTGGATGTACCGTGCACTATTCAGTGTCCCCTCGACGATCACCAGTGGTGTACGGCCAGTGTAGGAGATCGCTCCCCACACCATGATGCCGGGTGTTGGCCCTGTGTGCCTCGGTCGTATGCAGTCCTGATTGTGGCGCTCACCTGCACGGCGCCCAACACGCATACGACCATCATTGGCACCAAGGCAGAAGCGACTCTCATCGCTGAAGACGACACGTCTCCATTCGTCCCTCCATTCACGCCTGTCGCGACACCACTGGAGGCGGGCTGCACGATGTTGGGGCGTGAGCGGAAGACGGCCTAACGGTGTGCGGGACCGTAGCCCAGCTTCATGGAGACGGTTGCGAATGGTCCTCGCCGATACCCCAGGAGCAACAGTGTCCCTAATTTGCTGGGAAGTGGCGGTGCGGTCCCCTACGGCACTGCGTAGAATCCTACGGTCTTGGCGTGCATCCGTGCGTCGCTGCGGTCCGGTCCCAGGTCGACGGGCACGTGCACCTTCCGCCGACCACTGGCGACAACATCGATGTACTGTGGAGACCTCACGCCCCACGTGTTGAGCAATTCGGCGGTACGTCCACCCGGCCTCCCGCATGCCCACTATACGCCCTCGCTCGAAGTCCGTCAACTGCACATACGGTTCACGTCCACGCTGTCGCGGCATGCTACCAGTGTTAAAGACTGCGATGGAGCTCCGTATGGCACGGCAAACTGGCTGACACTGACGGCGGCGGTGCACAAATGCTGCGCAGCTAGCGCCATTCGACGGCCAACACCGCGGTTCCTGGTGTGTCCGCTGTGCCGTGCGTGTGATCATTGCTTGTACAGCCCTCTCGCAGTGTCCGGAGCAAGTATGGTGGGTCTGACACACCGGTGTCAATGTGTTCTTTTTTCCATTTGCAGGAGTGTATTTTGAGCATATCCGTGACAGAATTTGCAGCTGTCTCAGATGGCAGAGTTATGTGAGAAAGGACTCGTTTAATGTGCTTGCGCCTCTGACTCTCTTTTTCTCATGTGTATGTTAAATATTTGTGTGTACATAGAGACAAGAAGACACCATTTAGCGTCTCTTTCAGTGGGTGACGTTTCGGAGAAGGATTATAAAGTAAAATCGGGATATTCGTGTCAGATGATTTAGGAAAAAACAGTGTAATTCCGGTAAAGAAAGAGCTGTTTCCTTCAGAGGCAAAAATAGTAATAGCGGCACAAGCATATACGAGCAACTGTGTCCACTGAAACTACGGTAAACTACACAATCGTCAGTTGCCACTGGTCATTTTTTTCGGAAGCCGAAAGCGTGCGGACATGAATAGGAACGAAGCAAATCATGTAGCTGCTTGTTGCGGCAACAAATCAAGGGTATAGTCGTGGTGTGAGGCAACTAAATGTAAGACAGATCCATTTAGAAATTCTCAAAATTCTGCAAGGAGGCTGCCCTCTGCGCTCTTGCCCGTCATCTTTTGTCTTTTCCACGATCGTCCACGTGGACGTTACGTGATTCAAATGCACATTTGCCTGTCGCCTTGTACTTGCGTCTTGTTAGTTAAAACGGAATAGACCCTGAAAATGGATAGCGATTGGGTAATTACTATTTCGCGACGTTGCGTACGAAATCATTCTGGTATTCTTTCGTCTCAAAACGACAAGAACTGAAACATATTACATAAAGTAATGCAGTTGAGTAAAGCCTTTATCGATGTAAGCAGTATTATTCCTGAAATATATTATGATCGTGGTCTCATACCAGGAACTTATTTAATTTATTATTAATTCCTAAGTCATTAAGAAAAACTCTGACTCGAAAGGAGTTCGTAATTTTTAGTTCTTAAATTTAGTTAAAAAAAAAAGCGGTTCACGAAGGTGAAGGAGATAAACTTTGCCTCGGACCTTGAGGACTCTGTAACGGCATGAATATATTTTCTTTCTTTCCGGTTTTTATCTTTTCTGTTGGGGTTACGTTGGGCAGACAGAATTAGCTTTGTATGCGAATCTGCCGTGCGAAAGCATGAAAGGGGAAAAATACTAGTATAACGGCGAAGCTACATAGCAAGGTGTAAAAATGCTAGTAAGAGATTCAGCGGACTGGACTATGAGTTCCTATATCTTTAAGCTGCATTGATCTGTTTTCGCAGAGATTGTTTTGAAGTAAAAAGTGCAATTGTCTTTTGGTGAAGCGCACAGTTAACGCTTTATGCGACTGAAAACAGTTCTCTTAGTTGTGGAAGGCGCAACGAAATAAATTTCCTTCATTTTGGAGCATGACTATGAGAGTGCGTCGAGACAGATTGTAGACGTGCGGGGTGGAATTAAATATGTGTAGAAATGGTCTAATTTATTTAATTGTGTAGTGAAACTATCTGCGGTGAAAGTAAAATTTTTTTCCGACTAAATGAACGATGCGGAAGCACAAAGTAATTTTTTTTTCGAGGCCATAGCTCCTCGGCTGAAGTCATTATACACTCGCCACTTTCATCTCACAGGTTCACTCCTCCAATATCTTTGTTCTGCTCTTCCAAATATGCGAGGCGGCGCAGTAGTTGAGATGGACTATGGGAAAACCGGGAGAGAAAAGAATCGAAGCGTTTGAGATTTGGTGTCATGGATATGAGGTTGAAAACTAGGCGAACTGAGAGGAAATGAGTTCTGCACCGAATCGGCTAGGAAAGGAGTGTGCAGAGAAAAATGACTAGAAGAAGGGACAGGATGATAGGGTATGTGTTAAGATGTCACGGAATAACCTCCGAATGACTAAAGGGAGTTGCAGAAGGTAAAAACTGTAGGGGAAGGCAGAGATTGAAATATATTTAACAAACAGTTGAAGTGAGTACACCACTTTTTACGGCTTTACCTTTTTTTGGCATGTCAACGCAATAGTTTTTGTACGCTAGAAACTACTCCTCGCAGTTGATGGCACCTGATGATGAAGCTTTAGGCTTCGAAACAGGTAAGGCAATAAATAGAATTACTGGCAACTGATGTGGATTTTTTTATTCTCTTAATACGTTCCTCAGTTGCAGATGTTCGCATGGTCATATATTTTGAGGCAATTGAAGGACAGAAATGGTAAACTTTCTAAGCGCCATTTTTTCACAAATCGCGTCTCCAGTACTGTTGTGTTTTCAGTACTCTGTTGCATGGCTCTAGATCCAGATGCCGAACCATGGAGAGAATGTTTCAGACATCTGTTAGCAGATGGCGATTGGTCTTCGTGCTAAGCTGTGCTTCCCTCTGAAGCTCCAAAGTATAAGTGATATGAGAAGTAAATTTTATTAACTGCTGTTCTACTAGGTAACAAACTACTGCTGCTTTCTGTTCTTACTGTATCACAAATAAAACGGTAGTGCCTCAGCATTAATGGCAATTAGAATAAAAACTCTTTTGCTGCTGCTTTGACGAAAACCGACATTTCTGAGACCGTGGCTGTGTACAAAATACATGTTGATTCTTGCTAAGAAGAAAAGAGCAACCACCGACAGTTAGTAATGCTGCTTATTTACAAAAATAGCGCCGTTACTGGTTTCGAACCGTCAAGTTCACCCTCAGAAGGCTGTACAAGTTCATATTACATTTGTTGTTGTTTCGTTAGTTGTTAAAAAAGAATCAACAATCAATGGAAACGACGACTAATGTAATATAAATGTGAACAGCCGTCGTCTGTTCGAAACAACTGACGGCGCTATTTGTGTAAACAAATAGCATTGTTAACAGTGGGTGGTTGCTGTTTTCTTCTTTGAACGGACCAGACAGTTTCCTGGTGCGGCACTTAGAACGTTTTTGATAAAGTACCCATTTCCTAATTTGTCTCTCTATTCTTTGCGGTAATACGGTGAGGAGCGTAATTCTATGGTGTAACAATATCTTCTCAACTGTTTGGATGCAAATCTGTTTTCTACAAACAGAAGAAAAACGTGAATATGAATATTTAAAGGAGGCTGACATTGTCAAGTACGCCTTGTAAATAATTGTTAACGCTTATTGCATGAAAGGTGGCGGAGTGTTTTTATTATAAAAAACGGCGTGATGACTGATTGCCTATACTAGTAGAGGTTGGAACGCCAGTGGAGATGAAACGGCAGGCCGAACTCAAGCTCTGGGCGGAAGGCCCGCACAGGTGTTGGTCCTGCTTAAACACAGGAAGTAGGAGACGGACGTCGTGGCACCTGAGCTCTGGAGCACAATAGGCCACTGTTGTACGACGTGCATTCAAGTTCTAAGGCCTCCGATTTTTTTTTTCTAATTAACTACTCACCCGAAATCGATGAAACTGGCGTTACTTCTTGACGTAATCGCCCTGCAGACGTACACATTTTTCACAACGCTGACGCCATGATTCCATGGCAGCGGCGAAGACTTCTTCAGGAGTCTGTTTTGACCACTGGAAAATATCTGAGGCAATAGCAGCACGGCTGGTGAATTTGCGGCCACGGAGAGTGTCTTTCATTGTTGGAAAAAGCCAAAAGTCACTAGGAGCCAGGTCAGGTGAGTAGGGAGCATGAGGAATCACTTCAAAGTTGTTATCACGAAGAAACTGTTGCGTAACGTTAGCTCGATGTGCGGGTGCGCTGTCATGGTGAAACAGCACATGCGCAGCCCTTCCTGGACGCTTTTGTTGCAGTGCAGGAAGGAATTTGTTCTCCAAAACATTTTCGTAGGATGCACCTGTTACCGTAGTGCCCTTTGGAACGCAATGGGTAAGGATTACGCCCTCGCTGTCCCAGAACATGGACACCATCATTTTTTCAGCACTGGCGGTTACCCGAAATTTTTTTGGTGGCGGTGAATCTGTGTGCTTCCATTGAGCTGACTGGCGCTTTGTTTCTGGATTGAAAACTGGCATCCACGTCTCATCCATTGTCACAACTGACGAAAATAAAGTCCCATTCATGCTGTCGTTGCGCGTCAACATTGCTTGGCAATATGCCACACGGGCAGCCATGTGGTCGTCCGTCAGCATTCGTGGCACCCACGTGGATGACACTTTTCGCATTTTCAGGTCGTCATGCAGGATTGTGTGCACAGAACCCACAGAAATGCCAACTCTGGAGGCGATCTGTTCAACAGTCATTCGGCGATCCCCCAAAACAATTCTCTCCACTTTCTCGATCATGTCGTCAGACCGGCTTGTGCGAGCCCGAGGTTGTTTTGGTTTGTTGTCACACGATGTTCTGCCTCCATTAAACTGTAGCACCCACGAACGCACTTTCGACACATCCATAACTCCATCACCACATGTCTACTTCAACTGTCGATGAATTTCAATTGGTTTCACACCACGCAAATTCAGAAAACGAATGATTGCACGCTGTTCAAGTAAGGAAAACGTCGCAATTTTAAGTATTTAAAACAGTTCTCATTCTCGCCGCTGGCGGCAAAATTCCATCTGCCGTACGGTGCTGCCATCTCTGGGACGTATTGACAATAAACGCGGCCTCATTTTAAAACAATGCGCATGTTTCTATCTCTTTCCAGTCCGGAGAAAAAAAAATCGGAGACCTTAGAACTTGAATGCACCTCGTAGTAGGGCCGGAAGGATAACCGGATAATACTACCGAACTCCGCGAATTTTGGACACAGGTGAGAGCAACGAAGAAGTGGCACCTCGGATACCACGCAGGCTGGGTTATTTCCAAGGATTTTTACTCAGAAGCGTACCATTGTACGAGTATAGGTTTTTCCTCGCAAACTTTCCGCGCTGGACGACAAAAGACAAAATATGATTGGTCGTCGTTCGGATGAATCTGTAGAGAGGGAGAATATTCCGTGGTTTCGAGAATATGATTCGTTTTCGGAATTACGATGGTGGGGAGCTGAGCCTTGCTGGGAGACCAGCGGTGGAGAGATGAGGTCTTCCATTGTGGGCGTCCGTGTGTGACGGTCGCTCGATATGAGCTTTGTTGGTACAGATGGACTTGCTGTCTTTGCTGTCAGGAGAGTTTGTAGTTAGAACAGCTAGGTACTGTACTGTTGAGAACCTGTACGATTCTGGACTTCACCTCCGGGTTGGAAGTCGTCGTTGAGTACTCAGCGTTCAGTAACTGTGAGCACTTCCTCTGCCTATACTTAGGCTGAGACGTTATCTGAACTCCGTTCTTGTGGCTGGGAGTTCGCGTTTCTAGTCTGTAGAACACAGAGAGGAGAGGACAGTATTAGAGTATATTAGTCAGAGGACCGCCTTCTGCCGTCCTAGTGTTTGAAAGAGTTTATTTGTGGTTGGAGTTCTTCCATCGTCGCAGACGTGTACGAGAACCATCATTCGATGCACCGGGCGCAGTACATACGGTGATATCACAAACTGCTTCGGTTTATTAGGGCTATAAAAGCTAAACAGCTGTGATCACGTCATTTTATTTCCACTGAGGTTCCACACCACCGTAGATCATCTTTGAAAGTAGTGTCTTCTAGTGTTTGGTACGTAGATGATGTCAGTCATTTCGCGTTATTGATATTAGACTGCGCAGTCATAATAAGGGGCAGAGTTGGGCAATTGATTAGTAGAATTACTTAGGAAATGTAACCTTTGTAATATAAAGTTTTTTTTAATCTACAATAAATATATAAGCAGGAACAACGCTTATCATTTAGTAGTATTAGTTGCCTTAATCATTCATTTATGTTTAGGTTGTAATTTATATGTTAAAGTCCATTAAGAGATCCTAAGATCTGCTTCAGGGGGTAGTCAGACGGGGTCACATCTTCACTTTAGCGTTTATTATTTTCCGTGGCGCGCATTTATTTCTACACCCGTCTGGAGTAGCATCTTGGAAAGTGTTCGGCAATGTAAAATAGTGCAAGATGTTCGAAATTCTGAGAAAAACTGGAGTAAGAGAGGGAATATACAGTATGTACAAGAACCAAGAGGGAACAACAAGGCCGGAAGGCCAAGAACGAAGAACTTGGATTACTAATGGTGTAAGACAAGGATGCAGTCTTTCACCCCTACCGGTCAGTCTACAATCGAGGAAGAAACGACGGAAATAAATGAAAGATTCAAAAAGAGGGATTAAAATCCAGGGTGAAAGAAAATGAATGACAAGATTCACTGCTGACATTGCAATCATGATTGGAGGTGAAGAAGAGCTACAGGATCTGTTGAAGTCGCGCGAGTGGCCGCGTGGTTTGAGGCGCCATGTCACGGATTGGGCTGCTCCCCTCGCCGGAGGATCTGGTCCTCCCTCGCGCATGGGTGTATGTGTTGTTCATAGCATGAGTTAGTGTACGTTAGTTTAAGTAGTGTGTATGTCTAGGGACTGATACCTAAGCAGTTTTGTCCCTTAGGAATCCACACACATTTGAACATTTTTCGATCTGTTGAATGGCATGAACTGTCTAATGAGTACCGATTATGTGCTGAGAATACACAAGAAAAGAAGTCACAAGTATTGAGAAGTAGAAAAAATGAGACGAGCGTGAAGCTCAACATCAAAGTTGGTGATCAGGAAGTAGACGAAGTGAAGGAATTCTGCTACCGTGGAAGCAAAGTGACCTATGGAGGACTAAGCAACGAATTGACGCATGGTGCAGGGAATGGCAATTGAATCTCAATGTAGACAAGTGTAATGTGCTGCGAATACATAGAAAGAAAGATCCCTTATCATTTAGCTACAATATAGCAGGTCAGCAACTGGAAGCAGTTAATTCCATAAATTATCTGGGAGTACTCATTAGGAGTGATTTAAAATGAAATAATCATATAAAGTTGATCGTCGGTAAAGCAGATGCCAGGCTGAGATTCATTGGAAGAATCCTAAGGAAATGCAATCCGAAATCAAAGGAAGTAGGTTACATTACGCTTGTTCGCCCACTGCTTGAATACTGCTTAGCAGTGTGGGATCCGTACCAGATAGGGTTGATAGAAGTGATAGAGAAGATCCAACGGAGAGCAGCGCGCTTCGTTACAGGATCATTTAGTAATCGCGAAAGCGTTACGGAGATGATAGATAAACTCCAGTGGAAGACTCTGCAGGAGAGATGCTCAGTAGCTCGGTATGGACTTTTGTTGAAGTTTCGAGAACATACCTTCACCGAAGAGTCAAGCAGTATATTGCTCCCTCCTACGTGTATCTCGCGAAGAGACCATGAGGATAAAATCAGAGAGATTAGAGCCCACACAGAGGCACACCGACAATCCTTCTTTCGCTGAACAATACGAGACTGGAATAGAAGGGAGAACCGATAGAGGTACTGAAGGTACCCTCCGCCACACACCGTCAGGTGGCTTGCGGAGTATGGATGTAGATGTAGATAGATACAAAAATCAGACTAACGCAGGCAAAGAGGGCATTCCTGGCCAGGAGAAATTTAGCAGTATCAGACATAGACCTTAATTTGAAGAAGAAATTTCTGAGAATGAACGTTTGGAGCTGTGAATCATGGACAGCAGGAAAGCCGAAACAGAGGAGAACAGAAGCGTCTGATATGTGGTGCTGCAGAAGAATGGTGAAAATTTGATGGGCTGATAAGGTAAGGAATGAGGAGATTCTCTTTTAAATCGGCGAGGAAAGGAACCTGTGGAAAACGCTGAACAAAAAGTGCGCTGAGCACTATGGGATTTAACATCTGAGGTAATCAGTCCCCTAGAACGTAGAACTACTTAAAACTAACTAACCTAAGGACGTCACACACATCCATGCCCGAGGCAGGATTCAAACGCTGACAAAAAGACGGGACATGATGACAGGAGATGTGTACGACAACAGGGAATAACCTGCATGTTACTGCAGGGAGCTGTAGAGGGGAAAACTGTAGGGGAGGTCACCCGCTTGTAACATCTGCATCTAAATCTACATGATTACTCTGCAATTCACATTTAAGTGCTTGGCAGAGGGTTCATCGAACCACAATTATGCTATCTCCCTACCATTCCACTCCCGAATAGCGCGCGGGAAAAACGAACACCTAAACCTTTCTGATCGAGCTCTGATTTCTCTTATTTTATTTTGATGATCATTCCTACCTATGTAGGTTGGGCTCAACAAAATATTTTCGCATTCGGAAGAGAAAGTTGGTGACTGAAATTTCGTAAATAGATCTCGCCGCGACGAAAAACGTCTTTGCTTTAATGACTTTCATCCCAACTCGCGTATCATATCTGCCACACTCTCTCCCCTATTACGTGATAATACAAAACGAGCTGCCCTTTTTTGCACCCTTTCGGTGTCCTCCGTCAATCCCACCTGGTAAGGATCCCACACCGCGCAGCAAGATTCTAACAGAGGACGAACGAGTGTAGTGTAAGCTGTCTCTTTAGTGAACTTGTTGCATCTTCTAAGTGTCCTGCCAATGAAACGCAACCTTTGGCTCGCCTTCCCCACCACATTATCTATGTGGTCTTTCGAACTGAAGTTGTTCGTAATTTTAACACCCAAACATCCAACATCCAAACAAATAATGTTGAGCAGGTGGAAGAATTCGTGGAGGGTCGCATCAAACCAGTCAGAAGACTGGGGACTGTTCTGATAAATGTCAAAATGTTGAAATGTGTGCGAAATCTTATGGGACTTAACTGCTAAGGTCATCAGTCCCTAAGCTTACACACTACTTAACCTTAATTATCCTAAGGACAAACACACACACCCATGCCCGAGGGAGGACTCGAACCTCCGCCGGGACCAGCCGCACAGTCCATGGCTGATAAATGTCAGATTTGGCAGTTAGAGTATTTCCATTTTTACTCTTCGACTGAGAGCGTGGTTGTCTGTCATTAAGAGGTTGGCGCAGGAGAGGAATTCGTGACCTGTTGCAGCAAAACTGTCACAAAATTAATGAAAAAGAAAGAAACAGAAATCTGGCAGGAGGAAGATGAAGCGTCTTACTGGCAGAAGGTGTCAATATCTCTAGAACTGAAAGACTTTGGAGTACCTGAAGGCATCGGAGACGTTACTTTTCAAGCAGTGGAAGGCAGTGAGTAGAAAAGGAATCATGACGCTGGAAGCAGCACCAGCAGCAGCAGCAGCAGTAGCGGCAGCGTTGTGGGCAGGCAGTAAACAGTGTTACCTTGTGAGTGCGGACGGGTGTGTTTCGAAAACAGCCGGCGGCCGGTCTGCGCGCAGCCCGGGCGACGACAGCCGTAAAGAGCACAGTGTCGGCGCGGCGGCTGGCGCGCGCTCCACGCACCTGCGACGCGGACGCTACGCTGGCTGACGCTACACTGGCTCCGACACCGCTGCCGCCCTCCCCTGCGATCGATGGCCGCTGCCGTGGCGCGCCGTGCACCCTGCGCGCCACACGACACGCCGCCCTCTCGCCCAATAATGGCATCCGCGTCTCCGTAAATACTGACGCTCAGCTCAGCCGTCGACACGAACGCTCCCTCCTCTCCACCCTGCCTACAACATCTTCGAGGATCAGGTCTGATTCCACAGGGAAACAGTTGCGCCCAGGCACTGTACTCATTTAAATTAGTAAAGCGTACGTCAGTCACAAGTTATGTTTATCGCATATCTAGATTTCGGTCACTGTGTGGCCATCTTCAGTGCAGTAAATGTATGTTAGACCATTAAAAACACACGGTGGCCTCAGTTTGAAGTCAGCTTCTGATATGAACAGTCCAATTGGGACTACCTGCATATACAAGCCATTAAAATTGCTACACCAAGAAGAAATGCAGATGATAAACGGGTATTCATTGCACAAATATATTATACTAGAACTAACATGTGATTACATTTTTCGCAATTTGGGTGCATAGATCCTGAGAAATCAGTACCCAGAACAACCACCTCTGGCCGTAATAACGGCCTTGATACGCCTGGGCATTGAGTCAAACAGAGCGTGTACAGAAACAGCTGCCCATGCAGCTTCAACACCATACCACAATTCATCAAGAGTAGTGACTGGCGTATTGTGACGAGCCATTTGCTCGGCCACCATTGACCAGACGTTTTCGATTGGTTAGAGATCTGGAGAATGTGCCGGCCAGGGCAGCAGTCGAACATTTTCTGTATCCAGAAAGGCCCGTACAGGACCTGCAACATGCGGTCGTGCATTATCCTGCTGAAATGTAGGGTTTCACAGGAATCGAATGAAGGGTAGAGCCACGGGTCGTAACACATCTGAAATGTAACGTCCACTGTTCAAAGTGTCGTCAGTGCGAACAAGAGGTGACCGAGACGTGTAACCAATGGCACCCATCACGCCGGGTGATACGCCAGTGTGGCGATGACGAATACACGCGTCCACTGTGTGTTCACCGCGATGTCGCCAAACACGGACGCGACCATCATGTTGCTGCAAACAGAACCTGGATTCGTCGTTGAGTACACCATCGCAGGCGCTCCTGTCTGTGATGCAGCGTCAAGAGTAACCGCAGCCATGGTCTCCGAGGTGATAGTCCGTGCTGCTGCCAACGTCGTCGAACAGTTCGTGCAGATGGTTGTTGTCATTCAAATATCCCCATCTGTTGACTCAGAGATCGAGACGTGGCTGCACTATCCGTTACCGCCATGCGGATAATATTCCTGTCATCTCGACTGCTAGCGATACGAGGCCGCTGGGATCCAGCACGGCGTTCCGATTACCCTCCTCAACCCACCGATTCCATATTCTGCTACCAGTCATTGGATCTCGACCAACGCGAGCAGCAATGTCGCGATACGATAAACCGCAATCGCGATAGGCTACAATCCGACATTTATCAAAGTCGGAAACGTGATGGTATACATTTCTCCTCCTTACACGAGGCATCACAACAACGTTTCACCAGGCAACGCCAGTCAACTGCTGTTTGTGTATGAGAAATCGGTTGGAAACTTTCCTCATGTCATCAGGTTGTAAGTGTCGCCACCGGCGCCAACGTTGTGTGAATGATCTGAAATGCTAATCATTTGCATATCACAGCATCGTCTTCCTGTCGGTTAACTTTCGCGTCTGTAGCACGTCATCTTCGTGGTGTAGCAATTTTAATTGCCAGTAGTGTATTTCAAATTTTTTTAACTTACATGTACTCCACTGAAGATGGCCACACAGTGACCGAAGGCTACAGGATGTCTCCGTAAGAGCGTACAAAAATTTACAGGACACAGAGGATGCTCCAACAGTTTGAGGAAGGTAACCTAGGGTCGGAGAAGTAAGCTTAAGGAGGTGATAAGAATAAAATCACATTATTGCGTACTTTTTTATTTAAATTAGTTGCAATTAACTGCCAATACCATGACTGATCCAATGAACGTACCGTTTGTATTGTGTCTTACAAAATGTGCTGAAACTGACGGCCATCAGCTTCAATGCAAGCATGACATCGGGAACAAGATTCTGACGCATCCTGACAAATATCCCTGGTTTGTTTCGGATCACACCACAGGCAGATACGATTCTGACCACTAATACAGTCTCCACATAGACTGGTGTCTCATACACAGTGACTTTACATATTCCCATAGGAAATAATAGGAATAGGGCCTCGCCTCCGCCGGCCGCGGTGTTCTAGTGGTTCTAGGCGCTCAGTCCGGAACCGCGGGACTGCTACGGTCGCAGGTTCGAATCCTGCCTCGGGCATGGATGTGTGTGATGTCCTTAGGTTAGTTAGGTTTAAGTAGTTCTAAGTTCTAGGGGACTGATGACCACAGATGTTAAGTCCCATAGTGCTCAGAGCCATTTGAACCTCGCCTCCCAATCCACCGACCAACAAATACAGCATTGAGATGGTTGTGGACATCCACTTTGAAGTGAGACGTTCCACCGTCATGTTGTATCCACACCCTGTCACGAACAGCCAAGGGTACGTTCCCCAACAACTAAGGTAGAGCTCTTTGCACCAACTTTACTACAGGTGGCCATTCAGAAGTTGGCCTCCAAGAGCGTTGCAATTTTATTAGTCTCCTTCTTCTTCTTTCGAATAACCCATTTGGAGGGTGTAACCTCCCCACAAAATTTTTACGTATGACAATACTATATAGAAATGGAGCCAAGAAGCAATATCGTCCCCACAGAAATATTTAAATAAAATATAATAATAAATGGGACCCAAGAATAACCTCCCTGCAATGAAATGTACTGACAAACGCAACAAAAATGTGAAATTCGCAATCTGACTCTGGTGTAAGCTTCCGCAAAAATAATAAAAAAAACAATTCAGAGCTAATGAAATCTCAGTGATAATGATAATTCAATTAAACCGAAATATCGGTCTTTGGCCCTGTGCAAAAAATCATAATTAATTTCTTACCTTATTCGAAACTGCATGTCAAAGTTCTGCTCTTATTGTTGGCCACGGCTTGGAGGAAATTCATCGCAAATATAAATTTGAATTTAAGGGAAACTTTTCTTTAAGGAAATGCAAGGGAGATATTATTTCAAAAAGGATTGTTTGTTAAAAATGCTTAGTTTGAAAACAAAATTATTATTGGGGCCTTTGTTGGAAATTAATCACAATAAATAAACTTTACATTATCTGATGATTACCTTAATTAACAATATACCTCATTGAGCATCTTGACCAGAATGCCATATCGACGCTCCCCGACTGCGTCCCGCTCGCGACCGTGACAGGACCAGACCACTACTGAACTGCTCTCAACGACTACTAACTGAGTACTGCCCTCAACTAGACAGAGCTACAGACTCGCAACGACTGACCGACAGACTGAGAACCGCTCGCAACACTCGCGCGGTCAAGCGCATACTCTCTGGTCACAGATGCTACAATGCCTCGCCATCGCTGCTATGTTACATACGTGTTTCATAACCCTCCACTGGGGGGGCAAAAATTTGGCAGCGATGGTGAGTCATTTGGACTTGCCAAGCGCGGCAAAATTTTTCTTTAATTAACAAACTTCTACAACTTACAGAATATTTAGATGTAGTACATGAATTAAATGTTGTGCACACGCACTAAGTACAAAATATATCAGACAAAGACAAAATGTGAGTACAAAACATAGTAGCAAATCAGAAATATGTATATACAAATTATTTGACAGATAACAAAGTGCACAGGCACTGAAAAAATTCTTTAGCATATTCAGAACAAATAAACAGACTGGCAAAAAATATTATGTTGACAAGTGACATGAGTGCACATGCACTGCAGTTGAGAACATATCAGTAAATGATGAAATGTATATACAATTAGTAACAAATGACATAAGTGCATACGCATTGAAGTATTGAATATACAGAATAGTACAAATCATATAGAAAAATGAGAAAAGTGCACAGGCACTGGAGTTCAGTAGAAAACATATTAACACACAACATAAGTGCACATGCACTGTAGTTCAGAACATATCATTAAAATAAAATACTAAAAAAAATGTATATACAATATAAAAGACAAGAGTGCACATACTGTACTTGAGAACAAATCGAAAAAATGTCTTAGGTATTTTTGCAATAAATAAACATAATGGCAAAAATCATATCGACAAGTGACATAACTGTACTCGCACTGGAGTTCAGCGAATCAAAAAAAAAAAAAAAAAAAAAATGTATAGTCATGAACATAAATAATGTTAGCAAAAAATTATTTTCACTATGTGACAAGAATTAGGATAGGAAAGGGAAGGATTGCATCATGGTTGTAGCACTTTAGATTGCACACAGCTGTTCTGAAAGTCCATATCTTTCCACAGAAGTACAACACCAAGTGACACAATTTGCAGTTCTTTTCCCATCAGAATTCATCAGTGTAGCTAAGACACTGAACTCTCGTAGTAATATTTCATGTTCTCATTTTGGCAGTACATTAGGTACACCAAACAGTGGGACCATAATAACGTCTTCATCGCTCATGGTGGTGGACAGCATGTCGTGTCAACACCACGCTTTTACAAGGCACACCAACGTAGAAGTAGTGCAAACCCAAAGGTAGTGCTCCATGATCACTAGGATAGACAGGACAAATGGACATTGCAGTAATTCAGGGTAGTTAGCTCATGAGGTGAAGGACATTAAGTCACATAATATTGACAATTACAGTTTTCATTTGGGGCATTCATAGCCCAGTGTTGAACATTTCTGTACCATGAATGTAGTATTACAGAAAAATGTTCACAAAATTAAATTATTGGCATCATGGGTAATCGTATTACAATAAACAGTGGCAGTCCTTGGACGGTTACAAAGCATATTTAGTATGACAGAATAATGTTAATTATTGGCACTCAGTGGCCAGCAAGTATTGAATATTACAGAACATTACACTCATTCTTGGCACTCAGTGGCCAGCAAGTACTGAATAGTACAAAACATTACACTCATCATTGGCACTCAGTGGCCCAGCAATTACTGAATAGTACAAAACATTACACTCAATCATTGGCACTCAGTGGCCCAGCAATTACTGAATAGTACAAAACATTACACTCATCATTGGCACTCAGTGGCCCAGCAATTACTGAATAGTACAAAACATTACACTCAATCATTGGCACTCAGTGGCCCAGCAATTACTGAATAGTACAAAACATTACACTCAATCATTGGCACTCAGTGGCCCAACAAATATTGAATAGTATAAAACATTGTTCCTCATTCAGTATTATTCAGATCATTAAGAAGTAATAACAATTCATTGAGTGACATTCAGATCATTACGAAGTCATTATTAAAAATCAGCTAATTACAGTCATAGCATTAATAATCATACACATTATAAGTAGTCTCATTACAATAAACAGTGGCAGTTATTAGCCAGTTACAAAGCATTATTTTATACATATATTTTTTTTTGTATCTTTACGAAGTCATTACTGAAGTGACATACTATTCAGAGTTGATCAGTATTATTCAGAACTTTCTCAAACTGGTATCACTATTTGGGACTGGTAATACATTTTTTTTTTGTTAGCAATGCATTGCGTTTGGTAATTATAAGAGAAAGCAAGAAGAGAAAAAAAGAAAACAATTGGTTCTGGGTTGTCACTGTAAATGAAAAAAAAATGAGTAACGTCATTCGTCATGAGTCAGCTGTAGCAAGGTTATGTAACAAGGCAGTATATGTGATCACATTTATAAATGATAAACATAAATGGGTTAAAAAAATGCAAGTACTAGAACAGGTGTAATAAGTAATAGGTTTAGTATGTATCATGAAAAACTTCTCCTGGAAAAAATACAAAATGGATTATTGACCTGAAAGAAGAAACGCACACTATGCTGAAAAGTAGTGAACTTCGAATTAACAAGTAGTGAAATGTGTATAAAATGTGTTCCATAGCTGTCCTTTCCAAAACTTTCCGTCATCCTACTATGCAATATAACACCTGCTGTCAAAACAAACTGCAACAAATACTTAAATAACTACGTAGCATAAATACATAACTTCAACATTATCCTCATCTGTAAAGAAAAAACTTCATTATTCATAACAGCATTATCCATATTATCATAACTTCTTTATTATCATCACCTGTAAAGAAAAACTTCATTATTCATAGTAGCATATTCTTCATCATTATTCATCATCACTCATTATCATCTGCAAAAAAAATATCACTTCATTATTCATTATACAACTATTCCTTATCTCTAGCATATTTCATCACTAAAACTAAGTGTGTAGTTCTGTCTGACAGCCTGCATCAATCGCCTTGTATTCTGAAAGAAAAAATTAGTTAAGACTGCTATTCTGCGATGTGTATTGTATATTCTTGTTAATGCTTGTTAATCCTGATCCATTTACTCTTCCTCATAAAGTTATTGCATCTTCTATCGTTTATTCCGTAGGTGAAATTCCCATTTCTGTTTAATTTATTTTCTTTACACGTTATTTCTTTCTGAAAATGATGAACAGAAATTAACGTCTTGCATTTAAATCATATACCCACTAAATAATTACTGATTAACGGTAACATACTTAAGCATACAGCCTAACATGACAGAAAACGTAATATGTCAAAAGCATAGACAGTGTTCAAAGGCAAAAAAAAAAAATGTACACGGAATATCATAATGCAGCAGCAAAAAAAGAAAAACGTAAAATAGTCACGATGTTGAGACATCATAGGGCAAAAAATGTCAAAGTCAACGGGTGTGTTATACCTTAACTATTTCACAGTGCATATAGACAAAACTGGAATACAATCGTACATAAAAAAGTGGAAAATGTGCATGGTCTGATGTGTAACGACAAGAAAAGCGACCTGCTAACCTTACCTTGCCGGGCACTTGCCAAGAAAAAATACGATAATCATCAGTAATTAGTCCGGTCAAATAATTGCATTAGTAAATGGCATCATAGCATGTTACATCATAAAGTGATTTCATTCAATAAACGGTTTAATGTTTGAGATATGGTGATTGCCTTTCGATTTTCTGGTTCTCAAAGTTTCGACGTGTACAACATTGGGGTGAGGGATGCTGCGAATCCGATATGGACCTGCGTATAGAAGTTCAATTTTACTGCACTTACCTTTTAATTTACTGGATAAGTAGTGTGTACGTACTAATATTTTCTGTCCAACGTGAAAGTCTCGGCGTGTACAAACCTGTTTTTGCTGTCTTCTCCGGCGCTCTGCGGCACGTTTGATGTTGTTCAGCGCAATGTCAATTATTTCATGGTGTCGTAGTCGACGAGATGTAGGAAAGGTTACTAATTCTTTAATTTTGTTTGGTGGTTCAACGTTTTTCAGTATTACAGACGGAGATAGCATAGTGGATTCATTTGGAATTGAATTAATTACATCTTGGAATGAGAGTATGTGTGTGTCCCAATCAATATGTCTTTTGTGGCAGTATATTCTACACAGTTTACCAATTTCTTTCATTAATCGTTCACAAGGGTTCGAAGAAGCATGGTACTTGGATATATAGATCGGAGAAATGTTTCTAGCTCGTAACATGCGTGTCCATATTGCAGATCGAAACTGTGGTCCATTGTCGGAAATTACTTTCATCACATGCCCTACATGAAATAGAAAATGCTTTACAAATGCTTTTGAAACAGTTTTAGCAGTAGCTTTGCGTAACGGAGTGAAGGTAACAAATTTTGAAGTGAGTTCAACAGCGACAAAAATGTAGCAAAAACCTCTATTAGTTCTCGGAATCGGACCAAAAATGTCTACTGCGGCCATATGTCTTAATTTAACAGGTATAATGGGATATAATGGAGGAATATGTGAAGTTGTGTCTGACTTAGCTTTCTGGCAAATTTTACATGACGCTAAAACTCGTCGTATACGTTTCTCCATGTTGTTAAAATAACAGTTCTGTCTCAGTATAAGAAAACATTTTCGTGCTCCGTAATGTGCGTAACTTAAATGAGTGTACCAGATTAATTTGTTAACAAGTTCGTCAGGGATGCATAATAACCAATTGTTGCTGTCAGGATGAGAGCGGCGAAACAGAATGTCATTGCGTACAGTGTAATGGTTTCTAATCGTAACATTTTTCCTATCTTGCCAAAGGTGTTTAATTTCTTTCCACACATTGTCTTTATTTTGTTCTTGTGCTATGTCCTGTAATGACGATGAAATAAAATTTTCAAATGCTACTTGCTGAATGTACATGACACTGAAATTTGTTTTGCAGAAGTTGGTTGCTACGTCTTGCTGATTGTTGCCGAGAGAACGCGATAGTGCGTCTGCTATAACATTTTGCGTACCGGGAATGTGAACTATTGTAAAATTAAATTCCTGTAAATAAAGTTTCCATCTGCTTAATCTGTCGTGAGTGAATTTGGCCGAAAGTAAAAATTGTATCGCTCTGTGGTCTGTGTACACGGTGGTATGTCTGCCATAAAGAAAGTGCCGAAATCTTGTAAAAGCCCATACAACACATAATGTTTCCAATTCTGTAACGGAGTAATTTCGTTCAGCAGGTGACAAAATGCGGCTTGCAAATGCGATGTTTTTAATTACTATTGAACCATCTTCTTCAATTTCCTGGAAAATGTGTACGCCTAAAGCGGTGTTAGAACTGTCGGTGGCAATGGAAAAATTTTCTAGTAAGGTCTGGGTGCGATAAAAGTGGTGCATTCAACAAAGCGTATTTCAAATAACATTTTCGTGGACAAGATTCTGTGTGTCAAAAGTATTGCTTACATTATTGGAATATGCAACCTGTACTGTATTTAATCATATTCTATCTGACGTGGTATTGAATGTACGCTGAAAATTGTGCTAATTAATTTTACGTATGTCGTGATAGTCATTTCCATACGGCGCATTGCTATAGGAATTAAAATACTGTGTTTTCTGTACGTAGTTATTTCATTGTGGCTGCCGTGCGTTACTATTTGTTGTAGCTGGGACTATACGTGCACGCGGCGAAACATTAAAGTTTGGTTGACCTTGTAGACTGCATTGTTGGTTACGTATGCTAAGCGGCTGACTTTCATGCTGTTGTGGTGAAAAACGTCTATTGTTACAAAAATGTGTTTACTGTTACTGATAATTTTACACGTACTGATGATTAAAATTTTGTCAGTTATTAAAATTACGTTAGTAGTTCTGGAGTGCCTAATAAAATTGTCACTTTCGGTATAACTTGTCAAATCCGGTTTTCTTTACATATTCTTAATTCTAAATAGAGCAATAGTTAAAGAGCAGTTTTGATAGATATAAAGGATAGTAGAAGAGAAGGCAGCAGTGCAGAAAACTAAAGATGAAACAGCACTACTACAGCTCGGGGCCCTATGCTCGCTACGGCACATATTCATTAAAGCATAATGAATCCCCTGAGGTTCATTATGCGCTACAAATAAATTTTAGCTTTTGCGTTACACGCATTGGCGGTAAAATTCCAAAATCAAATTGCTGTATTCTTGCTAATTCAAGTTTCCTCATTACAGGCAATGCTGATAAAAATGCAATAGCAAATTGTCGCATCAGGTTCAAAACTCGTTTCCGCATTATAGGCAATAGCGGTGAAAGTACAAAAATAGATTGTCGCATACAGTTCAAAGCGTGTACCTGTACGCTGTCATTATTAAATTCTTTACATTTTCTGGCGGATAAAAATTGCTCGTAATCTACGTTCTCGTCATTGAATTTGTAAACACGTTCGGGTTTGTATGAGAATTTGTTCGTCTGTGTCATTTCGGATTTCAAGTTGCGTAGCCTTTCAGATTTTAAGTCGCGTGGCTTTTCGGATTTTAATTCGCGTAGTTTCTGTAAATTGTTCACATTATACACACTACGTGACTCTGACAAATGTTCGCAAAGTAGCGGATTCTGTGACGTATTGGTGACTGAAATAGTTTTCAACTTTGTTACTGTAACATTTTCGTCAATTTGGTTGATCTGTCGTGCAAATTTCTCGTTAACTTCCGTATTCGGAGTGTGTGAAACTTCCACTGACTCTAAATTAAACTCGTCGCGTATCTGTACTGAGTTTTTACGGCATTGTTCAGTGACTGCATTAATCTTGTCTTTATGTGATTCTGTTGTACCTACGCGTGTGCTACTCACTTCTTGTGCAACAGTGCCAACTTCTTTATTACTGTTTTTAGCACAAGCCTCAGTATCCTCACGTAATTGTTCTTTAATGTCCTGGCATTGCACGGTAACAGCTGTATTCTGTTCACTAACTTGTATGTTCTGTTCGTTAAGGTTGTCTAGTTTTTCGCTCGTCAGTTTGAAACTCTCATCAATCGTTTCGCTAAGTTGTTTAAAATAGTTGTCGAAACTTTCATTAAGCTGTTTGTTATGGTTGTCGAAACTTTCATTCTGTCGTCTGATCTGTTCACTAAGTTTGTCTAGTTTCTCGTTCTGTTCGTTCCTAAACTGTAGCATTATTGCCATAAATTGTTCTAAAGTAACATTACCTACTCCATTATCTGTGCTGTTTGATTGTGTACCTGGAATTGTCGCGCTTTGTGTGACCATTTGGTCATTCTGCAATTTACAAAAGGGATTATCATTCGGACCTACACTGTCACTCACTATTTCGGAATTAAATAAATCCGTTGTACTTTGTGTATCCTGTTCATTTTCATTAGAAATATTTGTCTGAACGTTACTTGAATTTTCCAAACCGGGTGTGTTCCGCTGGGCAGCGCTCATTACTATAGACCGCTCCGCGTCATCAATTGTCGTCAAATTAACAGACGAGACAATTGAGTTCGTTCGTTCATCATTAAGACAAAAGTCATCATTAGTGGTTGGAATACACTGATTGTTAGTGAACGCAGGATTGTCATCATTACACTGCGTGTCACAATTACTATCGGTAAAGTCGTTTGTGCCGGTAATTTCGTTCATAATACCTCGCGATACACTATTCACAGTCTTTCGCGGCATTTTTACAATATTCACAAATATTCACAAAACAATAAGCACAAATGCAAAAGCAACACACAACTACAATAGAGCAACGAATTGCCGTTGACCTGTAGAAAGAAAGTCACAATATTAGTAAAAGCGTTGCGCCAAATCTTAATTATATCTAAGCAAATAAGAGCAGATATCTGACTGTTGTTCAAAAGATTCTCAACGAAATACGATCCTGGACTGGGTGTCGCCAAGTGTAACCTCCCCACAAAATTTTTACGTATGACAATACTATATAGAAATGGAGCCAAGAAGCAATATCGTCCCCACAGAAATATTTAAATAAAATATAATAATAAATGGGACCCAAGAATAACCTCCCTGCAATGAAATGTACTGACAAACGCAACAAAAATGTGAAATTCGCAATCTGACTCTGGTGTAAGCTTCCGCAAAAATAATAAAAAAAACAATTCAGAGCTAATGAAATCTCAGTGATAATGATAATTCAATTAAACCGAAATATCGGTCTTTGGCCCTGTGCAAAAAATCATAATTAATTTCTTACCTTATTCGAAACTGCATGTCAAAGTTCTGCTCTTATTGTTGGCCACGGCTTGGAGGAAATTCATCGCAAATATAAATTTGAATTTAAGGGAAACTTTTCTTTAAGGAAATGCAAGGGAGATATTATTTCAAAAAGGATTGTTTGTTAAAAATGCTTAGTTTGAAAACAAAATTATTATTGGGGCCTTTGTTGGAAATTAATCACAATAAATAAACTTTACATTATCTGATGATTACCTTAATTAACAATATACCTCATTGAGCATCTTGACCAGAATGCCATATCGACGCTCCCCGACTGCGTCCCGCTCGCGACCGTGACAGGACCAGACCACTACTGAACTGCTCTCAACGACTACTAACTGAGTACTGCCCTCAACTAGACAGAGCTACAGACTCGCAACGACTGACCGACAGACTGAGAACCGCTCGCAACACTCGCGCGGTCAAGCGCATACTCTCTGGTCACAGATGCTACAATGCCTCGCCATCGCTGCTATGTTACATACGTGTTTCAAGGGTACGATGAATCAACTTTGGCTGCTCTTCATTGTATTAGATTTCCTTAGTTTACAAATTTCCTTCATCCTTTTAGAGTGTTGTTCCCTTTCTTCTTGAGTCCACTTTCGTGCAGTTGTTTTCTTTCTCTCCTGAAATGCTGCCTTTTGAACTGCCTTTCTGAAATGTGTTCTGTTTCCTACTGTGTCTATTGTAATTCCAGCGTTTTCCATGTCCTTTTCAGTCTCTATGAACCATGCGAGCTTGGATTTGTAGCTATTGAGTAATGTGAATATCCGCTTGGTTAGCCTGTTATCCATTCTGAATATATGTCCAAAAAACGGTAGTCTTCTCTTCCTCATTACATAAGTTAATTTTTCAGTTTTCAAGTATAGCTCTCTGTTTGGTCTTAACCTGTATTCAGCATTATCGTTTCTTTTAGCTCCCAGTATTTTCGACCTTCTCTAGTTTCTCAACATCTCCATTTCTTGTTAGTTTAATTGTTTCTGCTGCATACAGAGCTTTCTGGTCTGGCCACTGTTGGTAGTGTTTTAATATCGTGTTTCAGGACAAGGATTTTTTGTTGTAAACGAAGCACTCTTTCCATTTTGTGCACTCTAGTTTCTATAGTTGTCTTTTCTTTTGCGTTGTATGTAATCCACTCTCCTAGGTATTTAAAGGAGTCTGTTTTGTGTATTGTATTGTTGTCAGCTACGACATTTTGAGGAGCATCACAGATGTTTGTCACGAACTTTTTTTTTTTCAAAGGATATTTGTAGTCATACTTTGGCTGCTTGTTTTTGCAGTTCTCTTATTTGTTCTTGGGCATTATCTAGCGAATCTGTAATCAATGCCATGTCATCTGTGAAGGTCAAACATTCGACAGTGATCTTGTTTGGATTTCTTCCTAGTTGAATCCCTTTAGTATTGATGGCCTTTTTCCATTCTCGAACTACCTTCCCTAACACACAAATGAAAAGCAGAGGTGACAAACCATTTTCCTGTCGGACGCTTGACTTTAGGTCAAGCGATTTTGAAAGCTCTCTCCTAAATTTTACTTTAGATTTTGTATTTGCCCAAAGTTGCTTTAATTATTTCAGTTGTTTCAGTATCGAGTTCCAGTTTTTTAAGATATCAAGCAGTGTATTTCTGTCAGTTGAACCATAGGTTTTTGTAAAATCCACAAAAGTAATTACATATTTTAGGTTCCTTATTTTTCTCGTTTCTGTTATGTTCTTTAAGTTTAATATTTGTTCTGCACATGACCTTCCCTTCCTAAGTCCTGCCCGATACTCTCCTAGTTGTTTGTCAAGTATTTCTTCTGCCCTTTTTAAAAGCGCATTAGACAAGATCTTATAGGTCAGTGGTAAGAGGGAGAGTCACCTATAATTGCTAGGGTTTATTTTCTTCCCCTTTTTTATGTAGTGAATATATTAGTGCAGATGTTTATTCTGGTGGTAAGCTGTGTGTTGTCCAGATTTGTGTGAGTATTTCTGATAGACATTGTATCATGTTGTCACTAGAGTATTTCCATAGGTCCGCAACTATGTTATCCTCTCCAGGTGCTTTATAATTTTTAAGGTCTTTTATGATTTCTTTTATTTGTTCTGTAGTTGGAGGCTTTGACTCCGATGATGTTGGGTTTACAATATCGAAATTAAATTTTTTCTTTCGGTGGATCACAGTTATGTAGATCTTCAAAGTATCCGGCAAGTATTCTACAGTTCTCTGTGCTATTATATGCAGTTTTCTGCGTTTTTGGGTCCGTGAAAAATAGACTAGGTGGAGTGTATTTCTTTAAGCTACTTTTGAAAATTTTGTAAAAGTCCCTAGCATTGTTCTGTTTGAAGTTGGAGTCTCTTGATGCTAGTTGGTTTTTCGTGTATTATACTTTGATCTTTTTAAGGCCTTTTGATGCTTGCTTCCGGGCTTCATTTACGGAGTTCCTATTTTTATCATTTTTATTCGCATTCCATGTGTTCCAAACTCGTTGTCTTGTTAGGATTAGTTCGTCACACTCATCATTCCACCAGGCATGTTTCCATTTTTTGGTAAGGAGAATTATTAGTCTAATAGGCTCTTTTCCTATGTTAAAAATATGGGTCGGATTGTTGGTATTCTGATTGATTATAACATTTAAATAGCATTTACGGTAAATGTTCTCACAAAATATCTGTTTTTTATGTAATTAAAGCTTAAAAATCATTAAATATCAAGATCTGGTCACGTGATCGAAAGCGCTCTGCTATTGGCTGATGCTCTGGTGACGCCACAGGCTAGGAGTAAGACGAAGCTATACGTATGTTATAGGAGCATTAGCCGAAGTTACGAGGTTTTTAAGTATTTTTTCTGCAAACAGTTTAGCTAATTAGTGATGGAAAACACAATTACAACTTTTAAGTAACGACAGAAAGGAATTTTGTGACGGCTGATAGTGGAAGCCTCAGGAACGTTGATGCGTTAGTGCTTCACCAGTTAGTGTGGCGATATGTGCAACGACGGACATTCTTTTCCCTGCTCCCTGCAACATCATTAAACTCGCTGAGAACTAAGGAATTGTAGAACTTTTGCAAATGTATCCGTATATTATAACTAGATTCTCGACTATCAGTCATGAGCTAAGACCCAACGTACAATAAAATTATTCTTGGCAAAACTTAGTGCAGATTTCGTCTGCAGAAGGCACTCACTAGAGAACCTGTTTGTAGCAGGAGTTTGGCGGCGCAACGGATAACGCATCCGAGTGTAGCTGAAGAGGTCACATGTTAGAATCCCCGAAGGGTCATATATTTTTAATTTTACACAAAATACGAAAATAGATTAACAAGAACTGATTGTAGCAGTTTTTTCAGTTGTCGGATGTTGTACATACAGCTTCTCATTAGTCTTAGTCTGAGAAATGGACACCGGAGAATAAACACATTTACTTTGCGAACAAACAATTCACTTTTTTGGGAAGCATTGCTAATAGTGAAGATATCACCATACGCCCACAGTACAACGAGGTGTAGGACGATGGTCGGCCTCTGTGGCCGAGCGGTTGTAGGCGCTTCAGTCCGGAACCGCGCTACTGCTACGGTCGCAGGTTCAAATCCTGCCTCGGGCATGGATGTGTGTGATGTCCTTAGGTTAGTTAGGTTTAAGTAGTCTAGGGGACTGATGACCTCAGATGTTAAGTCCCATAGTGCTTAGAGCCATTTGAACCATTTTGTAGGACGATGAGGTTATACGGGGAGATATTTAGTGTATACAACATGCAGGTGACACAAACGTTAGGGCTGTGATGTTTATGAGCGTAATCTAACTTTCGGGTCTGAAGCAGACATATTTCGTCTTTATATAAGATGATGTAATTGCAAAAGTTTAAACAATAAGGCTCCTAGCTGGGCAGTACGAAGATAAAAACATTGTTTCTAATCAAGTAAAAAGTGCGACCACATAAACTAGAAAATATCTTTTTGAACGTAAAATGTGTGAACAGTGATTGCACATGTAAACGCATGTAAACAGCAAGACTCAACATTCTGTTTCTGACCAGTGTGGTGAAGGTTTGTGATTGTGATTTGGTTTTCATATGAGAGGACTGTCAAATAGTTGTACAAATAAGTTAAAATGTTCTTTCGGATTACATTCCAACCAGCGACCTATGGACATGAACTCGTAAAACTGGACAGTCCACCGCTCTAACAAATGAGCTACTGAACATCTGACGTGCAGTTGGGTAAAACGACAATTTTCACTATGAGTAATTTCGTTAAATGACGCTGTCCTTTGTAACAGTGGGAGAGCGTATCTCGGAGGTAAGTTAATGTTAACTTCACAACCCGACAAGTTTTTAATGAAGTTAATTAACTTGCGGCCGGCCGGAGTGGCCGTGCGGTTCTAGGCGCTACAGTCTGGAACCGCGAGACCGCTACGGTCGCAGGTTCGAGTCCTGCCTCGGGCATGGATGTGTGTGATGTCCTTAGGTTAGTTAGATTTAAGTAGTTCTAAGTTCTAGGGGACTGATAACCTCAGAAGTTGAGTCCCATAGGGCTCAGAGTCATTTTCAATTAACTTGCGCATCGATGTGGTGGCAATTTGCCGGTACAATGCAACCACATTTTATGCATCTTCTCATTCCCTGAACGCACAAACACAACTTTTCAGAAGCTTTTATAGAAATATCTGTACGATATGTTACTATATACCATTTTAAACCAATTTTCCGAAACGTAAATTCGGAAACAAGACATCACTGTGAATAGCATTATGACAGTAGGACCAGCGAGATATCCAGTGACGTCACAGGCATCACGTGATTCGAATGGAGCATTTTAATGGGCTTTCAAATTATTTGATTTTCATTCACATTTTTATAGAAGAATACTGAAATTCAAGAGGAAAGTAAGAATGTTAGGAGCATAAAATGACACAGTAATTTAAAACAATTTCCAGAGAACAGTCAAATACCCTACTCTGCAGTTGCATTCGAACTCGAGAGATGCATAGGAGATTTGTTTGGCCCACGAAAGAGCGTCACGGAGTTGCTGAAGAACCATAATCGCAAATTCGAACTGACCTGTGGAAGACTATTCACAAAAATTTCAAGAACCATCTTTAAATGATCAGCCTACGAATATACGTTTCGACAACTGTGCCCGTATGTTCGCTGCACTTGGTACCTCCATATACAGTTTTGGTCACTTGTTTATAAGACACGATTGACTCTAGTTGTGACTCATTAAATCTATAACCGAAGTGTGCTACATCTTTATTTGTAGTAAAGTGCGCAACTTGTTATTTCGTTGCATTAAGAGTTAATTGTTTGCCTTTGCGTTAAACTAACTGGATATAACCACAATATTCTCAGTTACTTCCCCTGACATAATTATACTATGACCGATTTTTAAGCTGATGGCAATTTGTAATTAATGAAAGTCTATAAAAGGCTGCAGTTACGTAAGAAATGACCATACTGCAACCTTGACTTTGTGATAATATAAGTAGTTTCTTACGTAAGGTAACAGGATAAAGTGTCCCTGTTAACTATTCCAGTGGCGTTATCAGTTTCGAACTGACTCGTTCAACTTTTGACGATTTCTCTCATATCTTGTCACATCCTGTCGTCTGTTCCTTGTTTCCTGTCGTGGTTGTGCCGTTATTAGAGAAAAAATCAACAGAATAATGACAAACTACAAAAAACAAAATCCACCATACAGGTTGATTCTTATTAACGTTTAAATAAACACAAAGCGACACTGAGACAAGTAATTTAATATAAGGCGCATGGGGTCGTAAATGTCAGGAAATTCTTCAAAAATGGATGAGAAATGTTGAACATGTGACGTCAGCAGATGACGTACCTCACTGTACGTGCAGCGGCTAGGCTTGGTCGTGAAGGGATGATTGAGCGACGCAGTACTTACATTCGAGCAAACGGTGCCAATTTCGAACACCTTTTTGTAGATGTGATGTGTTGTAAATGTAAAAGTTAAAAAATTATTTTCCTCGCTGTAAGGCCGGTATTACACTATCAAATTTCTTTGTCAAATATCTTTGTCAAAGAAATTTGATGGTGTAATAAGAAACTTTATCAAATCTCGTCTGTCGTCAAATAAATTTGATCAAATCTAGGGCCTCGATGTAGATTTGATCAAAGAAGTCGCTTGTCTTCTGTTCACTTCAATGTGACATGTTACCACATGGAGCGCTAGCATCACTGCAGCGTTCTGTCATCTGTAGTGTTTTTATAAACATTACTGGTAAATACAATTGGTGTGTATCGACAACTACAAAATTAATAGAGATGTATGAAGCTGACGAGGCGCTTTGCAACGTGAGGCACCCTGAATGCAAAAGTAGATTAAGAAGATTTGAGACCTATCCTAACCTAACCTAACTCTCCCCTGTAGCAAGGAATCGGAGTGTTACAGTGAGCCTGTCCTCTTCAGATATAGCAGTCCTTAAGTGAGTGTATTGTGCTTTGTGATAGGAGGATACACTTCACTGAGCACATACTGAAATGTATGCTGTTCCATTCTCAAGTAATTGACGTATGACTTGACGTCCTCCACTATAAGCTCACGTAACAAGTTTTGTTGAATGCTCTTATCGTGTCGTCGTAAAATCCACTGCTTCACCCAGGTGCATTTCCTTCTGCAGGGGCTTCTCTTACACATGTGCACACAGTGTAATTGTGGTACATGCAATTGCTGCGGTTAATAACAAGTTGTTGTTGTCAGCCATCTTGAACTTTGACGAAAAATATGATGACGGTGTAATACCCCTTCTTAGCGTCACGTCAAAGATCTTTGTCAAATATATTTGACGAACATTTGAGCACATCTTTGATCAAATCTTTGACGAAGAAATTTGATAGTGTAATACCGGACTAACCAAGTAAAAGCGGTTCTTAGCTTTCGTTACGTTCCTTTTGTCCCTTCTATTTTTGTTTATAGAAATTATTTAGTAAAGAAAACGTACGTATTTTTCTAGTAACGACGGAATTCGGAAGCTTATACTCATCTGCTTGTGACATGGTACGGTAGATGTTTGTTTTACGGCGCTTTGCAATAAACCACCGGAGACACCGAGACCTACAGACAAGATTAACTGATTGGCAGGTGTTGCACGTATGCATCGTAAAGTAGCTGCAGACGTTGAAAGGAAAAAGATTGAACTAAATTATTTACATTCTCTCCATGTTCATCAACCACCAAGATCTAGATTGAAATCCAGGGATAGTTTCCTTAGTTCGGCGTCAGCAGTAACCATGTCTACACGTGATGCCAGAGAACCACTGTGGGCAGCTGGATGTGACCAACCTCACAAGCATGTGAAACCTGCTGAGTGCCTCCATATGAAGGTTGTTTGATTGGTCTACCTGGAGTTCATTGCACAGGCTAAGACCAGGTGTTGATAAATCCAGGGACAACTTTGTCAGATGAGGACTTTCCGAAAGACCGACACAATGTGACTATGTAGGACTTAAAGTCTCTGTCCATGCTGGCGTGAGTCATGCCGTGACGAAGGGCTGATGAAGGTAGAAGGATGTGCAGTTGCTGTTGCTCAGTTTTGGCGAAGATCGTTTTTCTGAATATGTTAACCACTTAAATTGTGGATTATGGAAATCATTGTGTAAGTAGTATCCCTTAATGTTGTACATTCGTGTGATGCAGAGCTTTGTACGGCTTCTGAATCGAGTAAATAAATACAACAGTTGTGGGCCATTCGCCTGAAGAGAGGATGCAACGGCTTTATGACGGCCTTCCCAACCGAATCAGTGCATGCATTCAGGCCAGAGGGGAGCAACGTCATACTGATGAATGGGCTCATACTGTCAAGTTGTTTGTATATTTGACTCGACTTCGTGATCATTGAAAAAAAGTCCTATACCCTCCCATAAATACGAAATTCCCTCGTCCGCTCCTGGGTGCCTCTCTTTTTTTGTCAGGTAGTGTGTAAATTGCTCGAAATGAATGATCTCGATAGAGTTTTCATAACAAAGTCATCATGATGGATAAAAGCCCCTCTCTCCCGCTGTACCTTCCCTAGCATTACGGTATTTGACTGTACGCATCCTCCTATAGTGCTCAGAGCCATTCGAACCATTTTCTGTACGCATCCATCTTGAGTCTGTGTGTTTTCTGATGCCATCTACCCCATTCCGTCTGGCAAAATGTCCTCTCCTCCTACATTTCATTTTCCTTGTGGGTATAATCACACCTACCACTTCAGCCTGTTAGCTGATCCATTGATTCTATTCCCCCGCTCCCCCCATCCCCTCCCCCTCTCTCTCTCTCTCTCCAGTGCGAGACCCGCAAAAATACATATTCTTAAGATATTCTATCTTCGAATGGAAAAATTTTCCTTGAGGTAGAATAGCTTCTGCCCACAAATCGGCGCGGATTTAGAAAGCATCGCTCGTGCGAAACTCAGTTTGTCCTTTTCTCACACAATGTCCTGTGATTTGTGCGTCCTTTCTCACACAGTATCCTGTGAATTGTGAATCATGGATGGACAATAGGCAAATTTTGTATTTCTACATTTCCGAAACGCATTTGACATGGTGTCGGGGAATAGGTTCTCAGATATGTGAGTGGCAGAAAGACTTCTTAAGTAATAGAAACTAGTTCGTTGTCCTGGACGGCGAGTGTTCATCAGAGACAAGGGTGTCGTCAGGACTGTCCCATGGAAACGTGACAGAACCGCTCTTGTTCTTTGTATATATAAACTGTCTGTCGTGTAGGGTGAACAGCTGTCCACGACTGTTCGCTGATGACACAATACCACTATAGTATACGAGAAACCCTCGTCGTTGAGAGACAGCAGAAGGATACAGGACAACTTAGACAGAATTTCTGTCTAGTATGATGAGGGGCAGATTCCTCTAAACGTATAAATATGTGTATTAAAGCTAATCAGTAAGAATAGTAATCTTTTAATATTTGAATTTGGTGTTAGTGGTGTGCAGCTGGACACAGTCACATCTATCAGCTATGTAGGCGTAACGTCGCCGAGCGATATGAAATGGAACGAGCGAGTAAGGACGGTGACAGGGAAGTGGAATGGTCGGCTTCGCTTTACTGGGAGAGTTCTAGGAAAGTGTAGCCCATGTACAAAAGAGACCGCTTATAGACTACTTGTGGGACAAATTCTTGAGTACTGCTCGAGTTTTTAGGCTTCCCAATATGACAGATTAGAGGAAGACATCGAAGCAATTCAGAGGCGAGCTGTCAGATTTGTTACCCATAGGTTTGCTCAACAAGAGAGATGTTATGGAGATGCTACGTTACTGAAATGGGAATCCCTGGAGGGAAGGCAATGTTTTTCTCGCGAAAGAAATTTAGAGAACAGGTATTGCAGCTGACAGTAGAACGATACGATTCTATTGCCGCCAACGTACATTTCGCGTAAGGACCGCGAAGAGGAGATGAGAGAACTTAGGATTCGTATGGAGACATAGAGGCACTTAGGCGAGTGGAAGAGAAAACTAAATGACTAGTAGTGGCACAAAGTACACTCCTTCACGCAGCATACGGTGACTTGCAGAGTATGTATGTAGATGTAGAGTAAGCTCTCCAAAACCCTGGAAGAACGAGACCTCTCCCCTGGTTGCCCCCGTGCTTGTCAGCCATCGTCATTAGGGGCAGTGCAGAACTTTGATTCATAGTGGGACACAACGCAACGCCAATCATCAGCAGTTCATTATTCCCGGTCACAGCATCCCCGCAAACGCATGTGACTGTGTTGTGGTGTTAACGGTAGACTATTGGTGAGAAGGTAATCCTCTAGTCTGGCTGCTGCCTAGACTACGGCAAGTAGTGCGGGAGGACACAGAATGTTGCTGGGAGCCCATTACTTGTTCTCGGATGGCTGACACAGATGAGAAGATGTTATGATGTGGTTGGTGCAAAATACGGTTATCCTCCCTTGTGGTGGTGATACATGTTTGCCGGAACCTTGACGAAAAGTACAGGGCTATTAAAATGATTGAAGCGATTTCATAAATTCACTGTAGCTCCATTCATTGACATATGGTCACGACACACTACAGATACGTAGAAAAACTCATAAAGTTTTGTTCGGCTGAAGCCGCACTTCAGGTTTCTGCCGCCAGAGCGCTCGGGAGCGCAGTGAGACAAAATGGCGACAGGAGCCGAGAAAGCGTATGTCGTGCTTGAAATGCACTCACATCAGTCAGTCATAACAGTGCAACGACACTTCAGGACGAAGTTCAACAAAGATCCACCAACTGCTAACTCCATTCGGCGATTGTATGCGCAGTTTAAAGCTTCTGGATGCCTCTGTAAGGGGAAATCAACGGGTCGGCCTGCAGTGAGCGAAGAAACGGTTGAACACGTGTATCTGGACATGCTGGAAAATTGGCTCATGCCACAACTGGAGACCGACAGCGCCGACTTCATCTTTCAACAGGATGGTGCTCCACCGCACTTCCATCATGATGTTCCGCATTGCTTAAACAGGAGATTGGAAAACCGATGGATCGGTCGTGGTGGAGATCATGATCAGCAATTCATGTCGTGACCTCCACGCTCTCCCGACTTAACCCCATGCGATTTCTTTCTGTGGGGTTATGTGAAAGATTCAGTGTTTAAACCTCCTCTACCAAGAAACGTGCCAGAAGTACGAGCTCGCATCAACGATGCTTTCGAACTCATTGATGGGGACATGCTGCGCCGAGTGTGGGAGGAACTTGATTATCGGCTTGATGTCTGCCGAATCACTAAAGGGGCACATATCGAACATTTGTGAATGCCTAAAAAAACTTTTTGAGTTTTTGTATGTGTGTGCAAAGCATTGTGAAAATATCTCAAATAATAAAGTTATTGTAGAGCTGTGAAATCGCTTCAATCATTTGTAATAACCCTGTATACCTGCTCTCACTTTCCCATGCAGTCCAGCATCGGGCCATCGTCACATATGAATGCCCCAAACTCAAGATACTGCACAACTCGACCAGACAGCCAATCGGAGACCCACAACGAGGCCGCTGTCAAACTCTTGCTAATGACACTGTTTCACACGAGTACAAGGCGTCTCCGTGTCCTTCATACTTATCACTCAACATCTGACGCTGTTCACGTCACTTATATACAGGGTGGTCCATTGATCGTGACCGGCCAAATATCTCACGAAGTAAGCGTCAAACGAGAAAACTACAAAGAACGAAACTTGTCTAGCTTGAAGGGGGAAACCAGATGGCGCAATGGTTCGCCTGCTAGATGGCGCTGCCATAGGTCAAACGGATATCAACTCCGTTTTTTTTAAATAGGTACTCCCATTTTTTGTTACATATTCGTCTACGACGTAAAGAAATATGAATGTTTTAGTTGCACCACATTTTTCGCTTTGTGATAGATGGCGCTGTAATAGTCACAAACATATGGCACACAATTTTAGACGAACAGTTGGTAATAGGTAGATTTTTCAAATTAAAATACAGAACTTAGATACGTTCGAACATTTTATTTCGGTTGTTTCAATGTGATACATGTACCTTTGTGAACTTATCATTTCTGAGAACGCATGCTGTTACAGCGTGATTACCTGTAAATACCACATTAATGCAATAAATGCTCAAAATGATGTCCGTCAACCTCAATGCATTTGCATTTGGCAATACGTGTAACGACATTCCTCTCAACAGCGAGTAGTTCACCTTACGTAATGTTCGCACATGGTTGGATGGTTGGTTGGTTGTTTGGGGAAGGAGACAAGACAGCGAGGTCATCGGTCTCATCGGATTAGGAAAGGATGGGGAAGGAAGTCGGTCGTGCCCTTTCAAAGGAACCATCCCGGCATTTGCCTGGAGCGATTTAGGAAAATCACGGAAAACCTAAATCAGGATGGCCGGACGCGGGATTAAACCATCGCCCTCCCGAATGCGAGTCCAGTGTCTAACCACTACGCCACCTCGCTCGGTTGTGTTCGCACATGCATTGACAATACGCTGACGCATGTTGTCCCGCGTTGTCGGTGGATCACGATAGCAAGTATCCTTCAACTTTCGCCGGCCGAAGTGGCCGTGCGGTTCTAGGCGCTGCAGTCTGGAACCGCGAGACCGCTACGGTCGCAGGTTCGAATCCTGCCTCGGGCATGGATGTGTGTGATGTCCGTAGGTTAGTTAGGTTTAACTAGTTCTAAGTTCTAGGGGACTAATGACCTCAGACGTTGAGTCCCATAGTGCTCAGAGCCTTCAACTTCCCTTTCCCCACAGAAAGAAATCAGGGGACGCCAGATCCGGTGAACGTGGGGGCCATGTGCTTAGAGAACCAGTCTACCTGTCCTGAAATATGCTATTCAATACCGCTTCATCCGCACGCGAGCTATGTGCCGGATATCCATCATGTTGGAAGTACATCGCCATTCTGTCACGCAATGAAACATCTTGTAGTGACATCGGTGGAACATTACGTAGGAAATCAGCATACATTGCACCATTTAGATTGCCATCGATAAAATGGGGGCCAATTAGCCTTCCTCCCATAATGCCGCACCATACATTAACCCGCCAAGGTCGCTGATGTTCCACTTGTCGCAGACATCGTGGATTTGCCGTTGCCCAATAGTGCATATTATGCCGGTGTACGTTACCGCTGTTGGTGAATGACGCTTCATCGCTAAACAGAACGCGTGCAAAAAATCTGTCATCGTCCCGTAATTTCTCTTGTGCCCAGTGGCAGAACTGTACACGACGTTCAAAGTCGTCGCCATGCAATTCCTGGTGCATAGAAGTATGGTACGTGTTCAATCGATGTTGATGTAGCATTCTCAACACCGACGTTTTTGAAATTCCCGATTCTCGCGCAGTTTGTCTGCTACTGATGCGCCGATTAGCCGCGACAGCAGCTAAAACACCTACTTGGGCATCATCATTTGTTGCAGGTCGTGGTTGACATTTCACATGTGGCTGAGCACTTCCTGTTTCCTTTAATAACGTAACTATCCGGCAAACGGTCCGGACACTTGGATGATGTCGTCCAGGATACCGAGCAGCATACATAGCACACGCCCGTTGGATATTTTGATCACAATAGCCATACATCAACACTTTATCGACCTTTTCCGCAAATGGTAAACGGTCCATTTTAACACGATTAATGTATGACGAAGCAAATACCATCTGCACTGGCGGAATGTTACGTGATACCACGTACTTATACGTTTGTACTTTTACAGCGCCATCTATCAAAACGAAAAAAGTGGTCCAACTAAAACATTCATATTTCTTTACGTACTACACGAATATGTAATAAAAATGGGGGTTCGTATTTAAAAAACGCAGTTGATATCCGTTTGACCTATGGCAGCGCCATCTAGCGGGCCAACCATAGCGTCATCTGGTTTCCCCCTTCAAGCTAGACGAGTTTCGTTCCTTGTAGTTTTTTCGTTTGATGCTTATTTCGTGAGATATTTGGCCGGTCACTATCAATGGACCACCCTGTACACTGCAAGGGCTGGTAGAATCACTAAACACAAAGAATGCTAATGCACTTTGGTGCCTGTTTTGTCACAGAGAATTGCAGCTACACTCAATTACATAGCACGGAAGGTATGAACGGGTACTAAGTTGTATTGACATCCGCCCCTGTCTTCCAGGTGCTTTACTTTATTTTTTATGCAGTGTATTACGTATAGCGTCTGGTTAAAGTTGTTAGGAATACCATGCACCCATTTCTCCTCCCTCATAGGGACATGCGAGCGTAAGGACATAGGAAGAAAAACCGTAGCAGCAACTGACATCCTCATAAAGTGGATTCTATAGCTGTATCATTCGATAGCACGCTGGTATAGCGACCGACTGCAGCCTCATTCTCTGCTTATGCAGTCACAGCATATGAGTACCGCATTGGGGCCATGTAGCACCGCAGCTGTCTTCCAACTTGCGTCAACAGTTTCCCGGTAACTAGGATCGCAACAGATTCCTCCGTTTAAGAGACTCAAAAGGTGTCTACTAAGTAAATGATCTAAATTACCTTATTTTGGGGGAGGGTCACTAGTTTTCTGCTTGTTTTATGTATTGGCACATGTAATAGGGCACTTTTCATGTAGATACACATTATGCACGTGTAAATGGGCACTTTTCATGTAGATACACATTATGCATCTTCAGTGCCACGATCTCCTTTGCCTTCTGGGTCATCATATCGATGATTATTGCTAATTATTCTCCCTTATAGGAACAGTTCCCCATGCCAAGGGCAAGAGGGTTCCCTGAAAGCCTTTCACGTCCCGCACTCTCTTACACAAGGCTGTAGGCAGAACGATGATGACGTCTTGTACCGGAAGTGTAGCTTTTCTTTTAGTCAAAATTATGAGAGAGGAGGCATAGAATGTAACGTCTCTTTGTCAACAAAGTCACGAGATGAGAATGTTAAGCCATAAAAGGGTTAAGGGATATCCGGTTGTGTTAAGCTGTGAAAACAAACCACGAAATAAGAACATACAGATGATATGCGCAGAGTTGACCGAGTATTATGGCCTTGAGAACTGTTTCACCTCTCTCACTAATATTAAAAGTACATAATACCGTGTATGACGCATGCAAAAATCTTAGTTAAAGAGAAAATGAAATGTGTGTGAATTCCTAAGGGACTAAACTGCTGAGTTCATCGCTCTCTAGACTTACACACTACTTTAACTTATGCTAAGAACAACACACACACACACACACACACACACATGCCCGAGGGAGGACTCGTACCTCCAGTGGGAGGGGCCGTGCAGTTAAAGAGAGGAACACATCTGTACAGTTCTAGATGGCATAAGGAGATTAAAAATTGAGTGTAAAGGGTAGTGTCTGCAAGTTTGGCAGTAACTATACGGATATTCAAATCGCCAAGTTTTCAGTCTAGATATCTATCACAGAAGCAGTGGGTGCGCCGCTGTATACTTCCTCGCTTCTTCTTTCACGAATTGTTGTGTAGTATCGATACAAGCATAAGGAATTGTAGTTGACAATGGGAGGAGAAGTGACGTCAGAGCGCATTTCCACGGAAACCACGTGTTCCATTGTCATACGCTATATAAGGAAAGACGCTGGGAAGTTTAGACAGAGTTTCAGACACAGTCGCTACGAGTAGACAGCGTGATGGAGAACAATACGTATTTGGATGACACCGCCGCCGTGTACAAGTCGCTGGAAGCGCTAAAGCTGGGGAGGAAGTGGCGGCGTCGAAATTGTTTGCAAAATATACGAAGGTATGTCGTAGTGTGAGCACAAACGAGCTCCCACGAATTGCAGTAAACTTTTGCTCATGTACTCTTGTTATCTTTCAGAGTCTTGCATCCATTTGTGTATAATGATGACCACGCCGTCGTGTACAAATTGCTGGAAGCGCAAAAGCTGAGGAAGTGGCGGCGTCGAAGCTGTTTGCGAAATATACGAAGGTATGTCGTAGTGTCTGAGCACAAACGAGCTCCCACAACTATCATTAAACTCTTGTACTGTCGTTTTCTTTCAGCGTTTTGCATTCATTTGTGTACAATGACGACGCCGCCGCCGTGTAAAAGTCGCTGGAAGGCCAAAAGCTGAGGCGGCGGCGTCGAAGCTCTTTGCAAACGGCTCGAAAGTAAACAGTGGTGTCTTCGGCCATTACATGAGTCACGACACGTGGGAAAGGTGGAGCACCAGTCTAACGGAGCTGTAACCGACGAGCGTAGACGATGGCGTGTGCCTGATGAATTTCTGGACTCAGTATTAACGCACTTGTAGTGAAACACAATAAACTAAAGTAAAACAAATAAGTTACTGCTTTTATTCTAATTTCTATAGTGGTAGATATATGGTGGATATACTGCTTTAAGACTCATAATTTTTCACCAGAGATGCAAAGGTATTTCTTCTCAGGCTCATAAGTACGTAGATCCCGTAAATAAAATATTTTAAGTTGAAATATGAAAACTGCATTTCTGCATTTCGTTGCACCTGTAATAGCGGCAGAAATGTACCTGTATAAGTACACCAGTCTGAGGCTCAGGTTTTACTAGAGAAGCAGAAATAATTTCCCCAAACTCATAAAAGCCTACAGCCCATACAGATAAATTTTTTTGACATGTTGATTACATCTATGGCATTAATTCCTTGCCCTTAAAGTTTCACTTAAGAGTTCCTATAAACAAGCAAACAAGCATCTTTGATCTCGGATTATATCTGCCTCACGTAGAGATCCTGTGCCTTTCCCTTCAAGTTCTGTACGCGCCAGTACCACATAACCTATTGTCCAACTTGACACGACGAAATGCACAGTTCTGCTTCACCGCAGCGAAAGATCGCTGACACACAGTCTCGTGGCCAGCTGGTGGAACGGAATGCAGAACTACATCGCCACGACAGTGTTATCACGTTATGGGTGATGGGGCATTACGATATCAGAGGACATGAAAGGTCGATGAGGGTTACTCACCATGGGACAACGTCCATGTTCCGTAAACAGACCTTAAAGAGATGTCACAGTAAATCAGACTCATGGAATAACAAGTAGCACCTACTACACCAGCTTAGGATAACGATTATGCAGATATAGTGCAGAACACCCCTGCATAGCTTTCATTTCAACTTTCATCACGGGAGATTCAAGTATGACATTCCCCTCAAAATGACCAGAAGTTGCTTTCTGAACACACTGCTGTTGTAAATTATAAGAGCTTAAGTCATATGATATCTACCCCGAGAGTAGCCAAATAACTAGATCCCATGATTTGTACATAACAATGTGTTGCCCAAATACAGCTACTTTTAATCTACTTCATCACCTACAACAACTGAATCCGACAGTGATTGAAAAGCTCTCCCCTCGAGGGCTCGCAAATCTGTTAACTCCACAGAACGTCGGCAACAACGTATAATTCCCTCCCACCCCCCGCCCCCACTCCCTCGCGAAGTGGTGTTAGAAAGAATGGAAGCTTCTGTTAAGGAGACCTAGTTTAAATTAACGAGGGGCAATAATTTTCCTTTTCCAGCACATAGATTGAAATTTTATTTAGATATATGTGTTTCGATTATTTAAACCTTTAAAATAATGATCTTATCATGTGAAAATCCTGACATGATAGAACAAAATGAAAGTAGTTTCCGGAGTATGTACTTTAACATTTGTGTTCCGATTATTTAAATCTTTAAAATAAATCCTATCCTGAAAAATTCTGACGTGATAGAACAAAATGAGAGCAATTTCCGGAATATATCTTGCTTGTACAGCAACCTATTATTGAGAAATCATTTGCCAAAAAATTTCAAAATGCAGGCTTGTGTAATCTACACTGCACATCATGATTGTAGGACCACTTCTTCGAAACCTCGTAATTGAGTCCCTCCGTGAAGCACAAGTTTAAAATTTTCCCAGTGGTGCCTGCAGCCTTCCTCCCTACCGCTGCAAAAGCCTAGCACCCTGAGACGTCACCCTAGGGCCTAACGACGCTGCAAATAGCAAGGTGTCGACACATGCAATAAAAAAAGTTCAGAGCTCAAAAGGTCATGTGGCGTGTGAGTTAATGATGCACATGACGCACATTGGCATCATATTTCACCATAACGCTCCCTAGCACCACCGTGGACGTGTAACACGATGAGAAGATCGTCACACCGCCTCTTGCCAACGTTTCACCCTCTTCGAAAAATGGCTCTGAGCACTATGGGACATAACTGCGAGGTCATCAGTCCCCTAGAACTTAGAACTACTTAAATCTAACTAACCTAAGGACATCACGCACATCCATGCCAGAGTCAGGATTCGAACCTGAGACCGTATCGGTCGCGCGGGTCCAGACTGAAGGGCCTAGAACCGCTCGGCCACACCGGCCGGCTCACCCTCTTCTTTTAACGCCTCGGCGATGGAGCTCACAACGGTGACACGCAGCGTTGAAATTACGTTGTTTTAATATGGGTGGCCGAGGAAAATGTTTAAGACACACCACCGCTCAAAACAGACACTAAAAGGGTTCAGGGGATGACATACAAGGCATCACTGAAACTTCCCCTTTCCTTGCAGCGTTCATTCTCGCAATTTCGCGTTTGAAATCGACAGTTCTCCATGCAATGAGCAACAGGTCAACGTCCTTGACCGTCTTTAGTGCTGTTCCAGCCCGTAAGTTTCAACCCCTGTCTGAGAGAACTGTCGGGCTACATCCCAACTGAACGTGATGGCACCCTTGTGGAATGCAGCACTGCCGCAATTTTTACCCACGTGTACAATTTAGAATTACTACAGACCATTCAAAATTATTCGACCATATTTGGTGGTGCTCCGAAGTAGCATTGGGTGCCTATGCCTATTCAGCCCTCCTGTTTCGCATCATCCTGTGATGTGATTACAGAGGGGTGCCACATTGACACTTGCATGACTTCAATAGCACAGTGTTCTTCTAAGACCCTCGGTGTCTCTTGTCCACAATTATTGAGAATTTTAAAAATGTGCCTATACACAGAAAACTTGCAAAGTAGCGCTAAATGCCTGCAGGCCGGCTACTGGAATCGGATGGGTGTCGAATGGTTGACAGGCGGTAGACACCTAGAGCTGCTTCGCACTTTTTCTCTGTGATGGCGCTTTTTAAAATTAATATATGTGAGCAGGTGCCACCGAGGGTATTGCCAAACTGGGAGACTCTTAGAAGGACTGTTTGCTGTTGTACTCCAGCATGTGTCGATGTCGCATCCTTCTGTGATCACGCCGCAGGAAGATACGTTACAGGGGGGCTGAAAATACATAAGCACCCTTTGCTGCTTCGGATCACGTTTAAATTTCTTCGAATAACTGTTCGTAGTGGTCCCTAGTGGTACCAAACTCTAACCGAAAGCAAAAATGGTTGTCACGTTGCAGGCCAAAGGGGTGTGATCACGTTCAGTGGGGACGCAGGCCCACGATGTGTGCGGGAGTGTCAGTAGCGTTAAAGGTTGTCAAGAATATCGTCCTGTTGTTCGTCACACTGAGAAAGATCGTTTTCGGCCGCGAAATGTATGGGAATGAACGCCGTCAGGAAAGGGGTGGTTCTATGAACGTGATTTATGCCATCCCCTGAGGCCTTTCCGTGACAATTCTGAGCGACAGTGTGTCTGAAATCTTTTCTTTGGCCACCCGTAAGAAAACCGCGTGCTTTCACCTCTGGGTGTCACCATTTGGCCTCCATCGCAGACACGTCGAAAGACAGGGTGAAATGGGAAAGAGGGGAGGGACGACTTTCCCATTGCATTACAATACACAGTGGCATTGGGCAGAATTGGTTCAAATGGCTCTGAGAACTATGGGACTTAACTTCTAAGGTCATCAGTCCCCTAGAACTTAGAACTACTTAAACCTAACTAACCTAAGGACATCCACACACATCCATACCCGAGGCAGGATTCGAACCTGCGACCGTAGCGGTCGCGCGGTTCCAGACTGTAGCGCCTAGAACCGTGGGCAGAATTCTGGTGAAATTTGGTGCCAATGTGACATCAGTAACCCAGCTTACACATGACATGATCTGAGCTCTGCTGTTTGAAGTGACGAGCCCGATAGTGACGTCGCAGGGCGTCACGCTGTTACACCATTAAAGTGAAATACATTAAATGTGTTCGCAGTTGCGAATATGAACTACCATCAGCTGTATAATGAAAGGACGACGATGAAAATTTGTGCCGGACCGGGACTCGAACCTGCATTTCCCCTTTATCGTGAGCGGTTGCCTTACCAATTGGTTATCCGAGCACGACTCTCTGTCTAACCCAAACTTCCATATACATATGTGGATATGGTTTCTGTTCTTTCGGACGTGTCCATATCAGTATATGGTTCTGGCAATACCGGCCATGACCTCCTTCTTCTGTGCGGATGCACACATATTACCCGATCTTTTACGGGACTTGGGAAGAATGCCTTCCACAAGTAATGAGTGTGCTGGGTAGGGACACTACGAATATAGTGTGTGGACATATAAGGTGAGAAATGAGGGTTCGCGCTAGGCGTGCTCGATATAGTCCCTGCAGTCATACTATCCTCTGTGCCCTCGGTGGCTCAGATGGATAGAACGTCTGCCACGTACGCAGGAGATCCCGGGTTCGAGTCCCGGTCGGGGCACACATTTTCACCTGTCCCCGTTGATATATATCAACGCCCGGCTGCATCTGAAGGTATTAATATATAATTCTAATTTCAAGCTTCCATATGTCGTCAAGCATGTGTCTACATGTGTCTCCATTATACAGCTGATGGTAGCTCATATTCGCAACTGCGAATACGTGTCCGAAGAAACTTTACATCGTAAACTGGAATATCACAGGTACTGCAATGTCGTGTTACAGAGGAAGATTGTGGACACCTTTGGGCCCAATTTTAGACTTACACGCTGCAATGGGAGATAAGTACTGGGTTTTCGAAGCAGTGTTTCTTTAATTGTGTTGTGCAGCGTATTTAGCGGCTTACAGTACAGATTGCTGTTTATTTGACCGTACTGAAGCAGTAGAAACACGGAAGCAGCAGACATACTCTTTATGTGAAAAGCTTTGTTCAAGAATATGTGTGATGTATTTATTATTCCTTTTACGTAAAGAATGTTGTCAATGTAATTGTTTATATGTTCCTTAACGCTATAGAAACTTTTGCTAGATGTTAGCATAAATTTGAACGCTTTCTTAAACGGCCCTAATGTTCTTCATTTCTTCAGACAATCAATAGGATATTAATTTATGTTAATACAGCATAATTGTCTGATATAAGCCCTTGGTATGTACATATCTAATCAAAGGTATCTGGACACAACATTTGCTGTCATCAGCTTGGGGCATGGCCACTCTTCGCCATTATGACTTCTGGAATACTGATGCGAACACTTTCAATGATACGTCTAAATATCTATGGAGGAATGTCAGCCCATTCTTACTGAATATCATAAACTAGAGTAGGTAGTCATCTTGGACGCTGTAGTCTGGAGCAAAGTCGACGTTCTAACTCATCCCAGAGGCGATCCATTGGCTTCATGTCGGGAATCTGGGCAGGCCAAACCGTTTCACGAATGTTATTGTCCTCACAGTTACTGCTTTATGTCAGGGTGCATTATCATGCTGGTACAAACCATCATCGTCTCCGGACTGCTGCTCTGCTGTGTGCTATACACCATGCTGTAAAACGACTTCACATCCTTCAGGTTTTTGTGATTTCTTAACATCAATAAGGGGAGCACGCCGCAGCCACGAAAAACACGTTCCCCGGGCATTCGCGAAACCCAAAACCTTCCACCGTATTGCCTTGGGGGATAGCTTGATGTCGTACTCCAAATCACTCGTTTCCAGTCATCTACCGTCCGTTGGCGTCGCTCTTTACACAATCTCAAGCAGTGCTTAGCTCTGAGTACAGGTATGTGTGGCCTATGAGGAGCTGATCGACCATTGTACCCCGTTATTTTAATTCCCTATGCACAGTCGTTGAGCTATATGGACTGCTGGTAGCACTCTGCGACTCCCGAATGACTCCTCCCCACTGATTTCAGGCGATTTTGTTACAACCACCATCCGCTATGCTCGACGATACCAGTCCTTCAGCACATGAGGTCTGTCTGGCCTTGGTTTAGCTGTGGTTGTTCATTCCCGTTTCCATTTCACAATCGCATCACCAACAGTCAACGTGGTAGGCTTTAGAAGGATAGAAATGTCTCTGATGGATTTGTTACTCAGGTCACATCCAATGATTAGTCCACGTTCGGAGTTTCCGAGCTCCCCTGACCGACCCCTTCTGCTATTGCTGCTTCCCTACTGAGAACATAGTACTCCCCACCTCCTTTTACGAGTAAATCTTACCTCAGTGTAAGCACATAATTGTCTAACGCAGTCAAAGAAATGCTGCCTGCCAGGCACAAGGCTCGAACCCTGAGCTCCACACGCTAAAGCCGCGCAAGTGGGCCCACAGCCACACCGATGTGAAAACGTATCTTGGATTAGGATGGTCAGGTGCGATAGATCGATAAGCATGTGCTGCGAGGTATGTCATCTGGTGGCGTTAACATTTGTCATCCACTTTTGGAGTATTTCCGACATTTGCAACCCTGTGTGTCTCATATTAAATTACTTGTTTCAGCATCATCTACGTCGCTTCAGAGATCTTTAAATGTGAGTAAGAATCACCACGGATCGGAGCGTGGAATGTCAGATCCCTTAATCGGGCACGTAGGTTTGAAAATTTAAAAATGAAAATTGATAGGTTAAAGTTAAATATAGTGGTAACTAGTGATGTTCGGTGACAGGAGGAACAAGACTTCTGGTTAGCTGAATACTGGTTTACGAATAAAAAATCAAATTTGGGTAATGCAGGAGTAGGTTTAATAATCAATAAAAAAATAAGAACGCCCGTAAGTTCCTACGAAAAGCATTGTGAACGCATTTTTGTAGCCAAGATAGACACAACGCCCACGCCTACCACAGTAGTACAAGTTCATATGCCTACTAGTTCCGCAGATGATCAAGAGTTTGAAGTAATGTATGATGCGATAAAAGAAGTTATTCAGATAGTTAAGGGGGACGAAAATTTAATAGTCGTAGGGGACTGGAATTCGACAGTAGAAAAAGGAAGAGAAGGAAAAGTAGTAGGTGAATATGGACTGGGTGTAAGGAACGAAAGAGGAAGCCGTCTGGTAGAATTTTGCACAGAGAATAACTTAATCATAGCTAACACTTGGTTCAAGAATAATGAAAGAAGGTCGTATTCATGGAAGAGGCCTGGAGACACTGGAAGGTTTCAGATAGATTATATAATAGTAAGACAGAGATTTAGGAACCAGGTTTTAAAGTGTAAGACATTTCCAGGGGCAGATGTGGACTCTGACCACAATCTATTGGTTATGAACTGTAGATTAAAACTGAAGAAACTGCAGGGACAGCATAAAGGAACAATTGACGGGAATGGGGGAAAGAAATATAGTAGAAGAAGAATGGGTAGCTTTGAGGGATGAAATAGTGAAAGCAGCAGAGGGTCAAGTAGTTAAAAAGACGAGGGCTAGTAGAAATCCTTGGATAACAGAAGAAATATTGAATTGAATTGATGAAAGGAGAAAATATAAAAATGCAGTAAATGAAGCTGGCAAAAAGGAATACAAATGTCTCAAAAATGAGATCGACAGGAAGTTCAAAATGGCTAAGCAGGGTTGGCTAGAGGACAAATGTAAGGATGTAGAGGCTTATCTCACTAGGGGTAAGATAGATACTGCCTACAGGAAAATTTTGGAGAAAAGAGAACCACCTGTATGAATATCAAGTGCTCAGATGGAATACCAGTCCTAAGCAAAGACGGGAAAGCAGAAAGGTGGAAGGAGTATATAAAGTGTCTATTCAAGGGCAATGTACTTGAGAGCAACATTATGGAAGTGGAAGAGGACGTAAATGAAGATGAATTACGAGATATGATACCGCGTGAAGAATTTGACAGGGCACTGAAAGACCTAAGTCGAAACAAGGTCCCGCGAGTAGACAACACTCCATTAGAACTATTTATAGCCTGGGGTGAGCCAGCCATGACAAAACTCTTCCATCTGGTGAGCGAGATGCATGAGACAGGCGAAATATCCTCAGACTTCAAGGCGAATGTAATAGTTCCAGTCGTTAAGAAAGCAGGTGTTGAGATTTGTGAAAGTTATCGAACTATTAGTTTAATAAGTCACGGTTGCAAAACACTAACACAAATTTTTTACGGGAGAATTGAAAAAAAAGCCGACCTCGGGGAAGATCAGTTTGTATTCCGTAGAGGCAATACCGACCCTAGGTTAAGGAAAGGTAGACCTACGGTTCTAGCATTTGTAGCTTTTGACAATGTTGATTGGAATACTCTCCTGCAAATTCTGAAGGTGGCAGGGTTAAAATACAGGGAGCGAAAGGCTATGTACAATTTGTACAGAAACCAGATGGCAGTTATAAGAGTCGAGGGGCATGAAAGGGAAGCAGTGGTTGGGAAGGGAGTGAGACAAGGTTGTAGCCTATTCACGGTGTTATTCAATCTGTATATTGAATAAGCAGTAAATGAAACAAAAGAAAAATTTGGAGTAGGAAGAAAACCCATGGAGAAAAAATAAAAACTTTGAGGTTTTCCGACGACATTGTAATTCTGTCAGAGACAGCAAAGGACCGGGAAGACCAGTTCAACGGAATGGGCACTGTCATGAAAGCAGGATATAAGACGAACATCAACAAAAGCAAAACGAGGATAATGGAATGTAGTCGAATTAAATCAGGTGATGCTGAGGGAATTAGTTTAGGAAATGAGAAACTTATAGCAGTAGGTGAGTTTTGCTATCTGGGAAGCAAAATAACTCATGATGGTCGAAGAAGAGAGGGTATAAAGTGTAAACTAGCTGTGGCAAGGAAAGCGTTTCTGAAGAAGAGAAATTCGTTAACATTGAGTATAGATTTAAGTGTCAGGCAGTCCTTTCTGAAAGCATTTGTATGGAGTATAGCTATGTATGAAAGTGAAACATCGACGATACATACTTTAGACTAGAAGAGAATAGAAGCTTTCGAAATGTGGTGCTACAGAAGAATGCTGAAGATTAAAGGGTAGCTCACATAACTGATGAGGCGGTACTGTATAGAATTTTTAGCCCTGGTTACGCAGAAACTAGGCCTCTAGACGCACAGGCCTCAAGTTCTTTAGTACCTCGGCTCGTTACTGTTATTGTGTTTGGAGACAGTCGTCTCACCGACGGGTCTTGAGACCATCGACTCCATTATATCATATGTGACTTAGCCATTTTAGGCGAACAGTTGAAGTTTGGCTTAAGACTATCACAAGTGTCTGTTAAGACAGACGCTTCGATTGATAAATTATTTTTGCTGTTATAAATGCTCTGAGACAGAGAAGCCCGGGTTCCCGGGTTCGATTCCTGGCGGGGTCAGGGATTTTCTCTGCCTCGTGATGACTGGGTGTTGTGTGATGTCCTTAGGTTAGTTAGGTTTAAGTAGTTCTAAGTTCTAGGGGACTGATGACCGTAGATGTTAAGTCCCATAGTACTCAGAGCCATTTGAACCATTTTTAGACAGAGAAGAGTGAATTATGTTATTAGTAATAAACCTGTTGTTCATTTTCTACTTGGATTTTAGGGTTTCCGCACCAAACCAGGCGTGGGCCATTTCAATTGGCGGCGAGGTTTTCTGTGAATTTTGTGGGAACTCATGCACTATCCCCCAAGTAGACAATGTGTTTGTCTGTTTTTTCTTCGTATGTGGTGTACTTATGTCAAGTTTTCATTTCAGTATGTCCATGGCCACTACTGATGTGATCACTCTAATATTATTTTAGTGCAAAACATGCGACAGGCACAGGAACAGATTTTGGAGAAGATGACAGCCATAACCACGTCACCTGAGATCCCCAGCCGATTGCCTCTCACTGACTCCTTGGTGGAAACATTTTAGGCGTGGCCACCACCATTGCTACTATTTGAAGGAAAGATTGACCATGGGCAAACTGTAAGTAGGCTGTTTATGTTTTCTTTATGTAAGTAGGCTGTTTATGTTTTCTTATTGGCAACGTTACGTAGCGCTCTATATGAAAATCACTGGCTGTGCTGTGTGCAGTCTGTGGCTAGTTTGCATTGTTGTCTGCCATTGTAGTGTTGGGCAGCAGCAGCTGGACGTGAACAGCGCGTAGCGTTGCGCAGTTGGAGGTGAGCGCCAGCAGTGGTGGATGTGGGAAATGAGATGGCGGATTTTTGAGTACAGAATGGATGTCATGAACTGCTATATATATTATGATTATTAAGGTAAATACATTGTTTGTTCTCTATTAAAATCTTTCATTTGTTAACTATGCCTATCAGTAGTTAGTGCCTTCCGTAGTTTGAATCTTTTATTTAGCTGGCAGTAGTGGCGCTCGCTGTATTGCAGTAGTTCGAGTAATGAAGATTTTTGGCGAGGTAAGTGATTTGTGAAAGGTACAGGTTAATGTTAATCAGGGCCATTCCTTTGTACGGATTTCTGAAAGTCAGATTGCGTTGCGCTAAAAATATTGTGTGTCAGTTTAAGCACAGTCATGTATAAATTTTTCTAAGGGGACGTTTCAAAACTATATCGCACGCCGAGAACAGCATTTTGTCGCCCATTGGATCTCAGGGTATACCCTGCAGCGCGTTTGTTTGATTGCCTATGTCGGTGCTGACGTCTGTCCCCATTTGCAGCAGTTGAATCCTTATGAACATTCGAAAAAGTGTTTTTGAGTTATTTTGATTGACAAGTTCATGCGGCAGACGCCAGGCACAAATGTTTTGGCTGTCGTAAGTGAAAAGGACATTTCTGCCTAGAGTGTATAGCCAACCGCAAGGACGTTCCCGAGCTTGCCGTTTTTAGTGTTCCAATACTAAATGCAGTCAGCTGTTTAGAAACATACTCCTAGTACATTCTCCAGATGGGACTGACGTGTTCGAATTGAATGATCCATCATTAGCTACATGCCTCCTCTCGTCCAGGCTTTTGAGCTCTTAGTCAGGCCCTCAACGGCCCTACAAGTCCATTCGCAGGAGTTTATTATCCACCCTACACGTAAGGTCCAGACTCGGCTCCATCCTACACACCTGCACGTTCCACTGGACAAATCTCTCTCTAGACGGGACGTCGTGGGAAACTGTCGCAGCCAGAAGTTACCTTCACGGAATAATTATTTCATCAAGCATCAGCGCCAGCTGGCTGAAGTGCAAAGCCTGTGCAGAAATGAACATATGGCAGACGTTTGCCAGGCCTCCCCGCCCAAAGTGAATGTGCACAGCAATTGTATGAACACATTGGACTCTGATTCGGTCAAGAGAGAGTATGTAAACGGCCCAAATTCGTCCATCTACAGGCCATGTTGCTCATCTTCGATAGACTAATGGCACTAGAAGTGGTCATCAACGCCTTTCCCGTCACCTTTCAAATAAAGACTTGGTCCTTCACCACTGTTGTGAATTAGGACACGTACAAGGGGGGTTGGTTAACCACCACTCTTGCTCTTCGTCAAGCACCTGCGAAGCTACAGCAGTGACGCCACTAATATGAAGGGCCAGTTTAGTGCTCAGAGTCAGTATCAGGCCTTATTTCTGTTGGCTTGCATCTTAGTTGTTGACTTCATGAGGGACACTTAGCATTTTGGATTTCAATCTCTTGACTCCACCTGAGTGTAACAGCAGTAGGGCTACGGAAACTTTGTTCCACTTGGCGTTGAAATGATCTTCAGAGATCATCATGTGATCGTCAAATGAATCTGAAGGTCATGCATGTCGTCTTCGATGACCTTTAACTCATGATATCATCAGTAAAGCAATCAATCAATAATGGGAAATTAAAAATCCTCGTCCCTCCATATTTATAGCCAATCGTATCGTAGTATTAAAAATGAAACAACCAATGGAAAAATCCAAAATGGTGGAAATAGTCCAATTGTGATAACCAAGAAATTAGAAGTTCCTCTCCCATATCTCCAAGCAAACATATCGCAGTATAACAAACCCAAGATGGTGGAAATAGACGAAAGATGGTGGAAATAGACGAACTGTGCCATGCGGCCCCACTTTGCCCGCATATCCATGCGAGGAGCTATCTGTTCAGACTGACACTCCCTGGCTGCTGTTTGCGTAACCTCACGCGTGCAGCGGCATGTTCTCTCACGGAACTAGCTGATAGTTTTGGCCGCTTCATGCGGTCGCGATCATGTTTTCCTCGTTGTGTCGCTGAGGCAGCAGTGCTGTACTTAGATGTTTATGTGTCGTGTTGTCACGACGTTATGACCAATGTAGTGAAACTGGGTACCATTTAGTATTCTGTTTGCTAGCTACGGTCAGCTAAGTGTTTTTCAGTTCTACAGTCGTGCTTCTCACCTTCCGATGTTCGAAGTGTCCGTTTATGCCCGCTCTCCAAAGAGTTTTTGTAGCCACGAAAGTTATGGACTGGCGGTACAGTACGGTGTTGAAAGTGGAAATGATTCTGAATTGTTCTGTCTGCTGTCACATAGTTTACTGACTGATATTTGAAATGTGGAAGACCGTGTAGCCTTCTACCAACACCAGATTACAGTTGTTGCCGGTAGCTGGCAATTTACATGCAACTGTCAGAGGGCTTTTGTAGGAAGAATAAAGGGCTTATGTGTTGCTGGTCTATTTTGTCTTGCGTTCGAGAATACAGTAGAGCTCTATGGGAAGAAGGTTCCACTGTGACATACGAACAGGGATTAGTTACACAAGTCGGGTAAGCGTAGGTAATGAAACTGTTGGAATTCTTCCTCTGGTCGTCACGCACAAGCTGTTGACAGTCGGATGTTACTGTCTGTGGCTTGTGTGTTCTCGTTTGTTGGGACCGCATGTTCGGGAGGCAGTTATAGCTCCACTGGGTGTGGTTCGACTGTGACTGGTAGGGAGGCACACATGTCACATGTGTTTGCTAGTTCAACCACGTTAAAGATAGCGCTGTATAATTTGGTTTTCTGTTGTTTTAGCTTTGCCATTGCCTGAAGTATGGTTGATTCAGTGTCTTAGTGATAAAACACAAATAATGTTTACTAGCAAGGGAATAATTTGCACTTTCCAGAGAGGATGACCGGAAAGTGTCGAATGTGTCTACTAAGCGCAAAACCAGTCACCGGTCTGGGACTGGAGTTATCACTGTTTGTTAGACGTTCACACAGTGATGTGACGTGACCTGTGAACATGCTGTTTGTGAGAGCTATGTCTGACACAATATTGTACGTCTTTGGTTGGATTTTAGTTTGCTAAGATCTCGTTGTTCCTATTTGTAAGTTCAAATGGTTCAAATGGCTCTTAGCACTATGGGACTTAACTGCTGAGGTCATCAGTCCCCTAGAACTTAGAACTACTTAAACCTAACTAACCTAAGGACGTCACACACATCCATGCCCGAGGCAGGATTCGAACCTGCGACCGTAGCGGTCGCGCGATTCCAGACTGTAGTGCCTAGAGCCGCTCGGCCACCCCGGCCGGCTGTAAGTTCCTCTGTGTGTTTAAGGGTGTAGCTGTCGTGTTTCCTTGTATGGGTCTCTTGTATTCTCGTCTCAAATTGGAAATGACTTAACTCTGATTGGAGTGTAGTCTCAGAATTGCTTTACATTTTGGCTGCTTTTAAAAATGAGAGGGCTTTGTGGCTCGTTGTAAGAACACATTTTATGCTTGACAATGTTTTCATGCGCATCTTCAGTTATTTAGGTGACATGGTGTTGTGCAAAGGAACAACGGACGTGTTTGCTGTCGTGATCGTCCATGTCTCTGTGGCTGCCCTTCCGATTTTGTTTGTATTTTTTTGTGAAGAAGTATACTCACACCAAGAATTATACTCACTTTGTGGTGCCTGAGTAGCCTAAGGCGCACTTTACTGTTATAGTGCGTTTGATTTTAGGTTGTGTCAAGTGCCTGTTTAGTTTTAAAGGGGTTAGGTCTCCATCTTGAACTGAAGGCTGGTTTAAGTTAAGGATATTGCTTGTAAGACCTAACATTGTTTTATATAAGGACCAATCGACATATAACAGGGAAGTGTGGTCTTGGTACAACAAATGAAGCTGGACAGAGACTCCTAGAATTCTGCCAAGAAAATTCATTGATAATTACTAATACACTGTTTCAACTACCAAAACGACGCCTATATACCTGGACTTCGCCAGATGGCCAATACCGGAACCAAATTGATTACATACTTTGTAATCAGAGGTGGAAGAGCGCGGTTCAGTCAGCTACAACAAGACCTGGGGCTGACTGCGGATCAGATCATGAGCTCCTGATTGCAAAATTTCGGCTGAAACTTCAGAATGTAGCAAAAAGTATCCCAACTTGCAGATACGACCTTAACTCTATACCCTCCGACTATGCTGTAGAGGTACAAAACAGATTTAATGTATTACAGCTGGAGGACAAAAGCTCGCAAGAGATGTGGACAGAAGTAGCTAATATTGTCAAGGAGGCCGCAGAGAAACACATTCCCAAGAAAAGGAACAGTAAGAAGGCTAGATGGCTATCAGTTGAGGCACTGCAAGTTGCAGAAGAACGAAGGAAAGCAAAAATCAAGGGAGATAGATCAGCTATGTTTGAATTAAATAAAGATTTTCAGAAATTAGCTAGAAGAGTTAAAAATATATTCTTTAATGAACAGTGCAAGGAAGTTGAAGATAGTAACGGAATGGGGAAGACAAGAGATCTTTATAAGAAAATTAGAGAAATTAAAGGAAAATTACAGGCAAAAATTGGAATGATAAAAGATAGAAACGGGAAAGATCTGAGTGAAGCAGAGGATGTTAAGGAAAGATGGGCAGAATATGTAGAAGACCTATACAAGAAAGAACTGCATCATGACAGGGCTCCTATTGCTGATGTTAATGTTAATTTAGGACTAGAGCCAGATATTTTGGAGAGCGAAATCCAGTGGGCCCTTGAAAATATGGCTGATAACAAAACTAGTGGACATGATGAAATACCAGCAGAATTGTTTAAAGTCACTGGAAAGGATGCAGTGCAAGTGCTGCACTCAATATGTCAAAAAATATGGATCATGCAGCAGTGGCCAGAAGACTGGAAAAGATCAGTATTCATCCCCATTCCAAAGAAGAGAAGTTCTAAAGAATGCTCAGATTACCGAACAATCGCACTTATTTCACATGCTAGCAAAGTTATGTTGAAAATCTTACAAAATAGACTTCGCCAATATCTAGATCGAGAGCTACCAGAAGAACAAGCTGGATTTAGGAAAGGAAGAGGAACTAGAGATCAAATTGCTAACATTCGGTGGATTATGGAAAAAGCGAGAGAATTCCAGAAAGATGTGTACCTCTGCTTTATTGACTACGCCAAAGCCTTTGACTGCGTCGATCACAACAAATTATGGAACGTACTGAAACACATGGGCGTACCAGATCACCTCATTCATCTGATACGGAGTTTATACCTTGACCAAGAAGCCACGGTGAGAACTATGTATGGAACAACGAAATGGATAAAGATTCAGAAAGGGGTCCGGCAAGGCTGCATACTGTCACCGTACTTATTCAATCTGTATGCAGAACATGTTATGAGGAATGCGAGGCTAGATGAAGGAGAAACAGGAATTAAAATAGCTGGAATAAATGTAAACAACCTCAGGTAAGCGGATGATACGATCCTGTTGGCAGAAAGTGAAGAAGAATTGAGAACACTCTTGCTGAAGGTAAAAGACGAAAGTGAAAAGGCCGGTCTTATGCTGAATGTGAAGAAAACGAAAATTATGGCAACTACACCTACCAATTTGTGGGATATAGCAGGAGAAACCATGGAGGTAGTGACCACATTCAGTTATCTCGGTTCTGCTGATGAAGACTGCAGCCATGAAATCCGGAGACGCCTGTTGCTCGGTAGACAGGCGTTGTCAAACCTTGACAAGGTTATAAGGTCCAGAGATATAACACTAGCAACAAAGATCCGTATTGTGAGGGCTATGGTCTTTCCAGTTGTGATGTATGGATGTGAGACCTGGACCATTAGAAAGGCTGAACGGCGAAGAAGCGATTCCTTCGAATTGTGGTGTTGGAGGAAACTTCTTAGAGTTCCATGGACTGCAAAGAGAACCAACAGATCAATATTGGAGCAAATTAAACCAGATTTCTCCCTGGAAGGTCTAATGTTAAAACAAAAGCTGACCTACTTTGGACACACAATGCGAAGGCATGCCTCGCTGGAAAAAACATTAATGCTGGGGAAGATTGAAGGAACTAGAAGAAGCGGACGTCAGAGGATGAGATGGATCGATGGCATCACAGAAGCAATGTGTTCCAACCTGGAAGGTCTACGGGAGAAAGTGCAAGACAGGAAAAAGTGGCGTGATTTGGTTCATGGGGTCACGAAGAGTCGGAACCAACTAAATGAACAGAGAGAGAGAATCGACATAGTCGTGGGTGCTAGTTTGAGTAAGCTTGGGTGTGCCTTAGAGCTTGGGTGTGACTTGAAGCTTCCTAAGCGTGTGAAATCTTACATAAACAGCAAAACTTAAATTATTGGTTGAATTTTCGTAGAGGTCTTGCAGACATTTTAGACGCTGAAATATTTAAGGTGAAGCTTCATTGTGCTTGAAGAGTGTGAGGAATCTCACAGTAAATGATAAATAATTTTGCTTATTTTCGAGATGTCGAATCTATCTTTGGAGGTGTCACTGTTACCATCTTTGGTCGGCTCTCTCGTGAGTGAGTGAGTGTAAACAAACCACGTCGTCCTACAGTTTAGGCGATACCTCGTACTGAAACAACTTATTCCTTCCTCAAATCGAATATCCTATTCCTTCCTTCCCCGAAAAAATCGTGTTGTGTGTGGCATAGTTCTTAATGTAGCAGCAGTTTGTTTGTAATACTTGTCATTGATTGTAGTTTTCCCTTTCCACATGTACTGTGTGTCAGTAAGAGTACATTAAGAGCACACTAAGACCATGTTTGTCATAATAAAGTCAGTGTTGATGAACAGTTTTGCCACAGAAAATGCATTATTAATTTGTGTTACCACTCGACTAAAAGTAGAGATCGGTTGATAGGGCACATTCTAAGACATAAAGATATTACCAATTTAGTATTGGAGGGAAGTGTGGGGGTAAAAATCTGTGCTCCTCTCTTAAACTGGTGGTGTAAGAAACGACGATATGTTGTCAGAGTAAATACATTATCAGATTGAATAGACATTACATATTCAGACACAGTCGCAGTGTAAATATTACATTTTCTGATTATTTTAGAATATTGTGGCATTTTTGGCAAGTGACGTATCTGAGGTAAATCGATTAGTTTGAGCCTTACGTTTTTCTTGTACTTAACCTGATTTATTATGTTTTTCTAGTGAAACATTAATTTCATTCTCCTGCCACATAATTTACAGTTCACAATCATGTTTTATACACGAAAAATAATTTGATGAAAAAATGACATGGTGATAATCGATGTGGACATCACACTTATTGTGGTGCCGACATATTTTGCAGACATTTTAGAGCACTGTGACATCATAGATGTGGAAAAAAATTAGTTTAAGCTTCTTAAACCAAATGTGGTCTAAAGTGCGAACGTAGGACGTTTTTACCAGGAGAGACAGTGAGAACAACTCATGGTACAGAGATTCAATATCTTTAAGTTTTTGAGCTATTTGTTGGTTAATGAAGCAGTTTGGGTATAAGATCAGAATTGATTTTATTTAGCGTTGTCAAGATTTATGGAATAGTATTTCCAATATTCCACATCGAATGATATGTAGCTTTGGGTACAATTTACCGAGGTGATTGTTGACCCACTCCATAAACGATTTTTGGAAGTCAGTAGTGCAAACATAGTTGACAGCTTAGTTGGTATGTTAGACTATTCAGATACTTTGGCGTATTTTTGATAAATAAATTAGATATTTCTGCAGACAGCGCTGATGGGGCTACGTTGTCATATTGTCCGCCCCAGTAGCTGAGTGGTCAGCGCGACGGAATGTCATGCCCGGGTTCGATTCCAGGCTGGATCGGGGATTTTTTCCGCTCAGGGACTGGGTGTTTTGTTGTCCTAATCATTATCATCTCATCCTCATCGACACGCAAGTTGCCGAAGAGGCGTTATATCGAAAGACTTGTATCAGGTAAACGGTCTACCCGACGGTAGGCCCTACCCACACGGCATTTCATTTCGTTGTCATATTAATACTAGGATCTGACTGGAACAGAGGAGAGAGGGGTGTGACATACATATTGATAGATAAATTAGAGCGTTTGAATACTTTTGACAACACAGCGCAGACAGGGCTAAGTTGTACTTGGTTGTTTCATTTTGATTGTGACTAAAATTCTAGGCTATGGTTGGAGGAAATGGGAGCTGGTATATTATGCAGTGTGTCTTCATAGAATTTTATTTAGGTATCATGGACATGATGCCATTTTAAGCTTCATTTTACTATTACTTTCAGATTGGTTGGATAGAGAAGAGAAAGGTGGTATAAAATACACAATTGATCTGTATGTAAATGATGTCAGTTGACAAAATTTTTACGCCAGAAATAATGAATATCTTTAACTTTCAATGAAATAATTCATATCTTTGACTTTCAAGTGTAGTTTATGTAATTTTTACTAAATATTTGCCATCGTATCTACACATAATTTAAATACTACACTCTGACTGACTGGAAAAAGGAGGGTTTATAAGGGTACAAATCATGTATCTCCGTTATCTTGATTTTGTGATAGAGTGCTTTGATTGGTTACAAACATGGAGGAGGGATTTTTGATTTCCTAAGAACACAGCCAGACTATTTCCGCCATCTTGAATTTTTGCAATGTTTTTTTTTTTAATTTTTGATACTGTAATATGATTGGCTGGAGATATGGTGATGAGAAGGTTTTTAGTTTCCAATTACTGATTGATTGATTGATGACATCATGAGCTCAAGGCAATTAATGGCATCATACATGACCTTCAGTGGCCGAGCGGTCCTAGGCGCTACAGTCTGGAACCGCGAGACCGCTACGGTCGCAGGTTCGAATCCTGCCTCGGGCAGTATGTGATGTCCTTAGGTTGGTTAGGTTTAAGTAGTTCTAAGTGCTATGGGACTGATGACCTCAGATGTTAAGTCCCATAGTGCTCATAGCCATTTGAACCATTTGAACAATGACCTGCAGTACCACGTGTCTATCACACGCTGACCTATGTAAGTCATTTCAAGATTAAAGTCGATCAAAGTCGTCATTAGATAAAGGAGATCTGTGACGTCATGCATGACATTACTGATAAGGATGATGAAGGCCCTAGGTCAATGGCCTAGGACACATGACGTCATTAATGTAAACAAAGTGTGCCAGAGTCGCCATGGCCATACTTCTTGTAACGGTCCAGACCTTGGCCACAAGGGAAGAATAATTGTCGGTAAACCTTTACATTAGCTCTAATTTCTCGAATTTTCTCGTTGTGGTCATTTTACGAGACGTATGTGGGAAGAAGGAATTATTCAATCTGTACACAGAGCAAGCAGTAAAGGAAACGAAAGAAAAATTTCCAATAAGAATTAAAGACCAGGGAGATGAAATAAAAACTTCGATTTTTGCTGATGACATTGTAGTACTGACAGAGACAGCAAAGGGCAGGAAGGAGTAGTTGAACAGAACGAATAGCGTCTTGAAAGGGGGACATAAGATGAATATCAACAAAAGAAAAACAAGGGTAATGGAATTTAGTCGAATTAAAATGAGGTGATGATAAGGGAATTAGATTAGGAGACAACTGAGCAAAAGTAGTAGATTAGTTTTGTCATTTGGGCAGCAAAATAACTGTTGATGGCCGAAGTAGAGAAGCTATAAAATGGCAAGAAAAGCGTTTTTGAAGAAGAGAAATCTGTTCACATCGAATATAGATTTAAGTGTTAGGAAGTCTTGCCTGAAGCTATTTGTCTGCAATCTAACAATGTGTGGAAGTGAAACGTGGACGATAAACAGTTTAGACAAGAAGAGAATAGAGGCTTTTGAAATATGGTGTTACAGAGGAATGCTACAGATTAGATAGGTAGATTGGGTAACTAATGAAGAGATACTGAATAGAACTGGAGAGACAAGAAACTTGTGTTACCACTTGACTAAAAGTGGAGATCGGTCGATAGGGTACATTTTGAAACATAAAGATATTACCAATTTAGTAGTGGAGGGAAGTGTGGGGGTAAAAATTGGATAGGGAGACTAAGATGTGAATACAGTAGGGAGATTCAGAAGGATGTAGTTTGCAGTAATTATTCGGAGACGAAGAAGCTTGCACGGGTGGTTTGGGAGAGGGATAACATGGAAAGCTGCACCAAACCAGTCTCTGGACTGAAGACCACAACAATAACGATGTAATCGTACAGTAGTGGATTTATTTACGTTCAGGGCCAGCTGCCAGTCACTGAGTGTCGATCCTCTGCATATCTTTCTGCTGTATTTCAACTGGCGTTACAGCCTTCATATGGGCAACAGCATCGTCTGTGAACAGCCTAGATCATTAATATAAACTGTAAATGTGAAGGTAATCACACTCCCTTGGCTACTTCAGAATTACCTTTCGTTCCATTGGTTGATGGTTGGTTGATTGGTAGTAGGGGAATAAATAGCGAGGTCATCGATCCCATCGAATTATGGAACGATTGAGAAGTAAGTCGTCCAGGCCCTTTCAAAGAAACTATCCCGGCTTTTGCCTGAAGCGATTTAGGAAATCACGGAAAACCTAAGTCAGGATGGCTGGGTCTGGAACCACGCGACTGCTACGGTCGCAGGTTCGAATCCTGCCTTGGGCATGGATGTGTGTGATGTCCTAAGGTTAGTTAGGTTTAAGTAGTTCGAAGTCTAGGGGACTGGTGACGTCAGATGTTAAGTCCCATAATGATTAGAGCCATTTGAACTATTTGAACCAGGATGGCTGGACGCGGGTTTGAACCGTCGTCCTTCCGAATGCGAGTCCAGTATGCTAACCACTGCACCACCTTGCTTGGTCCGTTCCATTAAGAACGACGTTTTCAGCTCTCTCTGCAAAGAAGTCCTGAATCCATTCACAAATATGGTCCGATACTCGGGGAGCTTGTATCTTTTGCACTAAATAATTTTTACGCCACCATATCGAAAGCTTTTCTAAGGTCAATGATCTCGGTGCTCTGACTTTCATGGACAAACAGAAAGAGCTGTTTTTCACACGATCTCTCTTTGCGGACTCCCTCTTGATTTTTGTATAGAAAATTTTCGTCCTCCGAACTGCGTGAGCCTAAAAAATGTTGCATAGTTACACATCAGACTGAGGTCAGTGGTATGACCCTGTAATTATGTGCAGCTTTCAGACGATCTTTCTCGAAAACTAAGTGCTCACAGTACTGAATAGGTTTTTTCCAAGACTAGGGATTGTGTCTGTAGTAATGTCTATTGTTGGACACAGCATTTAGAGCTCGTATGCGGCCGAGATCGATACAATGAATATTCGTTCTGGTCGTCGTCGAGAATTTACCTTCATATCTCCCATTGCTTACTGTTTGATGCCTTTCGCTGATGTGTTAGCACGGGAAAGACGATTGTGCACTGTTCCAGATTACGGTGGACTTCTTTAGATCATCATACCGTTCATTGATATACTAGGCTAGATCCTAATCTCTTTGCAGTGTATGACATTCACCGGCTTTTCCTTTTATTCTCTCTCATTATCTTTGTCATTATTGTGTTTCAATGTATTATTTCTTTTCACTTTCAATCACATTTTTTTACGAACGATCTGCCGATCGGCAAGCACATGGCATGGGATACCTTGTACCACTAGTGGTCTTTTCCTTCCCTATTCCACTCACAAGGAGACCGAGGGAAAATGATTATCTATGTCCCTTTGTAAACGCCCTAATTTTTCTTATCTTCGTGGTCCTTACGCGAAATGTACGTTGGCGGCAGTGGAATCACTCTGCAGTTGGCTTCAAATGCCGGTTGTCTAAATCTTCTCAGTGCTGTTTCGCGAAAAGAACGTCGTCTTCCCTACGGGGATTCCCACTTGAAACGCAAACTGCAGAAAGGAAAAGGCGACACACATCAAGAATGAAAGGAAAAGTGTCGAAAATTTTCAAAATTCTGTTTATTGCGTCAAAGAAGTCCAATTGGGTAGGCGCATCGTTGACTGCAGATACGTAACATGCCCACAGTCAATAAAGCGCCCCTTGCGACACACGTAATGAACGCTTACTGGGACACGTCCTGGACGTGTTCGCTTTCTGCTGTAACCATTGTTTCCTGCAGGCAGAGCTGGTGTTTAACACCGATAATTGAATGGTTATGAAAACGAAATCAGGAGAGAATTGAGAAATCAGACACGATATTAGACTGTTAGTAATGTGATAGATCTCACACTGTATTTTTCGCAGAAAAAAGACAAACTTAGTGTTGTTCTCACGAAAGCAGAAGACTTTACAGTGCACAACACTTCGTGGTCAACCCATCAGTTCGCCTCTGAACTTTTCGATGTCTTCCTTTAATTTGACACGGTATGGACTTCAAATACTCAAGAATGGGTGGCACTAGTTTTCTATACGCGGTCTCCTGAAATTTTCCCAATAAACCTAAGTCGATCATTTTCCTTCCATTATACTGCCCGTACGTATTCACTCCATTTAATATCGGTTCACAACGTTATGCCTGGACATTTAATGGATGTTGCTGTGTCAAGTAGCACGCTACTAATACTGTATTCGAACGTTACAAATTGTTTTTTCTATTCATCTGCATTAACTTACATTTTTCTACATTTAGAGCAAGCTATGCTCATGAAAGCAGCTAGAAATTTTGAATAAGTTATCTTGTGTCCTACAGTCACTCAACGACGATACTTTCCTGTACCCCTCAGTGTCATCAGCAAACAGCCGCTGTTTGACGCTCACCCTATCCATCAGGGCATTCATGTACAATGGCGTGCTGAAAAGTAGTACCTTCGAATTTTTAATGTAAAAAATCTTACAGCTTTTTAAATAAAACAAACCTTATTAACATTCTACATCTTCATTCTTCATGTTTACACATTTTTGTCAACATAGTTAACCTGACGACAAACACATTTCTCCCAACGAAAGACTAGTTGGTTGATACCGTCACTATAGAATGCTTTAATTTGTTGACGTAGTCACAATTTCACCTCTGCGTGTACCGCTTCATCACTGTCAAAGTGAAGTCGTCGAAGGTGTTCTCTGAGTTTTGGAGACAGATGAAAATCGAATGGAACCAAGTCATGACTGTCTGGGGGACGGTCGATGGCAGATGTCGCAGTGCTCGGATGCGGTTTGCCATTACCAGGCTGAAGGAGAGGGTGCTCCATGTGTGGACGATCTCTTCGAACTAGAAATTCTGTAACCAAACGCTGTTTCTCACACAGCGATACAGTTACATTAACACCGCCATTTTACACACTACAAATCGGAGCCCTCTAGCGGCAGAGGGATGCAACTATGTAGACATAAAGAATAAAGATGTAGAATGTTAATAACTTGTTTTTTTTTAAAAAAAAAGGATCAAGAGTTTTCACATAAAAACTCGGAGGCAATATTTTTCAGCACGCCCTCTACAGGGCTTTTCCAAAAGGTAGAGCCAAACTTTCAGGAAACATTCCTCACACACAAAAAAAGAAAAGATGTTATGTGGACATGTGTCCGGAAACGCTTAATTTCCATGTTAGAGCTCATTTTAGTTTCGTCAGTATGTACTGTACTTCCTCGATTCACCGCCAGTTGGCCCAATTGAAGGAAGATAATGTTGACTTCGGTGCTTGTGTTGACATGCGACTCATTGCTCTACAGTACTAACATCAAGCACATCAGTACGTAGCGTCAACAAGTTAGTGTTCATCACGAACGTGGTTTTGCAGTCAGTGCAATGTTTACAAATGCGGAGTTGGCAGATGCCTATTTGATGTATGGATTAGCACGGGGCAATAGACGTGGCGCGGTACGTTTGTATCGAGACAGATTTCCAGAACGAAGGTGTCCCGACAGGAAGACGTTGGAGCAATAGATCGGCGTCTTAGGGAGCACGGAACGTTCCAGCCTATGACTCGCGACTGGGGAAGACCTAGAACGACGAGAACACCTGCAATGGACGAGGCAATTCTTCGTGCAGCTGACGATAACCCTAATGTCAGCGTCAGAGAAGTTGCTACTGTACAAGGTAATGTTGACCACGTCACTGTATGGAGAGTGCTACGGGAGAATCAGTTGTTTCCGTACCATCTACAGCGTGTGCAGGCACTATCGGCAGCTGATTGGCCTTCACGGGTACACTTCTGCGAATGGTTCATCCAACAATGTGTCAGTCCTCATTTCAGTGCAAATGTTCTTTTTACGGATGAGGCTTCATTCCAACGTGATCAGATTGTAAATTTTCACAATCAACATGTGTGGGCTGACGAGAATCCGCACGTAATTGTCCAATCACGTCATGAACACAGATTTTCTGTGAACGTTTGGGCAGGCATTGTTGGTGGTGTCTTGATTGGGCCCCATGTTCTTCCACCTACGCTCAAAGGAGCACGTTATCATGATTTCATACGGGATACTCTACCTGTGCTGCTAGAGCATGTGCCTTTACAAGTACGACACAACATGTGGTTCATGCACAATGGAGCTCCTGCACATTTCAGTCGAAGTCTTCGTACGCTTCTCAAGAACAGATTCGGTGACCGATGTATTGGTAGAGGCGGACCAATTCCATGGCCTCCACGCTCTCCTGACCTCAACTCTCTTGACTTTCATTTATGGGGGCATTTGAAAGCTCTTGTCTACGCAACCCCAGTACCAAATGTAGAGACTCTTCGTGCTCGTATTGTGGACGGCTGTGATACAATACGCCATTCTCCAAGGCTGCATCAGCGCATCAGGGATTCATGCGACGGAGGGTGGATGCATGTATCCTCGCTAACGGAGGACATTTTGAACATTTCCTGTAACAAGGTGTTTGAAGTTACGCTGGTACGTTCTGTTGCTGTGTGTTTCCATTCCATGATTAGTGTGATTTGAAGAGAAGTAATAAAATGAACTCTAACATGGAAAGTAAGCGTTTCCGGATACATGTCCAAATAACATATTTTCTTTCTTTGTGTGTGAGGAATGTTTCCTGAAAGTTTGGCCGTACCTTTTTGTAACACCCTGTCTATGGAGAATAAGAGGGTTCTATAACACTTCGCTGTGGCATTCCTGACGACACCATGGTCTCTGATGGACTCTCGCCGTCAAAGACAATGCACTGGGTTGTGTTACTTCGAACGTCTTCGGACCACTCACATATCTGGGAACCTATTCCGTATGATCGTACCTTCGTTAAAAGTCTGCAGTGGAGAACGTCACATATGATTCTCACAACAAAACAAAGGAAACAAGGCAATCAGACTCATTTGTCTCCAGTGAGCTACGTTTCAAACCTTTGCTGGTTTAAGACCTGTGTCTGTCCTTATACAGCTGTTACCACCCTATAATTTTAGACGCGTCGTGCTTTCTCCGCAGGAAAATCACTGTGGTGCCATATTTCACAATAACTGTATGCAATCAGCGATCTTCTCGAAGTGCCATACGGGAAATTCATCTCCCAACGATAACATTTGGGAAGTCAGAGGATAGACCGCAACTTGTGGGCGCTTTCCAGGAAGAGTGGTTTATCTGCGGACAATTCCGCAAACGGAACTCTTGTGCACCCAGGTCCCGTATATACAAAAACTACTGAAACGGTTGAAAATTTCCCAAGAAACTTTACGGAATTTCTTTAGATAGCTCGACAGACTGACATGAAAATTACTACAAGCAGTATCTTACGTAAAAACTACCACAAACTATGTAAACACCAAATAGCATCATCTATTCCCCCTCCTTGACGGCCTGGCAGAAAAATAAAGAAACAAATAATAATAAAAAAGCTAAGAAAAACACATCAACAAATACAGTCTGCATCGCCACATAAAAAGACGTACAGCGACCTACCAAAACAAATTCACACATAAAATAGGTTGTTGTTGTTGTTGTTGTGGTCTTCAGTCCTGAGACTGGTTTGATGCAGCTCTCCATGCTACTCTATCCTGTGCAAGCTTCTTCATCTCCCAGTACCTACTGCAACCCACATCTTTCTGAATCTGCTTAGTGTATTCATCTCTTGGTCTCCCCCTACGATTTTTACCCTCCACGCTGCCCTCCAATACTAAATTGGTGATCCCTTGATGCCTCAGAACATGTCCTACCAACCGATCCCTTCTTCTGGTCAAGTTGTGCCACAAACTTCTCTTCTCCCCAATCCTATTCAATACTTTCTCATTAGTTATGTGATCTACCCATCTAATCTTAAGCATTCTTCTGTAGCACCACATTTCGAAAGCTTCTATTCTCTTCTTGTCCAAACTATTTACCGTCCATGTTTCACTTCCATACATGGCTACACTCCATACAAATACTTTCAGAAATGACTTCCTGACACTTACATCTATACTCGATGTTAACAAATTTCTCTTCTTCAGAAACGCTTTCCTTTCCATTGCCAGTCTACATTTTATATCCTCTCTACTTCGACCATCATCAGTTATTTTGCTCCCCAAATAGCAAAACTCCTTTACTACTTTAAGTGTCTCATTTCCTAATCTAATACCCTCAACATCACCAGACTTAATTCGACTACATTCCATTATCCTCGTTTTGCTTTTGTTGATGTTCATCTTATATCCTCCCTTCAAGACACTATCCATTCCGTTCAACTGCTCTTCCAAGTCCTTTGCTGTCTCTGACAGAATTACAATGTCATTGGCGAACCTCAACGTTTTTATTTCTTCTCCATGGATTTTAATACCTACTCCGAATTTTTCTTTTGTTTCCTTTACTGCTTGCTCAATATACAGATTGAATAGCATCGGGGAGAGGCTACAACCCTGTCTTACTCCCTTCCCAACCACTGCTTCTCTTTCACGCCCCTCCACTCTTATAACTGCCATCTGGTTTCCATACAAATTGTAAATAGCCTTTCGCTCCCTGTATTTTAACCCTGCCACCTTTAGAATTTGAAAGAGAGTATTCCAGTTAACATTGTCAAAAGCTTTCTCTAAGTCTACAAATGCTAGGAACGTTGGTTTGCCTTTCCTTAATCTTCCTTCTAAGATAAGTCGTAAGGTCAGAATTGCCTCACGTGTTCCAGTATTTCTACGGAATCCAAACTGATCTTCCCCGAGGTCGGCTTCTACTAGTTTTTCCATTCGTCTGTAAAGAATTCGTGTTAGTATTTTGCAGCTGTGGCTTATTAAACTGATTGTTCGGTAATTTTCACATCTGTCCACATCTGCTTTCTTTGGGATTGGAATTATTATATTCTTCTTGAAGTCTGAGGGTATTTCGCCTGTTTCATACATCTTGCTCACCAGATGGTAGAGTTTTGTCAGGACTGGCTCTCCCAAGGCCGTCAGTAGTTCCAATGGAATGTTGCCTACTCCGGGGGCCTTGTTTCGACTCAGATCTTTCAGTGCTCTGTCAAACTCTTCACGCAGTATCGTATCTCCCATTTCATCTTCATCTACATCCTCTTCCATTTCCATAATACTGTCCTCAAGTGCATCGCCCTTGTATAGACCCTCTATATACTCCTTCCACCTTTCTGCTTTCCCTTCTTTGCTTAGAACTGGGTTTCCATCTGAGCTCTTGATGTTCATACAAGTGGTTCTCTTATCTCCAAAGGTCTCTTTAATTTTCCTGTAGGCAGTATCTATCTTACCCCTAGTGAGATAAGCCTCCACATCCTTACATTTGTCCTCTAGCCATGCCTGCTTAGCCATTTTGCACTGCCTGTCGATCTCATTTTTGAGACGTTTGTATTCCTTTGTGCCTGCTTCACTTACTGCATTTTTATATTTTCTCCTTTCATCAATTAAATTCAATATTTCTTCTGTTACCCAAGGATTTCTACTAGCCCTCTTCTTTTTACCTACTTGATCCTCTGCTGCCTTCACTACTTCATCCCTCAAAGCCACCCATTCGTCTTCTACTGTATTTCTTTCCCCCATTCCTGTCAATTGTTCCCTTACGCTCTCCCTGAAACTCTCTACAATCTCTGGTTCTTTCAGTTTATCCAGGTCCCATCTCCTTAAATTCCCACCTTTTTGCAGTTTCTTCAGTTTTAATCTACAGGTCATAACCAATAAATTGTGGTCAGAGTCCACATCTGCCCCTGGAAATGTCTTACAATTTAAAACCTGGTTCCTAAATCTCTGTCTTACCATTATATAATCTATCTGATACCTTTTAGTATCTCCAGGGTTCTTCCATGTATACAACCTTCTATCATGATTCTTAAACCAAGTGTTAGCTATGATTAAGTTGTGCTCTGTGCAAAATTCTACCAGGCGGCTTCCTCTTTCATTTCTTAGCCCCAATCCATATTCACTTACTACGTTTCCTTCTCTCCCTTTTCCTACACTCGAATTCCAGTCACCCATGACTATTAAATTTTCGTCTCCCTTCACTGTCTGAATAATTTCTTTTATTTCATCATACATTTCATCAATTTCTTCGTCATCTGCAGAGCTAGTTGTCATATAAACTTGTACTACTGTAGTAGGCATGGGCTTCGTATCTATCTTGGCCACAATAATGCGTTCACTATGCTGATTGTAGTAGCTTACCCGCATTCCTATTTTCCTATTCATTATTAAACCTACTCCTGCATTACCCCTATTTGACTTTGTGTTTATAACCCTGTAGTCACCTGACCAGAAGTCTTGTTCCTCCTGCCACCGAACTTCACTAATTCCCACTATATCTAACTTTAACCTATCCATTTCCCTTTTTAAATTTTCTAACCTACCTGCCCGATTAAGGGATCTGACATTCCACGCTCCGATCCGTAGAACGCCAGCTTTCTTTCTCCTGATAACGACATCCTCTTGAGTAGTCCCCGCCCGGAGATCCGAATGGGGGACTATTTTACCTCCGGAATATTTTACCCAAGAGGACGCCATCATCATTTAATCATACAGTAAAGCTGCATGCCCTCGGGAAAAATTACGGCCGTAGTTTCCCCTTGCTTTCAGCCGTTCGCAGTACCAGCACAGCAAGGCCGTTTTGGTTATTGTTACAAGGCCAGATCAGTCAATCATCCAGACTGTTGCCCTTGCAACTACTGAAATGGCTGCTGCCCCTCTTCAGGAACCACACGTTTGTCTGGCCTCTCAACAGATACCCCTCCGTTGTGGTTGTACCTACGGTACGGCTATCTGTATCGCTGAGGCACACAAGCCTCCCCACCAACGGCAAGGTCCATGGTTTAAGGGGGGGGGGGGGATAAAATAGGTAACATATTCAAAAAACAAGGCATAAACATTGCTTACAAAACAAACAATTAAATACAGAAACACATCCCAAAACTGAAATTAAAACCAGACAGGTACCAACAGTCTGGTATCTATCAAGTCATTTGCAGAAACTGTGAAAAAATATACACTGGAATGACTGGCAGGACATTTGACACAAAAATAAAGAACACATCAGAGCACTGAAATACGGTGCAAACCATTCAACATTTGAAGACCATCTTAAACAGGAATACCACAGACCAAGCACTATTGAAAAAGATATGAACATCATACGAATCGGTGAACACAGACACCTCCCTTTCCAAGAAAGCTTCCTACACGCACACAGAGTATTAACATAAAATAAACAGTTGCTCAATGACAAAATAAATATTGGTAACCGAATACTATACAAAATAACTCAAGAACATAAAAAGTGTCTTTACCAGCCGTCACCCTCTCTCACTCAACCCCTCTCACCCTTGCTCAATGTCATTTCATTTCTTGCCCCTCATTTTTTTCTTCCGCCTCACCCTCCATCACACTACTATGCCCTTGCTATGCACTCATCTTTGCTTCTCCCACCTCCAACTCCACATCACAAAAGATTGAACTCCATCACTATTCCTTCATTTCTCGTACACAGTATATAAATACAAAGCAACATAATTAAATGGTATAACATACATATAATGGACTACAGAGAGAGAGAAAGAAATATAGAGCAAAGGAAAACTCGTGGAAATTTTGCCAACACGTAGAAGTATACACATAAATAGTAGACAGTGGTGTGCGAAACTGCGCTATGTTAAACGTCAAAAATGCATTGTTCATGAAATCACCGTAAAGTTAGGCCACGATTATCAGTGCCTAAGAAGGATGGAACCAAAAACATGCTTGCAGACAGCATTTCTGACGTACGCGAAAAACCAAGCAGAAATTACCGTAAGTAAAAACGAACAATTTGTAACGAAATGTTTTCGAATACAGAAAATAAGACAAATTGTGAATATCTTTAATTAAGGGCATTGATGATGCTTTACTTCAATAAAGTGAAACTCACTTATTGAGAAAAACACACATATTCTTGTAGTAATACCGACGGAACAAAAATATCTTCAGGAAATATAAAGCAACTAAGGACAATACGGCCACACGAATGAAGAAATTTTGTAATATCTGTGATATGTGTTGATCCTGGTCAGACGTAAGAGAGGGCCTTAAGGTCTTAATCTGAAGTCGGCCCCTGGTGGCCGAGCGGTTCTAGGCGCTTCAGTCTGGAACCGCGCGACCGCTACGGTCGCAGGTTCGAATCCTGCCTCGGGCATGGATGTGTGTGTTGTCCTTAGGTTAGTTCGATTTAAGTAGTTCTAAGTTCTAGGGGACTGATGGCCTGAGATGTTAAGTCCCATAGTGCTCAGAGCCATTTGAACCATTCTTAATCTGATAAATAAAATATTGTAGGGATATTGAATGTCATGTTTCAATCGCTGTTCAGAATCGTCCCATCTGACTAAGGAAAGGTGCTTTACCGGGCCAATTGAGGTGCCATTGGAAAAGTATTAGTGCAGCCCTACAAAAATGAATGTTATCATCTTGGATTATGAGACTCTGTGGAATATCCGTCGTACAGATATAGAAGAAAGTGCAATACCTGGTCATCAAGAATATCGAAATAAAATACCTGGTTCATGTTCATGGTAAACAGATTGAGTGGATCCAAGTAATGGTACAAACAATACCTCCAAAATATCTCAGCACCGGCTCCAGCCTGAACTGCACTCTCCACTCACAGCGGGTTAAAAGTGTCATTGGGCTGTCGATATTCTCCACGACATACATCATTTGAGAAGAGGTAAAATCACGATTCGTCGGACCACACTACAGACCTCCAGCCACTTCTCGGAAAATGGCTGAGACGGACCTACATTCACTAACGTAAGCGTATTGGGGTTTCAAACTGATTGTCACTGACAGAGTGTGACACTACATTCTGTTCACTTCGGCTAGGATTTCTTACGACCCACTGTTCGATCGGTGCACTGATTCTTGTAGGTACGTTGGACAATCCGCGTTCGTACGACTTGTAAATCGGGCAACTTAATTCACGGTGTGGTCATGAGCATGTGCAAACATGATAACTCTTTTGTATCATTCAGTTACTGCTCCGTGTCAGTCCATTTTACTGCGCTGATTCCACTGGCAGTTACTACTACGCTACAGTGGATTACGTCAGCGGTTGAGGCTCACGTGACTGCTTGGTACCAGCTGTACACCGTCTACAGCGCTCAGAGAAACCAAGAGGGCGACCAGTATTTCGTTTTGTGAACTTAACAGTATTACTAACAAACGTTGTTCAACGCTGTGACTCGTGTCTACCATGTGCTTGATAAAACTTACACGTGTATGATGTAAACCTGGTGAGCTGCCTCTTCCACAATGCATTCACCCACGACACACACGTCCAATCCAATGCTTTCGCCACGCACTCCACAGTGGTTTGCAGAGTAAATATACAGCTGCGAGTGTAGATGTGGGAGGGGGCCATCACTTAGCCTACAACTAGCAGTCATATTTCGTGTTTCTGCAGGTTTAAGTAACCAGTGTCTGGTGCGTGGCAATAAGTTGGCAACCCTGATACAATGAATGTCCGCATACAGCTACTGCCACTTAGTGTGCTCCTCGTGGTACACAACAACCGCCTGGGCCAGCAAGATCACCTGATCTCTCGCCAAATGATACACAGTTTAGTCTTTGCCTTGTGGATACCGCACTGTAACTAGAAGACTATGGGTCAGCTTAATTTGAGAGTAAATTAATGCAGTTCTACGACTCTATACTTTTTTGGCCCTAAGTGATCTAAAATAATTACATTTCCTGCCAGTTACATTAATATCTCATTAAGACCGGTTTCTAGATATTATTTGCTCTTAATGTCCTAGGCAATTTTCTTTTTATGACCAGAAGTACCACCATCATAGTAAGGTGCTGACTGCATGGTACTGTATACAGTAAAGTCAATAATGAAATTACCAAAGTAATACACAGTCATTTGTTTACGGGGCAGTTACAATAGCTGGGTTGCACGTTTTGCTCCGTTCACTGCTGCCGACCGAGATGGCGCCGTGCTTAGCATGTTGCGTTCGTATGCCGGAGAACGACGGTTCAAATCCGCGTCAAAACTCCCTGACTTAGACTTTCCGTGATTTCCCTAAATCGTTCCAGGTAAATGCTGGGACGTTCTCTTTGAAACGGCACTGCCGATTTCCCTCCCCGTTCCTGAAAAAATACGAGCTTGTGCTCCACCTCGAATGATCTCATTATCGACGGGACGTTGAACCCTAATTTTCCTTTCTTGTTTTCCCCGATGCTGTCATACCGTTTTCCAACATGTGGTATCAAAAGACTATGTAGTGTAAGTTTTTGAAACGTGAGGGACTATCATTCAGAAGTGATGATAAATCTATATGGTGATATATTTATGATGTATTACAATTAATAGCGAAAACTGAAAGTATACTATGATACAAGCAAAACGCATTGGCTCAACTCTGGCTCTTATGCGAGCTCTTATTCGGCTTAGAATTGATTAACAGAAATGTTGAATGTTCTCCTGACGGATATCGTGCCAAATACTGTCCAACTGGCACGTTTGAGCGTCAAAATCCCGAGGTAGTCGATGGGCCCTACCCAAAATGCTCCAAACGTTCTCAATTGGGGAGAGATCTGGCGATCTTGCTGGCCACAGTAGAGCTGGGAAAGAACGAAGCAAGCAGTAGAGACTCTCGTCATGTGCGGGCGGGTATTATTTTGTTGAAATGTAAACCCAGAGTTGCGTGCCATGAAGGGCAACAAAACGGGGCAGAGAGTATCATCGACGTTCCGCTGTTCTGTAGGGGTGACGCGGATGACAACCGAAGTGGTCCTGATATGAAAGGAAATGTCACCCCAGACCATTACCCTTGGCTGTCAGGCCATATGGCGGACGAAAGTCATAATGGTATCCATCTTTAGGGGGGCATCTCCAGGCACGTCTTCGACGTGGAATCTCATTGACTGGAGCAGAATTGTCTTCAGTGACCGATCCCGATGACCTGCGAAGACATGTCTGGAGACGATCCAGACAACAGTGGGATTCCAACCTGACTGTCGGCCGCCATGCGGCCCGACAACCAGGCGTGATGGTCTAGAGTGCCATTTGTAACATCCCCACAATAAAATAATATATATAATATTCACATTTAGTGTAACCTCCCCACAAAATAGTTTCCGTAACCTCCCAACAGTAAAAACAATATAATTATTTCTTTCTTTCAGTGTAACCTCCCAACAGAAAACTTCCTTAACCTACCAATAATACAATGTGACTAACCTCTTAGTTAAATTGCGACTCACTTATAACCTTTCAATAATTGACTGTGAATTTAAACTGGTAAATTTTAGACGTCAGCAGTGCTACGTCATGGCCCTGAAAGATCATTCTGAATAAATTGAAAAATCTTACTTCAATGAAGTCGCCGGATAACGCATATATATGTGCTCCTATATGAAATTATTCTGGCACAGCCCAGTGCAACGCTGGCCGATAGATGTCTTATGTATAAAAAGAACAACTGAATTTTTCTTTACAATAATCGGGATTACCATGGACTGGAGAAATTAGTAAATTCTTTAAATTGAAATGAATGATTGCCAAAAGTTACTTTTTATGGAAAAGATTATTATTAAGAGATTTTTTTTTTTAAAAAACATTTACATGGGACTTGATATAACAACACGACATATGCACGACGCTGCTTTTACCTTATACTACAACGCTCAGGCACCGCAATCGGTCCCCAAGACCGGCCCAGCCAACACTATACACCAGACTGCTAGCTACTACTTACTGCTACTAACACACAGTTCCTACTGCAGTCAACACTGCTCTTTGGTCTGAGATTCTCTTACAGCTTACATATCGCAGGCAGCGCATGAGCAATCCATCGAAATTACATCTGCTCGAGTGCACTAGCAACAAATTCCTTAATTGTGGAACTCTTACATAACCCTCCACTGGGGGGGGGGGGGGGGGGCAAAAATTTGGCAAAATTGGACTTGCCATGAGCAACCAATTTTTCTATAATCTATTTAGTTACTAAGTCTACAGTCACGGAGTATATACATTATTGATAAGTGCAGAACATATTAAGAAATGAAATAGTGTATGTGTAATGAGTACAAAATATATTAACAAATGACATAAAGTGCACATGCACTGTATAAGTCTTTAGCATTTTTTACAAGAACTGAATACGTTAAGAAATGAAATAAAGTGCACACACACTGTAAAAATCTTTAGCATATTTAGGACAACTGATCATATTAACAAATGCACACGCACTGTATAAGTCTTTAGCATTTTTTACAAGAACTGAAAACATTAACAAATGAAATGAAGTGCACACACACTGTAAAAATCTTAAGCATTTTACAAGAACCGGATACATTAAGAAAAGAAATAAAGTGCACACGCACTGTAAAAGTCTTTAGCATTTTTACTACAATTAAACATATCAAGGAGTGAAATAAAGTGCACACGCACTGTAGAAATCTTTAGCATATTTAAGACAACTGATCATATTAAAAAATGAAATGAAGTGCACATGCACTGTAAAAGTCTTTAACATTTTGCAAAAACTGAATACATTAAGAAATGAAATAAAGTGCACACGCACTGTCAAAGTTTTTAGCATCCTTTTTTTATATAAGAACTGAATACATCATGAAATGAAATAAAGTGCATACGCACTGTATAGGTCTCTAACATTTTACAAGAATTAGGAAAGGAATGGGAAGGACAGCATCATGGTTGTAGCACAGTGGGTTCCACGTAGCTGCACTGAAAGTCCATATCTTTCTACAGAAGCACAACACCAAGTGAGACAATCTGAAGTTCTCTTTCCCTGAAATAATTATCAGTGTAGCCAATACACTGAAGTGTTGTATTCATATTGTATGTTTCATTTTGGTAGTACATTAGGTACGCCATACAGTAGGTCCACAATAGCATCTCCATCATTCAAGGTGGTGGACAGCTTGATATGTCAACACCACATTCTTGTAGAATCCATTCTCTTACATCAACGTAGAATTAGTGCAAAAACCAGACATAGTGCTCCATGATCATGAGGATGGACAGGGCATATGGATATTGCAGTAATTACTGGTAATTAGGTCAGAACGTGAAGGATACATTAAGTCTTATGCTAGTCATCATTCAGAATTACACTAGCGTATCAACTAATCTGAATAATTATTGGTATTTATTTGCTAGTTACTAAACATTTATGTGCTATGTATGGGGTATTAAAAAACATTATTCATATGCCCCCTTATTACAGTAATCATTGGCATAACATTTATGCGTAAGTCATCTCATTACAGTAATAAGTGGCATTCGTTGGCCAGTTACTAAACGTGTAGCAAGTATTGAGTATTACAAAACACTATTCGTAACTCATGTCATTCCAGTAATTATTGGCGTTCATTTATAGAGTATGACAAAATATTATTAAGAACTCATGTCATTGCGGTGATTATTGGCACTCATTGGCTAGTTACTAAACGTTTATGTAGTATGTATGGAGTATTACAAAACATTATTCATATGCCACCTTATTACAGTAATCATTGTCATTCATTCATGCATTGTTACAAAACATCATTCAGTATTACTCAGAAGTCATCATTCAAAACAGGAGTTATTGTGTGTAGCAACAAGTTGCTAGTGACTATATATGATATCATGTAAATGACATAAGACATGCTTAAAATGTAAGACATTGTAACTATTACTCAAGGTGTGTAGTCCAATAATACATAGACATAATGGAATCAATACATCAGAAAAATTTTCATTATATTTAGGACTAGACATATATCTTAAACTTGTAGCATTATTTAGTTGTATACTGGTAATATTTGGGACTGGTAATACATTTTTTTTGTGCTAGCAATGCATTGCATTGCGATCGATAGTCAATTGCTGGGGCATGAAAAATATTTGCTTTTGACTTATTGCTGGAAATAAGGATTAATAACGTCATTCGTCATGAGTCAGCTGTAGCAAGATTATGAAACACGTAGAGGATATGTGATCACATTCATGAATGATACACACAACTAGGTAAAAAAATGCAAGTATTAGAACAAGTTTCATAACTAAGTGCTTATAGCATATTAATATCATGAAAAGATTCTCATGGAAAGAATAGAAAATGGATTATTGACCTGAAAGAAAAAATGTATATTATGCTGAAAAGTAGTAAACTTCGAATTAACAGGTAATGAAACGTGTACTTAATATGTATGTACTCTAGCTGTCTTTCCCAAAACATTCAGTCATTATACTATGTGACAAAAGACATACTGTCAAAAGGAACTGCAACAAATACTTAAATAACTACATAGTATCTCTTAAATAATAGAAAATATATAAACTTCATCATTATCATCATCTGCAAAGAAAAACTTCATTATTCTTATTACCATAATTTGATCATTATCATCATCTGCAAAGAAAAAACTTCATTATTCACATTACCATATTCTTCTTATAACTACTCTTCATCATTCACTATCATCTACAAAAAACTGACACTTCATTATTCACATCATATTACCATTCTCCTCATACAACTATTCATTATCATTCATTACTATATATATTATAGAGTTTCTTACTTCTAGCATATTTCATCGCTAAAATTAACATGTGTAGTTCTGTCTGACAGCCTGCAATAATCGCCTCGTATTCTGAAAGAAAAATAATTAGTCAAGACTGCTATCATACGATGTGTATAGTATATTCTTGTTAATGCTTGTTAATTCTGATCCATTTACTCTTCATGACAAGTTATTGCATTTTCTTTCGTTCATTCCGAAGGTGAAATTCCCATTTCACAGTAAACCACTGTGGTTCATTTAATTTATTTCTTTTACACGGTATTGCTTTCTGAAAATGATGAATATGGATTAATATCTTGCATTTAATTCATACACCCACTAAATAAAAACTTGTTTCTAGTGATATAACTAAGCATACAGCATAGCATGACAGAAAATGTATTAGGTCAGAAACATAGACAGTTTTCAAGTGCAAAAATATACACACAATATCAAAATGTAGTAGCAAAACATGTAGAATAGCCAAGATATTGGGATATCATAACGCAAAAATGTCAAAGTCAACTGGTGTTTGTTATATCTTACAGATTTGATAGTGCATACAGACAAAAATTCTACTTTCGATAGGAAAACAATCATTCATACACCAAAAAATGGAAAATGTGCACGGTCTGATATAAGACCACAAGAAAAGCGACCTGCTAACCTTACCTTGCCGGGCACTTGCCAGGAAAAAATATGATAATCATCAGTAAGTGTTCATATAAACATCTGCGAATGGCATTACAGTGCAACGTGTACCACACTAGGGTGAGGAATGCTGCGAATTCTATATGGACTTGCGTATAGAAGCTCAAATTTACTGCATCTACTCATTCCTCTGTTGGATAAATAATGTGTGTGTACTAATATCTTCTGTCCTATGTGAAAGTCACGGCGTGTACAAACCTGTTTTTGCTGTCTTCTCCGGCGCTCTGCGGCACGTTTGATGTTGTTGAGCGCAGTGTCAATTATTTTATGGTGGCGTAGTCGACGAGTAGTATCGTACAGAAGTCTGCCATATTGTACACTCGTGTATTGGTATTGTTGCAGAAGTTATTGTTTAAGGAAAAGCACTGAGAATGAAATTTATCACTGAAAACTGCTACGTGCGAAAGAAATACTACAGAATCTACTGAAGAGCTAATACACTGAATTATGCGTCTGGTCAAGCCTGCCAATGCAATGATGCTGTGTCTTACCTTATTTTGCTGGAAGCTTCGTTGCGTCTTCCCGCAAAATTTTAGAATTGGAAAATATCTTCAGATTTTTGTTATTTCTCATATATTTACGTCCAGGTCCAGAAAGTTGATTTTTCACATGAAACAAAGAAAACAATGTAACAAATGACAAAATAACAAGTCCGACACGCAGTCGCCAATATAAAATAAATAAAATAAAATAAAATATTGGTTATTGTATATGTATGATAGTGATTGGTTGTAATTAATATTTGCTTATCTGGAACGTGCACGTTTAATTATTTGGTATCAGACGCTTGACAATGGATTTTTCGTAAATGCAATGTTATTCGTTGTTGACCGTGAAATAAGACTCAAATAATCGGACTTCGTATTTAAATGGTTTCCAAAGACTGCTGCGGTAGGTGCGGACTCAAAATCTAAATCTCAATATTAGATTAATTTGCCAGCCATGTCAATACGTCGTACAGAGGTGACTGTCTACTAAACATAAAATAGTTTACACAGTTAGTTATATCAGATATATTCAACGAATAAGCCTACAGTTAAATAATTCTACTTACTTTCATAAATATGAATTCTTTACAGAATCGAGTGCCTAGTAAGACTGCAACTCGCAGTGCTCTTATATAACATCAAATATGACTGTGTGCCAGTTAATAAAATATACGTGCTTCCCGCACCACCTATTCTACTCGACCTAATTCTTCTTAACGAAACATAAGAGTGTCCTAATTGTATTTTGTTTTATCAGCGGCATAGCACTGCAGTTCTGTGCCATAGGCTTTATTTATTTGTCAGAGATTAATTATTTAATTAAGATTTCGCGTTCCCGAGGAAACTCACGCACGGCATGCAAATGTGCCTTTATAATGGGCATATTAGCTGTTCCTGCAAGATTTTACTGACATTTATGTAATCCACTAATTTATTCCTATTTTCTGAGAATCAGTTCATTAGAGGTGCTAGCGCTATGTTATTTTTTCCACCGGCAGCTGAGGATGAGACGTGTTGTCCGAGATAAGAGACTCACCTTACACTTTGCATGTTGTAGCGATGGGTGGAGCCGGAAAGTGCAGGCCGACAGCACCAGCGTTCAAAGAATTCAAAAGATGTTTACTGATCTGGCAGAAAATCCTATAAAGTTTTGATATTAAATCAGAATATGTATCAAAGCCGTGTGTACCGATACTCAGTGATCATAACGGCAACGAAATGGAGGATGACAGATAGAAAATAAATAAATTTCTTTTTCCGAAGTTGACTGAACTGAGAACGATCGTACTGCCATTTATCGTTTCAATCGTTGCACGAATGTCAAAATGACTGATATCAAAATAAGAGGCTGTGAGACAGAAGAATTATCTAAAATCGCTTAAAAGAGGAAAAGCGAGTGGTCTTGATGCTCAGTTCTACTGAGGGCATGTATGGCGCAGGGAAGTTTTGGAAGAGGTAACTTTCTGGGGCTAATAGGGGCGTGAATACTTATAAATCCTTTGAGGCTGGCTCTGAGCACTATGGGACTCAACTGCTGTGGTCATAAGTCCCCTAGAACTTAGAACTACTTAAACCTAACTAACCTAAGGACAGCACACAACACCCAGCCATCACGAGGCAGAGAAAATCCCTGACCCCGCCGGGAATCGAACCCGGGAACCCGGGCGTGGGAAGCGAGAACGCTACCGCACGACCACGAGATGCGGGCAATCCTTTGAGATTTTTCTCATGACACACCCATTAAATTAGAGCGCCTAACTACAAATTACACAGAAAATTCTTGCACTCAAATTCCACGACTTTTCGGAAGTCATAACCCAAACATTGTGTTTAAAAACAGAGATAGGATATCTTACACTATATGCCCTGTTGGCGAGAACTTGATAATCACAATGAATTTTAATGAAAATAATTGCTCGAGATAGCAAACGACGTTTTATTTCGTTACTGGTGGCCGGTTTCAGACTTAGTAGACCATCTCCAGCTCAGAGGGTGACATTGAAATTTTATAAAATTTCTAAGAGTGCGATCAAGAACTACAATTCTATCACCTTTTACAGTAATCCATATACAGTAAAGTTACGAAGTAAAGTACAAAATTATTATACCCATTGGTGCCTTGCGTATAATAATTTTCTTTTCTACTTTTGTGATTTTATTGTACAAGGGTTCCTGTATAAGGCGTATAGCTGCGTAGTTCCTGAACTCCCTCTTAGAAATTTTATAAAATTTCCGTGACATCCTCTGACCTGAAGATGTTCTTCAAAGTCTGTATCGGCCGTCGGTAATGATATACGAAGAGCGTTCAATAAGTAACACAACATAAGTTTTTCTGAAAGCACGTAGGTTTTATTCAGGATTCCTCCTTTTGTTGGCTACGAAACCCCATTTTTCAACATAACCTCAGTTCAATGCGACGGCCTTACGCCACCTTACTGTGAAGGCCTGTATGCCCGCATGGTGCTACTCCATTGGCCGACGTCGGTGCCGACGTGTTGCTCCACGTACTGCTTCCAGTGAAGAGCATCCTTCATTGGGCCAAACACATGGAAGTCGGAATTTGCATGATCCGAACTGGAGGGTGGATGAGAGAGAACAGTCCAATCAAGCTTTGTGAGCTCATCTCGCCCGCGCAGACTTCGTTTGCATTTTTGTGGCGACGAACACGGTCGAAGGCTTCCATCCAGTCACTCACTGATCAGTCTGGCCTGGCAACGGAAGACAGCAAAACGAAAGCTGAAATTTTAAATTTAAAATCTTTCACGCAGGAGGATCGCACAAACATACCGCCGTTTGAGTCTCGTACAGATTCCCGTATGGAGGACATAGTGATAGACATCCCTGAGGTTGTGAAGCAGCTGAATGGGTTGAAAATACACTCCTGGAAATTGAAATAAGAACACCGTGAATTCATTGTCCCAGGAAGGGGAAACTTTATTGACACATTCCTGGGGTCAGATACATCACATGATCACACTGACAGAACCACAGGCACATAGACACAGGCAACAGAGCATGCACAATGTCGGCACTAGTACAGTGTATATCCACCTTTCGCAGCAATGCAGGCTGCTATTCTCCCATGGAGACGATCGTAGAGATGCTGGATGTAGTCCTGTGGAACGGCTTGCCATGCCATTTCCACCTGGCGCCTCAGTTGGACCAGCGTTCGTGCTGGACGTGCAGACCGCGTGAGACGACGCTTCATCCAGTCCCAAACATGCTCAATGGGGGACAGATCCGGAGATCTTGCTGGCCAGGGTAGTTGACTTACACCTTCTAGAGCACGTGGGGTGGCACGGGATACATGCGGACGTGCATTGTCCTGTTGGAACAGCAAGTTCCCTTGCCGGTCTAGGAATGGTAGAAAGATGGGTTCGATGACGGTTTGGATGTACCGTGCACTATTCAGTGTCCCCTCGACGATCACCAGTGGTGTACGGCCAGTGTAGGAGATCGCTCCCCACACCATGATGCCGGGTGTTGGCCCTGTGTGCCTCGGTCGTATGCAGTCCTGATTGTGGCGCTCACCTGCACGGCGCCAAACACGCATACGACCATCATTGGCACCAAGGCAGAAGCGACTCTCATCGCTGAAGACGACACGTCTCCATTCGTCCCTCCATTCACGCCTGTCGCGACACCACTGGAGGCGGGCTGCACGATGTTGGGGCGTGAGCGGAAGACGGCCTAACGGTGTGCGGGACCGTAGCCCAGCTTCATGGAGACGGTTGCGAATGGTCCTCGCCGATACCCCAGGAGCAACAGTGTCCCTAATTTGCTGGGAAGTGGCGGTGCGGTCCCCTACGGCACTGCGTAGGATCCTACGGTCTTGGCGTGCATCCGTGCGTCGCTGCGGTCCGGTCCCAGGTCGACGGGCACGTGCACCTTCCGCCGACCACTGGCGACAACATCGATGTACTGTGGAGACCTCACGCCCCACGTATTGAGCAATTCGGCGGTACGTCCACCCGGCCTCCCGCATGCCCACTATACGCCCTCGCTCAAAGTCCGTCAACTGCACATACGGTTCACGTCCACGCTGTCGCGGCATGCTACCAGTGTTAAAGACTGCGATGGACCTCCGTACGCCACGGCAAACTGGCTGACACTGACGGCGGCGGTGCACAAATGCTGCGCAGCTAGCGCCATTCGACGGCCAACACCGCGGTTCCTGGTGTGTCCCCTGTGCCGTGCGTGTGATCATTGCTTGTACAGCCCTCTCGCAGTGTCCGGAGCAAGTATGGTGGGTCTGACACACCGGTGTCAATGTGTTCTTTTTTCCATTTCCAGGAGTGTAAATAGATCGCCAGGTCCTGATGGGATTCCAGTTCGGTTTTACAGAGAGTACTCTAATGCATTGGCTCCTTACTTAGCTTGCATTTATCGCGAATCTCTTGCCCAACGTAAAGTCCCGAGCGACTGGAAAAAAGCGCAGGTGACGCCTGTATATAAGAAGGGTAGAAGGACGGGTCCTCAAAATTACAGACCAATATGCTTAACATCGGTTTGTTGCAGGATTCTCGAACATATTCTCAGTTCGAATATAATGAATTTCCTTGCGACAGAGAAGTTGCTGTCCATGCATCAGCACCGCTTTAGAAAGCATCGCTCCAGCGAAACGCAACTCGCCCTTTTTTCACATGATATCTTGCGAAACATGGATGAAGGGTATCAGACGGATGCCATATTCCTTGATTTCCGGAAAGCGTTTGACTCGGTGCCCCACTGCAGAATCCTAACTAAGGTACGAGCATATGGGATTGATTCCCAAGTATGTGAGTGGCTCGAAGACAAGTAATAGAACCCAGTACGTTGTCCTCGATGGTGAGTGTTCATCGGAGTTGAGGGTATCATCTGGAGTGTCCCAGGGAAGTGTGGTAGGTCCGCTGTTGTTTTCTATCTACATAAATGATCTTCTGGATAGGGTGGATGGCAATGTGCGAGTGTTTGCTAATGATGCTGTGGTGTACAGGGAGGTGTCGTCGTTGAGTGACTGTAGGAGGATACGAGATGACTTGGACAGGATTTGTGATTGGTGTAAAGAATGGCAGCTAACTCTAAATATAGACAAATGTAAATTAATGCAGATGAATAGAAAAAGAATCCTGTAATGTTTCAATACTCCATTAGTAGTGTAGCGCTTGACACAGTCACGTCGATTAAATATTTGGGCGTAACATTGCAGAGCGATATGAAGAGGGACAAGCATGTAATGGCGGTTGTGGGGAAGGCGGATAGTCGTCTTCTACATATACATCTACATCCGTACTCCGCAAGCCACCTGACTGTGTGTGGCGGAGGGTACCTCGAGTACCTCTATCGGTCCTCCCTTCTATTCCAGTCTCGTATTGTTCGTGGAAAGAAAGGATTGTCGGTATGCTTCTGTGTGAGCTCTAATCTCTCTGATTTTATCCTCACGGTCTCTTCGCGAGATATACGTGGGAGGGAGCAATATACTGCTCGACTCTTCGGTGAAGGTATGTTCTCGAAACTTTAACAAAAGCCCGTAGCGAGCTACTGAGCGTCTCTCCTGCAGAGTCTTCCACTGGAGTTTATCTATCATCTCCGTAACGCTTTCGCGGTTACTAAATGATCCTGTAACGAAGAGCGCTGCTCTCCGTTGGATCTTCTCTATCTCTTCTATCAACCCTATCTGGTACGGATCCCACACTGCTGAGCAGTATTCAAGCAGTGGGCAGTCCCTGCACACTCTGCAGGCAGCACTGTTTCCTCTCCCCTTACCCGTACCCTGCTGTCCCTCTCCCTTTCCCGCTCCACTACAGATCGATCCTCCCATTCGACGTGTTTCAACTCAGTTTCACTCTGGCCCGAGCAGAAAGAGACAGCAGTCTTCGGTTCATTGGTAGAATTTTGGGAAGATGTGGTTCAACTGTAAAGGAGACCGCTTATAAAACACTAATACGACCTATTCTTGAGTACTGCTCGAGCGTTTGGGATCCCTATCAGGTCGTATTGAGGGAGGGCATAGAAGCAATTCAGAGGTGGGCTGCTAGATTTGCTACTGGTAGGTTTGATCTTCACGCGAGTGTTACGGAAATGGTTCAGGAACGGGTGGGAGTCTCTAGAGGAAAGGAGACGTTCTTTTCGTGAATCGCTACTGAGGAAATTTAGTGAACCAGCATTTGAGGCTGACTGCAGTACAATTTTACTGCCGCCAACTTACATTTCGCGGAAAGACCACAAAGATAAGATAAGAGAGATTAGGGCTCGTACAGAGGCAGTCATTTTTCCCTCGTTCTGTTTGGGAGTGTAACAGGGAGAGAAGATGCTAGTTGTGATACGAGGTACCCTCCACCACGCACCATGTGGTGGATTGCGGAGTATGCATGTAGATGTAGATGTAGAAGTTGTTTCTTCAATTTCCTGAAGGTGTAAAGTACACTTCAGAGTTGATCGTTCCGCCACGACGGACGACATCAAACACAACCCCTTCAGATTCCCAGAAGACCGTCGCAATGACTTTACCGGCAGAGGATGTGGCTTTGAGCTTTTTTTCGAAGGAGAGGCGGTATGGCGACATTCCATGGACTGCCCTTTTCTTCTCGGTGCGAAGTGATGAACCGATGTTTCGTCTTCTGTGACGATATTCGACAAAAAAATTGTCACGATCAGCCTCGTAACGCGTAAGCAATTCCGCACAGAGAGTCCTTCGTTGCTCTTTATGGTCTTACGTTAGGCGGAGAGGCACCCAGCGGGCGCCCATCCTTAAATACCCCAGATGGAGAACGAGTGTGTTAGCATTACCAACAGAGACGTCTAGTTGTGCAGCGAGGTGTCTGATTATGATTCATCAATCACCTCGAATGAGAGTGTCCGCACGTTCCAACACTACAGGAGTCACAGGTGTGTGCGGCCATCCGGCACGTGGGAGATCGGACATGTATGCGCGACCTTGCTGGGATGATGACAGATTCCTCGCCCAACGATTCACTGTGGTTTTGTTCACTGCCAGCTCTCCGTAGACACTCTGCAAATACCTATGAATATCTGCGATGCTGTGATTTTCCGCCGAAAGAAACTCAATGTCTGCTCTCTGCCTTCGTTACAGACGCATTTTGAAGGCTATTTGGAGCACTGCCACTTATTGGAACTTCGTGAAACTATAGAGACTGAAGCGGGGATATTTCACGATGTCCCACGACAAATTCAGAATTTTTTCAACCGAAATTGGCCGAAAAAAGTGGCGCATCATTTACTGAACGCTCCTTGCAGAACATCATTTATGATCATAACTAATTATTTTCATTAAAATAAGATGTAGATCGCTGCTGTTTATAACACGCTTTCAATAAATTTAAATGAATGTTGCCTACAAACAAAATAAGCAGACAGAATAAAGCAGTAAACCTATAACTAATTAATATCCAACAGTAAAGACGAATAATAAGAAAGGAGATGAGCAGGTTTAGAGCTACTATTTCTAAACTAAAGTAACAAGTACGCCGCAATTCCATAAAAATTTAACTTAATTCTGCAGAACAAAATTTAACTTACTGTAGCAATAATAATAATTTCGAGTAGTGCAGACAAGGAGCACACGTTGAAATGACTTTTTAAAAATGGTTCAAATGGCTCTGAGCACTATGTGACTTAACATCTGAGGTCATCAGTCCCCTAGAACTTTGAACTACTTAAACCTAACGATATCACACACATCTATGCCCGAGGCAGGATTCGAACCTACGACCGTAGCGGTCGCGTGGTTCCAGACTGAAGCGCCTAGAACCGCTCGGCCACACCGGCCGGTGGAAAATGAGGGCAACAAAAGATTTAATAACCATTTACGCCCCCATTAGCCCCAGAAAGTTACTTCTTCCAGTCCTTCAAATGGCTCAAATGGCTCTGAGCACTATGCGACTTAACTTCTGAGGTCATCAGTCGCCTAGAACTTAGAACTAATTAAACCTAACTAACCTAAGGACATCACACACATCCATGCCCGAGGCAGGATTCGAACCTGCGACCGTAGCGGTCGCGCGGTTCCAGACTGTAGCGCCTAGAACCGCTGGGTCACTTCGGTCGGCGTATTTCAGGACAGCCAACTTGGATTTTTAGCTCCAACGGCCCTAAGACAGTCGTACTCAGAACAACACTGAACGACACACGTGCTGGGAGAGCATTATAGAGAGGCACAGCCCAAGTGCACAACCGAAGTTCACGCCAAACACCACAGGGACGTGCCTTTCCACCCCTCTCGGTGTGCCGTCGTGCAGGGACCCACACCACATGTAGTCGTGTGTACAACCAGTCCAGTCCTCACAGGAACCACGATAGCAGGCATCGTCCGGCATCTCGGCGCAGGGAACGATGTCGCTGCGTTGGTCCGTAACAAGTTGCCGCTAGCCCTTATCTCGGACCCGGCCTCCGTACAAGGCTGGTCACGAAGCTCCCCCCGTGCTGTGCAGCAACTGTAACTGTTTTCCTGCTGCCTTCCTTCCTCGCTAGTTCTTCACTGACTGACTTCCTCCAGCTGTTCTGCTGGTCAGTCCAAGTGTAAGGACGGAAAGAAAACCGGTAGTCTGCATGCTGATTCGTCATACGCGCTTACGTACGCACGTGCAGAACGCTGGTTAGTCTGCTCGACACCCCCGGGATAACAAGGCCGCCCAGCAGTGTTAGTGACGTCACACTAAGCGGCCCCTAGCCGACGCAGCAGTCCGCGGACACCTCCGTACAGACGCGCCTGATGCTAACGATCTTCTGTCCGTCATACAGAAAGGAGCGAACTATAATTCGAACCAAGGACCAAATTATATATATTCTTGTAAACAGCATAAAGGTTCATAACGAAATACCGATTACATATACGGGCAGGAATAGGTTCTAGAACTCCTCTGAAAAGTGTTTATCTTCAGTACCAGAATGAACATCAAATTGTTAGGTTTTCTAAATAGAAAAGCACTTTGTTAGTAACAGACAGCAATAATGAGACTTGCAGTTGGTGATTTCTACGTGGAAAAGGAAATAAGCTGTAGAGAGATTGACAATGGTAAGTAAAGAGAGCCTCAGCCTTTTGCTCACATTCTTACACGTAATGCACTTGGTTGTTTTTCATTTCCTTACCTTTCATAACATTTTTAATATTGTTTCAAGAAGTGTATCTTCAATAGCAGAGTGAACTTCAAATTGTCAGGCTTTTCTTAAAGGAAAGAGCAGTCCCTTAGTACCACAGTGCAAGACAGAATCTTGTGTTCAGTGATGTCTATGTTAAAAGGAGAATATTTGATATCTATCTTTTGTTTCCATTCTTTATTACTGGGGATACACTTGTAAAAATTCTTGAAAAGAGCTGTCACCATGAACATATGAGTAAATTCACAGTAGTCATGTGTTTTATGAGATAAAGCGAACTCTTGTTACCTTATTGTAAACGAAAGTTGTGAGGGTTTTGCTATGTATGACAGTGTTTAAGATAATTCACTTTCAGTGTAATAGCTTGAAAATGTTAAGTCCTGCTGTCAGTTGGCATTTGTCGCCACCTGTATGCGAGTTTTAAAGCTAAATAGTGTTATGACAATTATAAAATAGTGGCAAAGTTCCTCAATCGATTAAACTTATTCCTGCCCGTATATGTAATCGGTATTTCGTTATGAACCTTTATGCTGTTTACAAGAATATATATATTTTGGTCCTTGGTTCGAATTATAGTTCGCTCCTTTCTGTATGACGGACAGAAGATCGTTAGCATCAGGCGCGTCTGTACGGAGGTGTCCGCGGACTGCTGCGTCGGCTAGGGGCCGCTTAGTGTGACGTCACTAACACTGCTGGGCGGCCTTGTTATCCCGGGGGTGTCGGTCTGCTAGTCAAGGTGCAGCTGTGTCGTCGTGAATAGAACGTCACGCGTGCTCCGATGGCTCTTTAGTCTTTCTCACACGCTTTTACAGAAACTGTTCATTTAAATAAACTGATTTTTAGGTTACGTGTAGCTTTACATGACAGTTTCATGGTGAAGTGACCATCATCTCGCTGTCATACTGTGATTTCGCATTTACGTAAGACGCAGCGTACAATTTCAAAAGTTTGCAACGAAAGATATGGGTCACTATGATTTTGCGTTTGGTGCATATTACATTATATGTGGCTGCATACGGAATGAAGCTAATATAAGCAAATTTTCTTTAGACTTGGGAGGATGTCTCTACCTGTCTACAATCTTGATAAAGTGGATTTTATATAGCACGTTCACTTCCAATTGAATGCGCACAAGACTGAAATATTCATAAGATACTTCATATCTTCTAAACCTTTAGAGATATCGAAACGAGGTTTTGGTAAGTGACAGCACACAAAGAGGAGAGTATTTCGCCACATGGTTAACAGACGGAAGTTTCTTACCTGCTGCATTATAGCTGAAGCTGTACTTTTTATTTAATTTTTAATACATTACTGTAATCTTTGAAAAGTGATCGATAGCTAGTGAAAAGAGAATTTGATATTATGAAAATAGACATGAAATTTCTTCCCCTATTGCATGTTTGATAAGACACTGTTTCAAGATTCTGTTACAATAGCTACTGCAAGGTGAGTTTATGCAATTTCTTCTGTGTCTTTGCAAAATAAGCTAAATTAAACTTGTCAACAACAGAAATGTAGCGTTGCTCATAACTGATGATGCCTCTTGAAATAAGAAATGGTCAACAATTCAGACAAAGATAAATCACAAATTCTGTTGTAATTTTGGCAGAAATCTTTGAACTATCGTATTTTTAAGAGAAACGATTGGAATAGAAACTTAACAAAGGACTTTCTCCCCGTTATTCATCTTAGAAATATTATAATAATCACTGAAAATAACTACCATATTTTAGTTCCTATGCTCATTCAGAGTGAAGCGGTGAACTTCTTCACCATAATTATCGTTTAATGTGTTACAGGCACAGTGTATATGTTTATAATGTAGTTTAATCGTAATGAGTAGTCTCAACCTTTTAGTGTTAAAATTCGTGCATCATGATCTGAAAGACAATTCGTCCTTTTACTAATAGAATGCTCATCTAATAATGAAGAATGAATAAAAATATTATCTACGGTTGTGCTAGTGTTCCGCTGCACCCTGGTTGTAAAAAAATACTGTCTGGATTAGATCACACACATTTAGGTCTTCCAGCATCCATTTTCTTGTACAATCACATACTAAATTAATACTGAAGTCAGCACATACAAGTAACTTTTCGTACTTCTTCTAAAGTGAACCACGAACCCTCTCTAGCTTGAGCAGAATTGCTCTGAAGTCAGAGTTCGGGGGCCTATAAACAACGAGTTTTAGAAGTTTAGTTTCACTAAATTCAACTGCCCTTACACAACATTCACATACCTGCTCAGCGGAGTAATTTGATACGTCTGCGGACTCAAATGGAATTCTGTTATTTACTCAAGTGGCCAACCCTCCACTCCGCAAAGAACTCCTTGGAAAACACCCAGCTAATCTGTATTCTGGCAAAAGAAGCCACTGAACTGTCACATTATTTAAGTGGTGCTCTGATATACCAATAGTATTAGAGTCAACATCTATGAGCAGTTCACTGACTCTTATATTTTGATGGAATATGCTAATTCCTTCACTGCTTGGACACATGACCTTCTTTGAAGATGCTTCCTTTGTCAGAGAGACTTTCTTTAAGCAGGGATGCCTACTAGCTGACTTCAATCTAAAAAGGGTGCCCCTCTAACACCAACTACTACAGGAATTTTCCCATGAGAGATCCCACCACCGCCCAATACACTGTCACCTATAAGCTTTGCCATCCTCCCCTTTCCATACTTATTAAGCTGCAGGGCATGCCTAGTGAAACCCATTCTATTGATAGACTCCACTGCAGTTTGAACCATGCCCTCCACCATCAGTCCCTTCTCAAGCCCCAGGTTAATAGGCCTTACAGCAGTATTGTGATGAAGTCGATCATGACGCTGAAACGGTTGCAAGAAGCGCACATTTGTGCCACCAGTTTGAGTAGCTACCTTATCCAGGTCACCAATTACATCATGAACCCCACTCCCATCAATACGATTCCTACCTCCACCCTCAACTACGACTTGTCCCTCATTTGTAAAATTCCTGCATAGCTCCCCCAAATTAACAGTCATCTGACCAACCCAGACTAGGCTCCAGCATGCTGGCGACCGGGTACTCGCTTCCCAACACTTCCTTCAACTACTGGCCTACGCCTCTGCGCTGTAAGCTGCTTAATAGCAGCACGTACTTCTTTCTATTTGAAGCTGCAACTGTCTTAGGCTCCTTAACTACTGAGGTCTGCTGCATGTTTCCTACACCTACAGCTACAAGAGGCTCCTCTCCACTAAACTCTGACAGTTGCTCAACTCTATTGGTGATACGCAAATTACAACTGTGTGACTATATCTTCCTCCTAGCAGCCTCCTTACCAATTACAAGTTCCCATTCCCTTGGCCCTTCTCCTTCCTTATAGTATCTAGTTCGAATCCTGCCTCGGGCATGGATGTGTGTGATGTCCTTAGGTTGGTTAGGGTTAAGTAGTTCTAAGTTCTAGGGGACTGATGACCTCAGATGTTAAGTCCCATAGTGCTCAGAGCCATTTGAACCAAGTATCTAGTTCCTCCTTTGCTTTTTGTAACTGCACCTGAAGGGCACAGGTCTTACGCTTCTGCTCCTCTGTTAACGTATTTCTGCTACAATTTCTGCATTTCCAGGCGAGGACCTCGGCAGAATGCCCACTGGGGGCTCTACTGCATTCCTGTCACTGAAAATACTTTGAACTAATTTTACTCGTAACCCACTACTCACAAACCTTGGACAGAGCCCACACTTCTCACTCAACCTAAAATCTTAATAATTACTATGAAAACTAAACGTCTAAGTTACCTACGTTCAGTTACTACAGCAGAACGATTTACAGAACTAACAACGGTGATCTCGAATTTCGCTCTCTACTAAGAAAGCAACTACGTCTGTTAATACTGCTAAACCACAGCCAATCCCAATATCACAAAAATTCACACAGCTCTACATCTACATCTACGTGATTACTCTGCTATTCACAATAAAGTGCCTGGCAGAGGGTTCAATGAACCATCTTCAAGCTGGCTCTCTACCGTTCCACTATCGAACGGCACGCGGGTAAAACGAGCACTTACATTTTTCTGTGCCAGCCCTGATTTCTATTATTTTATTTTGATGATCATTTCTGCCTATGTAGATGGGTGCCAACAGAATGTTTTCGCAATCGGAGGAGAAAACTGGTGATTGAAATTTCATGAGAAGATCCCGTCGCAACGAAAAACGCCTTTGTTTTAATGATTGCCACTCCAATTCACGTATCATGTCTGTGACACTATCTCCCCTATTTAGCGATAATACAAAACGAGCTGCCCTTCTTTGTACTTTTTCGATGTCATCCGTCAGTCCCACCTGATGCGGGTCCCAGACCGCACAGCAATACTCCGGAATAGGGCGGACAAGCTCGGTGTAAGCAGTCTCTTTAGTAGACCTGTTACATCTTCTAATTGTTCTGCCAATGAATCGTAGCTTTGGTTTGCACTACCCACAATATTATCTATGTGGTCGTTCCAGTTTAGGTTACTTGTAGTTGTAGTCCCTAAGTATTTAGTTGAATTTACAGCCTTCAGATTTGTGTGACTTATCGCATTATCGAAATTTAGCTGATTTCTTTTAGTACTCATGTGAATAACTTCACACATTCAGGGTCAATTGCCACTTTTCGCACCATACAGATATCTTATCTAAATCATTTTGCAAGTCGGTTTGATCATCTGATGACTTTACAAGACGGTAAATGACTGCATCATCTGCAAACAATCTAAGACGGCTACTCAGATTGTCTCCTATGTCGTTAATATAGATCAGGAACAATAGAGGGCCTATAACACTCCATTGGGGATGCTACTTTTGTTTTAGTCGATGACTTTCCGTCTGTTTCTACGAACTGTGACCTTTCTGACAGGAAATCACGAATCCAGTCGCACAACTGAGGCGGTAATCCGTAGGCACGCAATTTGATTAGAAGACGCTTGTGAGCAATGGTGTCGAAAGCCTTCTGGAAATCTAAAAATATGGAATCAATTTGACATCCCTTGTCGATAGCACTTATTACTTCATGAGTATAATGTGCTAGTTGTGTTTCACAAGAACGATATTTTCTGAAACCGTGCTGACTATGCGTCAATAAATATTTTTCTTCGAGGTACTTCACAATGTTCGAATACAATATATGTTCAAAACCCTACTGCAAATCAACGTTAGTGATATGGGCCTGTAATTCAGCGGATTACTCCTACTTCCCTTTCTGGATACTGGTGTGACTTGAGCAATGTTCCAGTCTTTAGGTACGGATCTTTCTGTGAGCGAGTGGTTGTATATAACTGCTAAATATGGAGCTATTTTATCAGCATATTCTGAGAGAAACTTGACTGGTATACAGTTTGGACCGGAGGCCTTGCCTTTATTAAGTGATTTAAGCTGCTTCATGACTCCGAGGATATCTACTTCTACGTTTCTCATCTTGGCAGTTGTTCTTGATTGGAATTCAGGAATATTTACTTCGACGTCTTTGGTGAAGGAGTTTCGGGAAACCGTGTTTAATAACTCTGCTTGAGTGGCACTGTCATCAGTGACTTCACCGTTGCTATCGTGCAGTGAAGGTATTGAATGCGTCTTGCCATTGGTGTGCTTTATTTACGACCAGATTCTCTTTGGGTTTTCTGCCAGAATTCGTTGTTGAAATTATTAAAAGCATCTCGCATTGAAGTACGCGCCATATTGCGAACTTCTGTAAAACTTTACCAATCTTGGACATTTTGCGTTCTTTTAAATTTGGCATGCTTTTTTCGTTGCTTCTGCAACAACGATCTGACCCGTTTTGTGTACCATGGGGGATCAGTACCATCAAGTTTTCCAGCATACCTAGGATAGATTAAAGTCACCACCGACTATAATTGTATGAGTGGGGTACTTATTTGAAATTTTCTTTCAACTGTTCAGCAGCTACATCTTCTGAGTCGGGGAGGGGGGTCGCTAAAACGGTCCAATTAATAGTTTAGTCAGGTATAACCTCTACCCATACTATTTCACACGAGCTATCTACTTCAGTTTCGTTACAAGGCAAACTACCTCTTACAGCAGGGCTTCACAACATACGTGCTCGCGGAGCAAGCTGTGAGCAGCAAGGCGCGAGAACGGAGCAGCGCGAGCACGCTACCCCCACTACCGGACCAGAGCGGAAAGTGGGGAAAGTCACGTGGGGCACACAACAGCTGCCGCCAGTCAATGTAAATCCGCGGCCACCTGCAGGGATATCACTCACGAATTATTACTGCGACAAATGAAACAAATAAAGGAGAATGTACACATGCCACATAATTTTATTAGCTTAGTGTATGCCTCTAGATTCGCATTAATTTGTGAACTGTTACACAATAAAAGGTGTCACTGAAGTGTGGGATTCTCGGTTATCTTGTACTTTTTGCCCTTTACAATTGCGTCTATGTTCGGAGTAATTGTTCTTGTGCATTTTAGGCGCAGCGTGCAGTTTAAATTTCGATCAGACAATGCGTTTCTCAGGCGCGTCTTGTTACTTTTCATTGCAGAGAACAGTTGTTCACAAACATACGTGGAACCGAACATTGATATTATTGTAGCCGCCAGTTTGTGCAAACGAGGAAATCTATCCTGAGGGAAGTGTCTGTAGAAGTCCAAAATGTTTTTCTTGTTCTGAAATTTGTCTCTGTATTCTCTGTCACACTGCAGGTCAATAATTTGTTGCTGCAGCTCAGGACGAATCTCTTAAATATTCGCTGAATATGGAGAGAACAGATCAAAATCACTGTCTAGTGCTGTCAGATCTTGAAAGCGCTGATCAACTAAACTATGTGAATAACGTTCACAGTCTTTGTGAACATCTTGCATGGATGATAATTTAGGAAAATGAGCTAGGTTTCCTGTTTCCAGCTGACTCACCCAAAGTGTCAATTTCATTTTAAAAGCTCGTATTCGATCTATGAAATGAGTAATTAGCAGATCTTTACCTTGTAGTAAAATGTTCAAAGCATTCAGATGGCTAGTTAAATCTGCTAAGAACGCGAGATCACATTCAAACGTGCGCGTGCATTTCCCCTCCCTCCCCTCCCTCCCCTCCCTCCCTACACCGCGTCCTTGCACCTGCTCGTGAGCACGTGCCTGAGCAGACGCGAGTACTCGCGCTCAAAACCGGCCAGTTGTTAAGCCCTGTCTTACAGCAATAAATACTGCACCACCAACTGTACTTAATCTATCCTTTCTGAACAGTGTTAGATCGTTTGAAAAAATTTCGGCTGAACTTATTTCCGGCTTTAGCCAGCTCTCTGTACCTACAACTATTTGAGCTACAGTTCTTTCTATTAGGGCTTGGAGGTCTGGTTCTTTCTTGTCTAAAACCAAAAATTCAAGCGCCCACTGGAACACTCAACGAAACTAAGGACACTGCGCGAAAGTTTTTACTGAATTATTTCAACAGAAACAGCGAAAAACACCGGCTGAAAACTACCGTACTAAATTTACTAAATGACTACAACATATAAAAAACTTTGTAAATGACGGTAAGCTAAAGTTTCTGAAAGTTTATTCAAATGTTATTTCACCAGTAACAGCACGAGACCGTTGAAAACTATGAGATTTAGCAACCGAAGGTAGTGCACAATCAACTTAGCTAGTACTTAACAGTTTGCTATTCACAATATACATAAATGACCTGGTGGATGACATCGGAAGTTCACTGAGGCTTTTTGCAGATGATGCTGTGGTGTATCGAGAGATTGTAACAATGGAAAATTGTACTGAAATGCAGGAGGATCTGCAGCGAATTGACGCATGGTGCAGGGAATGGCAACTGAATCTCAATGTAGACAAGTGTAATGTGCTGCGAATACACAGAAAGATAGATCCTTTATCATTTAGCTACAAAATAGCAGGTCAGCAACTGGAAGCAGTTAATACCATAAATTATCTGGGAGTACGCATTCGGAGTGATTTAAAATGGAATGATCATATAATGTTGATTGTCGGTAAAGCAGATGCCAGACTGAGATTCATTGGAAGAATCCTAAGGAAATGCAATCCGAAAACAAAGGAAGTAGGTTACAGTACGCTTGTTCGCCCACTGCTTGAATACTGCTCAGCAGTGTGGGATCCGTACCAGATAGGGTTGATACAAGACATAGAGAAGATCCAACGGAGAGCAGCGCGCTTCGTTACAGGATCATTTAGTAATCGCGAAAGCGTTACGGAGATGATAGATAAACTCCAGTGGAAGACTCTGCAGGAGAGACGCTCAGTAGCTCGGTACGGGCTTTTGTCAAAGTTTCGAGAACATACCTTCACCGAAGAGTCAAGCAGTATATTGCTCCCTCCTACGTATATCTCGCGAAGAGACCATGAGGATAAAATCAGAGAGATTAGAGCCCACACAGAGGCATACCGACAATCCTTCTTTCCACGAACAATACGAGACTGGAATAGAAGGGAGAACCGATAGAGGTACTGAAGGTACCCTCCGCCACACACCGTCAGGTGGCTTGCGGAGTATGGATGTAGATGTAGATGTAGAATCGTTACAGTTAATGTACAAAATCCTGCACTGATAACACTTTCGCAGTTATGGAACGGCTACAGAGGCAGTACGACTCAGTATTTTTGCAGAGGACTTACAACGACTTGCTGAGTCCGTACCACGCCGAGGTGCTGCACTGCGTTGGTCAAAAAGAGATCTGACGCGATTTTAGGAGATATCTCATGACTTTTGTAGCCTCAGTGTATGTGCATACCGCTATCCCATGAACTGTCACCTCAGCGTATGTAATCTATCGTGTACAAATTGGCAGACAGATTCGTTGCTGTATAACTGCATCAGCGACGAACAACCACTGGAAGCACTCACCACCATTAAATATCTGGTTGTAAGCGTGCAGAGTAATTTCAGGTGCTTCGACCACATAAAACTAATCGCAAAAAAACGCAGATGTCCGACTGACATTCATTGGTTGAGTCTGCAGGAACTGTAATCCACACACGAAGTAGTTAGCTTACAAAATCCTCGTTCCACCGAAACTTGAATATTGGTGTCGTCAGTCTGGGACCTCTCCCAGAAAGGATTGATAGAGAAAATAGAAAATACCCACGTAAGAGAAGAGCGCTTCGTCACAGGTTCGTTTGGTAAGCGCGAAAACGTAACAGATGCTCAGCCAACTCCAGCAAAAACCTCTACGGGGCAGGTGTTGTGCATCAATCACTGTATAATTTACTGTTAAATTTTCCACGAGCATATGTTCGAAAAAATGATTCAAATGGCTCTAAGCACTATGGGACTTAACATCTGAGATCATCAGTCCCCTAGACTTAAAAAAATGGTTCAAATGGCTCTGAGCAATATGGGACTTAACTTCTATGGTCATCAGTCCCCTGGAACTTAGAACTAATTAAACCTAACTAACCTAAGGACATCACATACATTCATGCCCGAGGCAGGATTCGAACCTGCGACCGTAGCGGTCGCGCGGTTCCAGACTGTAGCGCCTAGAACCGCTAGACCATACCGGCCGACCCCTAGACTTAAAACTACTTAAACCTAACTAACCTAAGGACACACATCCATCACATACATCCATGCCCGAGACAGGATTAGAACCTGCGATCGTAGCAGCAGCGCGGTTCCGGACAGAAGCGCCTAGAACCGCTCGGTCACAGCGGCCGGCTAGCATACGTTCTTGTAGGTATCAGTCAATATATTGCGAAAAGACCGTGAAGGTAAAATTATATATTGCGAAAAGACCGTGAAGGTAAAATTATAGATATTTGAGCTCTCACCAAAATTGTTCGCTACTGGTAAGGAGGAAGTGAAAGTGGTTCACAAAATACCCTCCGCCACACATCATAAGATGACTTGCGAAATGTAGTTACAGATCGAGATTTAGTAAATTATTCACTAAACAATAGTTTAGTGCATATATCAGACTGATGAAGCCCACTTGCAATAAAGACCGAAAAAATGTTTTTATAAACTACTTGACAACGAGGTCACATATATCCAGAAGCATTTAGTTGAGGGCAAAGGCTACCAAACCGTACACTCACACAGAATTCCTCTGTTTGAAAGGCAACACTGTTTCCGCCGAGATGGTTTGCGTTCATTCAAATCACTGTTGGCATATTTTGTCGAAAGATCATAGAATCAAACCAGAAAAAAGCTAGTAAACAGGTACATAGTGTTAGCAACACCGCTCCACTCTTACCACAGTCTGATTCACGTTGTCAGTCATGCCCCTGGTTGCGTGTTTGTTAGACCGTTACTGCGCCCTTCTTCCTTAAAACCTACGTTTTCTCACCGTTTTCAACTCAACAGTTTACATAAGCGATAATCAATAGATATTATAAAAATAAGCGTACAACGTGCGTGCCGCTAAAACTCAGAAACGAGTCCCGGTACGATCAAGAGAGTTGTTATTGTAGCCGTCTATCCTCCATCCATGAAGAAGGTTCTCGTTTTTACCTGAAAGGTGTGCTTTTGAAGACATAAGGGCTGGGAAGTTCCTCTAGAAATTTCTAGAACTTTCCAGAACATCCGAGAGTATTCTAGGGCAGCACACAGTATTCCAGAATGTTCCGGAATATTCCACAATGATCTGGAATGTTTTGGAATGTTCGGGAATAGTCTGTAACATTCAGGAAGATTCCAGAATGTTCGGGAATTTCCCAGAACATCCAGGATCATTGTGGAACATTCTACAACACTCTCGAATGTTGTGGAATGATCTGTGGCAGTGTGGCTCATTCTAAGCCTTTTTGATATTGTCGCAGCAGCAGCTAAGTAGCACTGTAGTGTAGTGGTTATGATACTAAACTGTTGCATGGAGAATCGTGAGTTCAAAACGCACCTAGACTGTACAGTTTTAATTTCTATATTCGGTTCGAGTACATTGTAAAAGTATCCACAAATGTCGAGGCTCATTCTACTGGAATGTTCTGTAGCTGTACATATACTGTATGCGTTCTGGCAGGAGGCAGTTCGCTCCGCGCTCTTGTATGTGCAAGTGCTGAATAAATCTTCGTTAAGTGAAGTTAGTGTTCGTCATTCATCTAATTACACCTTCTTCTACGTGACAATATGGTCTAGAATTCGCCACTGGTGGGGCTGCCCATTGCTAGGGGTATATAAAGCGAGACCCGCCGTGAGTTCCGACGTCAGTTTATTATCAATGATGAAGCGAGGAACCGAAAAAGTAGTGCAGTGAGTGAATAACAACAAACAGTGAAGTGTGAGTAGTCGTAGTGATGCAGTGACTGAATATAAGTCGAAAAGTGTGTAAAGTGTACTTAGCGTATTTGTTAGTAAAAAGTTTATGTTATTTATGTTTTAGACAAAGCCCAAACGTAGTAGAGGAGGAGATTTTGCCTGTTCTGACGCAAAACGGCGAAAACAAACAGAACAGCGAAAAAACGAAACATACGAAGAGCGTGCAGCACGTTTAAGATCCCAGCGAACCAGAATGAACACCGCGAGAAGCAGAGAAACCGAAGAACAACGAAATGAACGGGTTGAAGAATCAACAACAGTTTGACAATCTTATTATAAAAGACTGCGAATTGAAACCAGCCATGAAAATATCACGCTATGAGAAGCTCGGAAGAGGACAACTAAACAGAACAACCTAACAAATGAAGCATTCCACTACGACCGGACGAAAAAATATAACAAACACAAATACGTCGTAATCGAAAAAATGCATGACGCCTGCCAATTTTGCAATGCGAAAAAATGCAGTAGAGAAATACCAGGATTCTGTTGCATGAATGGAAAAATTCGATTACAAACTTCCTGAGCGAAGCCGGATACACCAGCTAGTAAGTAAATAAACTGAAGATGAATTCCAAGCTCCACGTAAATTGAAATTTTTGTTCGTCTTTAATAGATTTATAATGTCGTGGGAAATACTGCAGAACTTGTTTCCTGTGCTGTATTTTTATTTGGAACGGTGGGTTCATGTTTGACATTGGTGAATATTACTACTTATTCAGTATAACCGCTGTGTTGGACTGACTACAGTTCCTCCGTGATTCAGTTTCGAGTTTCATAACAAAGTGTATAGATGGCGTATAAATTCAGCATAGGCCCTATGTAGGAAAGGCTGATTTGAATTTGTTCGGCGAAATGTGTTATTTTTCCATGTAGTATACGTCAGGATCAGATTTTTTATGGAACTCAATTTATGTGCTCTAGCACCATGTTCACAATTTAAAATACTAATGTTTTCTATGTTCTTACCTGAATCTGTTATGTTAATAGATTCATCAGATGTAATATGAAAGGAACTCCCGGCATTCGTGAATTCTATCCAGGAAGTTTATTCTTAAAGTTTCCTCTTCTGATATTACCCTTCCTGACAAGATTAACATGCAGCTCATACATGCTCTGATAGAGCTATCTGTTCTGTTCTATTTTCGGATATCAAGTCTTTCCTTCGCTCATTACAACCCCCCCCCCCCCCCCCCTGGTAATGCCCCTACGTAACCTGAACGCGATTTACACTGATTTTACTGTTAGCCCATCGGCTGCAAAAAATACGATTAATAAAGCAGTCATATAACTAAAAATCCCATCCGCTACTAGGGCAAATGTGAGGAGCGTTGCATTAAAATGTAAAATGTACTTCGTTGTTACGACTACAGGCCTCTACAGAAGATTACAGTTCACTTGTAATATCAACACATACACTTTAAGGCAAAAGTGCCACGAAAGAATTATCCGAATTCGACGGAAATTGGTGGATATGATGTACATATACAAACAAACAAATTTATTCAATTTCAGGATGGGGAGATGTATTCGAGAGAAAGATTTTCACCAAGTAAACAGTTCAGTACCGTGTTTGTCCACCTCTGTGTCTTAAGCAAGCAGTTTTTCGGCTTGGCATTGATCGATACAGTTGTTGGATGTCCTCCTGAAGGATTTGGATTTTTTTTTTTTTGGTGAGTCCTCAGTCTTCTGGCTGATTTGATGCGGATTCCTCTCTTGTGCCAACCTCTACATCTCAGAGTAGCACTTGCGACCTACGTCCTGAATTATTTGCCCGATATATTTCAATCTCTGTTTTCCTCTACAGTTTTTACCCTTTCAGCTCCCTCTAGAACCATGGAAATTGTTCCCTGATATCTTAATAGATGCCCTATCATCCTGCCCCTTCTTCTCTTCAGTATTTTCGATATATTACTTCCCTCGCCCATTCTGCGGAAAACCTCCACATTCTTTACCATATCATTCTGTCGTATGTTCAACATACTTCTATAGCAGCACATCCTAAATGCTTCGATTCTCTTCAGTCCCGGTTTTCCCACAATCCATCTTCCACTACCATACAATGCTGTGCTCCAAACGTACATTCTCAGAAATTTCTTCCTCAAATTTAGCCATATGTTTGATAGTTGTAGACTGCTCTTGGGCAGAGATGCCGTTTTTCCTACTGAGAATAGCAATGTGATCAGCGAATCTTATCATTGATGTCCTTACACCTTGAATTTTAATTCAACTCTTGAAACTTTCTTTTATTTCTGTCATTGGTTCTTCGATATATAGGTTTAACAGTTGGGGCGAAAGACTGCGTCCTAGCTTACACCCTTTTTAATCTGAGCGCTTTGTCCCTGGACTTCCACTGAAATTGTTCCGTCTTGGTTCTTGTACTGATTGAATATTAACCCTGTTTTTCTCAGAATTTCGAACATCTTGCACCATTTTACATTGTCGAACTTTTTTTCTAGGTCGACGAATCCTATGAACGCGTCTTTACTTTTCTTCGATCTTGCTTCCATTCTCAACAGTAACGTCAGAACTGACTCTCTGGTGCTTTCACCTTTCCTAGAGCCAAACCGATCATCATATTACACATCCTCAATTTTCCTTTCCACTGTGTACATAGTTGTTTTAATTTTGACGTGCCGATGTATCAGTTTTCTAGTTTATTAAATATCCCTGCAAATTCATGAAGAAGACTATTGCCGGCTGGAGTGGCCGTGTGGTTCTAGGCGCTACAGTCTGGAACCGAGCGACCGCTAAGGTCGCAGGTTCGAATCCTGCCTCGGGCATGGATGTGTGTGATGTCCTTAGGTTAGTTAGGTTTAAGTAGTTCTAAGTTGTAGGCGACTGATGACCTCAGAAGTTAAGTCGCATAGTGCTCAGAGCCAAGAAGACTATTCTTACTGCTATTTTAAGACATGTGCAATAACATGTCTGTCACGATCTGAAAATGGTAACCTTGATCAAGAGAAAAACGCGCTGGTCCACCTTTGACTCTCATGCAAGCAGTTATTTGGCATGGCATCGATAGAGCGGTTCGATATCCTCCTGAGGGATATCGTGCCAAATTCTGCCCATTTATCAATTGTCAAACTGGTTTGGGGGGGGGGGGGGGGGGGGCTCTGCCTATAATGCTTCAACGTTCCCAGCTGGGGAGAGAAGACGTCAGTCAATCGCAAGCTGACCGACCAGTCTCCAGGACGACAATGGGACAGCACTGGCCCCTATGTGAAGAGGACATAAGCGCCGCGACCGACCGGTGACGTCCACTTCAATAGCGGCTTTAAGACTTGGATAGCAGCATCAACTTTAGTGACTTCGATTGTTCTCAGGGTGTTTCAAAAATGGCCGATATATTTGAAACGGCAATAAAAACTAAACGAGCAGCGATAGAAATACACCGCTTGTTGCAATATGCTTGGGACAACAGTACATTTTCAGGCGGACAAACTTTCGAAATTACAGTAGTTACAAATTTCAACAACAGATGGCGCTGCAAGTCATGTGAAAGATATAGAAGACAACGCAGTCTGTGGGTGCGCCATTCTGTACGTCGTCTTTCTTCTGTAAGCGTGTGCTGTTCACAATGTGCAAGTGTGCTGTAGACAACATGGTTTATTCCTTAGAACAGAGGATTTTTCTGGTGTTGGAATTCCACCGCCTAGAACACAGTGTTGTTGCAACAAGACGAAGTTTTCAACGGAGGTTTAATGTAACCAAAGGACCGAAAAGCGATACAATAAAGGATCTGTTTGAAAAATTTCAACGGACTGGGAACGTGACGGATGAACGTGCTGGAAAGGTAGGGCGACCGCGTACGGCAACCACAGAGGGCAACGCGCAGCTAGTGCAGCAGGTGATCCGACAGCGGCCTCGGGTTTCCGTTCGCCGTGTTGCAGCTGCGGTCCAAATGACGCCAACGTCCACGTATCGTCTCGTGCGCCAGAGTTTACACCTCTATCCATACAAAATTCAAATGCGGCAACTCCTCAGCGCCGCTACCATTGCTGCACGAGAGACATTCGCTAACGATATAGTGCACAGGATTGATGACGGCGATATGCATGTGGGCAGCATTTGGTTTACTGACGAAGCTTATTTTTACCTGGACGGCTTCGTCAATAAACAGAACTGGCGCATATGGGGAACCGAAAAGCCCCATGTTGCAGTCCCATCGTCCCTGCATCCTCAAAAAGTACTGGTCTGGGCCACCATTTCTTCCAAAGGAATCATTGGCCCATTTTTCAGATCCGAAGCGATTACTGCATCACGCTATCTGGACATTCTTCGTGAATTTGTGGCGGTACAAACTGCCTTAGACGACACTGCGAACACCTCGTGGTTTATGCAAGATGGTGCCCGGCCACATCGCACGGCCGACGTCTTTAATTTCCTGAATGAATATTTCTATGATCGTGTGATAGCTTTGGGCTATCCGAAACATACAGGAGGCGGCGTGGATTGGCCTCCCTATTCGACAGACATGAACCCCTGTGACTTCTTTCTGTGGGGACGCTTGAAAGACCAGGTGTACCGCCAGAATCCAGAAACAATTGAACAGCTGAAGCAGTACATCTCATCTGCATGTGAAGCCATTCCGCCCGACACGTTATCAAAGGTTTCGGGTAATTTCATTCAGAGACTACGCCATATTATTGCTACTCATGGTGGATATGTGGAAAATATCGTACTATAGAGTTTCCCAGACAGCAGCGCCATCTGTTGTTGAAAATTGTAACTACTGTAATTTCGAAAGTTTGTCTGCCTGAAAACGTACTGTTGTCCCAAGCATATTGCAACAAACGGTGTATTTCTATCGCTGCTCGTTTAGTTTTTATTGCCGTTTCAAATATACCGGTCATTTTTGAAACACCCTGTAGCATAGACTTGGAATTGCCTGTACTGAAGAGGATCGATTATTTTGTATGTCGCCCTTAGATTGCGACACATTTGCGTAACTGCAAAAGTTAAGTATTGTAAATTTCTTATTGTAATAAAATTCATTAATACGATTGGTTTGATTGTTTGTCTAGCGATCTGAGTATGCAGGGCTACTAGAAACCACATCATTTATTACCGATAAGTAACGTTGATTGTGTAATATATGTATTCTTATCTGTTCCATACTTAATTGGCGTTTGGAGAGACATCTCGTGGCAATGATGGGATCTACGAATTGGTGAGGTATTGAGGCGGTTTCTGGCGGGCAAAGCAGCAAACAGCCGCTGCAACTCCAGAGAGCAGTGAAGCTTGACCAGAACGTAGACATATTTATCTGTATCAATACATGTTATTAATTAATGTCTCCGGCCGCGTTTTTCTGTCTATAAGCGGAGACTAAGTTCTGGAATCGCTGTTGGGTTTCTGATCTGTTTGCACCAACGAGAAAGGGTTGCGTATACAGGGTGGTCCATTAATAGTGACCGGGCCAAATATCTCACGAAATAAGCATCAAACGAAAAAACTACTAAGAACGAAACTCGCCTAGCTTGAAGGGGAAACCAGATGACGCTATTGTTGGCCCGCTAGAAGGCGCTGCCATAGGGCAAACAGATATCAACTGCGTTTTTATTAAATAGGAACCCCCATTTTTATTACATATTCGTGTAGTACGTAAAGAAATATGACTGTTTTAGTTGGACCACTTTTGTCGCTTTGTGATAGATGACGCTGTAATAGTCTCAAACGTATAAGTACATGGTATCTCGTAACATTCCGCCAGTGCGGACGGTATTTGCTTCGTGATACATTACCCGTGTTAAAATGGACCGTTTACCAATTGCGGAAAATGTCGATATCGTGTTGATGTATGGCTATTGTGATCAAAATGCCCAACGGGCTTGTGCTATGTATGCTGCTCGGTATACTGCACGACATCATCCAAGTGTCCGGACCGTTCGCCGGATAGTTACGTTATTTAAGGAAACAGGAATTGTTCAGCCACATGTGAAACGTCAACCACGACCTGCAACAAATGATGATGCGCAAGTAGGTGTTTTAGCTGCTGTCGCGGCTAATCCGCACATCAGTAGCAGACAAATTGCTCGAGAATTGGGAATCTCAAAAACGTCGGTGTTGAGAATGCTACATCAACATCGATTGCACCCGTACCATATTTCTATGCACCAGGAATTACATGGTGACGACTTTGAACGTCGTGTACAGTTCTGCTACCGGGCACAAGAGAAATTACGGGACGATGGCAGAATTTTTGAACGCGTTGTGTTTAGCGATGAAGCGTCATTCACCAACAGCGGTAACGTAAACCGGCATAATATGCACTATTGGGCAACGGAAAATCCACGATGGCTGCGACAAGTGGAACATCAGCGACCTTGGCGGGTTAATGTAGGCTGCGCCATTATGGGAGGCAGGATAATTGGTCCCTATTTATCGATGGCAATCTAAATGGTGCAATGTATGCTGATTTCTTACGTAATGTTCTACCGATGTTACTACAAGATGTTTCACTGCATGACTGAATGGCGATGTACTTCCTACATGATGGATGTCCGGCACATAGCTCGCGTGCGGTTGAAGCGGTATTGAATTGCATATTTCATGACAGGTGGATTGGTCGTCGAAGCACCATACCATGGCCCGCACGTTCACCGGATCTGACGTCCCCGGATCTCTTTCTGTGGGGAAACAGAAGCGCATTGTCAATGCATGTGCGAACATTAAAGAAGGCGAAGTACTCGCTGTTAAGAGGAATGTCGTTACACGTATTGCCAAGTGCATTGAGGTTGATGGACATCATTTTGATCGTTTATTGCATTAATGTAGTATTTACAGGTAATCACGCTGTAACAGCATGCGTTCTCAGAAATAATAAGTTCTCAAAGGTAGATGTATCACTTGGAACAACCGAAATAAAATGTTCAAACGTACCTACGTTCTGTATTTTAATTTAAAAAACCTACCTGCTACCGACTGTTCGTCTAAAATTGTGAGCCATATGTTTGTGACTATTACAGCGCCATCTATCACAAAGGGAAAAAAGTGGTCCAACTAAAACATTCAAATTTCTTTACGTACTACACGAATATGTAATAAAAATGGGGATTCCTACTTTAAAAAAACGCAGTTGATTTCCGTTTGACCTATGGCAGCGCCATCTGGTTTCCCCCTTCAAGCTAGACAAGTTTTGTATTCTGTACTTTCTTCGTTTGACGCTTATTTCGTGAGATATTTGGCCCGGTCACGATCAATGGACCACCCTGTATAATCTACAGGGAGGGCCAAATAAAAGTGGCCCAGTGAACAGAGTTCCAGGATAAAAATAAACACAGCAGAGGAAAGGAAATTCACAGCTAACGCGACTGTAGCAGATGTTGAAAGTGACCACTATTTATTTCTTGGCGCTTTTTGGCCCTGGTCAGCAAGTTACTGAAGGCCATTCGAAGCTGGATTGCTGGAATTGCTGCAGTCTCATCCGAAATGTTCTCCTGCAGACAGTGAGGGTTGTTGCGATACACCTTAGACTCGAGGGCTTCCCACACAAAGTAATGTCACAATGACAGATCAGGTGACCTCGGTGGTCAGCTGGGGCTATTATCAGACTGACGTCTGCTAACAACTCTGTCAGGCATGATGATTGTGTAAATGTGCTCCAAGATCCGGCAAGCTATATGGGCAGTTGTGCGAGGTGCCGGACCTAGCAGTGTATTTAACACTAAATTCTTCTAGAATCTACATATGTAAATGATGCTCTAAGCCCCCCCCCCCTATTCTAACTCCGACTTTTGCTGTTGCACATGGATTAAAAAGAAACGCGAACTGACTGTAATCGACCCTGCAAGTGGAGTGGAAAAGAGTTTGGCACCTGCAATAATTTCATTTGATAAATAAGTTAAACAAGGAAAGTTTCATTAACGTAGTGAGAAATGATAGGGTTGCTCTACCGATTAACAGAATGAAAGTTCTGTCCAAAATAACAACATGATTTATTATAACTCAAAATAATAAACAAAAACACATGAAACATTTACAATACATCAAATTGGCTCAAATTGGATACTCAAATAAATGCTGTGAAGGTGAAGTTGTCCCTAAACTAGATTTTGACATTTATGACGAAGTGGTATGTGGAGCCAACTCCTTGCAACTCAAGTCTTATGAGAGACACACAGCCAACCCAGCATTAATTGCTGCTACATTAGTGAGAACTCAGACAATGAACACCCAAGACAGATCAAAGTTAGAAAAGACAAACAGGCGCGCTCTGCTGAGGTCGGATTATCACCTAGCAAAATTGCCTGCTTTGCTGGTGCTGCAGACGTACATTACCATGCTGTCTTCTCAACTGCACGGACACGATCTGGCATACCGGAGGCGATGGCTGGTTGCTTCGACGTCCCGTCGTGGTGATGATAATGTCGCGAGTATAGCCCGAAACAAATTATCCTGGCCTGGTTGTTCCAGAGTAAAGACTTCCTAGAAATACAAATTCGCCTCTGAGGGAGACGAAGAAGGCTCGCCACACAATCACTGACGGTACAGTGATTGATTTTAACAAGCGAAGTCACCCAGTAACTCCGATACAGTCAGCTTTAGCCAAAACTGCTCAAGACAGACAACATAGGCCTCTTGTACACAGAACACTCAATTGCCAACTCTACTCGGAAACTTACGTTGAAGTCGAAACTTCAGCAACTTCGTCAAACAGTTACAATTAGATAAAAGTATGTTAGACAGCCAATGGAAGGCAGGCTGACCAGAGCAGCGAGAGCTCAGTCTTGTAACCTACTCCGACCGAAAGATGAGAGCCGACTCCCCACAAGAGCACCCGTACAAACCGAACACAGAACATTCCCGCCCCCACGACAGTGGCCGTGGTTAACCGTTCCAATCAGCAACTCGAAAACCGGCGGAAAATTCCACTCTATTGCCGGAGCACTACCATTCCACCAATGGAGATTCTTGGCGCCAATTTCTGCGCCAATTTTGCTACGTCAAGGAGCTATGCCCTGAGCAAGCCAATCACAGTTAAGATTTTGCACGCGGGAATTTTCCCACCAAGACTGCTTGGGAACACAAGTCATTCCCACGCCTCGCCAGTAGCCCGCCAGAAAGTATTTTCGCTAAGTTTCTGCGAAGTAACGGAGTCTCTAGCCCAGTCGCTCCTTCAGGCCGATGCGGGCGTGTTTCCGCCGCTATTATGACAATGTCGGCGTCTGGAAAGCATTTACGCGACTCCCTCACACCCGTCGGCTTAACCCTTTCAAGATCAGCAGAGCCCGCCTGTCACCGGACCACCCGGGAGACGAGAGACGCTGCGTGGGAAGTCCACGTGTGAAGGAATATCAACTTTTCACCGCACGCAATTAGAGAGGAAAATCGAATTAGAGTAAGATAGAAATATGAGAGGGGGCTTCTGCCACCTCTTAGTTGTTCCATCCTTTTGGAAGCAACTGTAGGCCTCTTCCGTTAATTCTGTCAAAACGCGCTGAAGTCAGCGTCTAAAGAAAGAAGACGCGACCAATAACGCAGTGTGCAGACATTGCACACCAAACCTCAGCCTTCTGATCATGCAATGGTGTTTTGTGGAAGTTATGCGGATTGTCCGCTGCCCAGAACCTGTGATTATGTGAGCTGACATAACCACTCAGGTGAAACCAGGACTCATCAGACGTAAAGAACAGGTCCATGTCCGACCCATTCATTGTTATCTGAGTGAGCTGCCACTCACAAGGCTGGAGGCACTGAGGAGCATCTGCTGGTCTTAATATATCAACAGACACTCCCTAGGGATGCAAGTGCAGGTCCATATGGAATATTCGTCTGTATCGTCGACGAGATGTGCCGGTCTCTTGCTACAGTTTTCAGGTTGATTTGAAAGGATTTTGAAGCATTTTCTGGCGAACTGTAGCCACATTTTCTGGTGTCCGGTCATATTTCGGAATGTGTTTTGACTTGTTCAAAACAGATCCGGTTTGATGCCATTTTTTGACTAAGGAATGCATGGCCCTCTTTGCTGGCACTTTGACACGATTAAACTTCTGAGCAAACAACTGACCAAACCCTTTCCACAACTCTGTTGTAATGTAACTTTCCACAATGAACATCTGCTGCTCCACTAACACTACCATCACCCCTTTTGCACTGCTCCACTCACACTGACACACCCCGCACTACGCTCTGAACCGGTGTGGATCACGTGGCGGCCATACACTTGGTGTGCGGTACAAGGGGTGTGGTTATATGCTTAAATTCAAGTCCAGTCGTATCCACTCGTCCGGGCCACTTTTATTTGCCACACCCTGTATTACCACTACGACACACAAGTCGTTCGGTCGTAGATACTTATTGCTATTCGTATTACGCACTAACCAAGGCCACGCGTAGTGGCCGCACGGTTTTAGGCGCTATGTCATAGATTCCGCGGCTCCTCCCGCCGGAGGTTTGAGTCCTCCCTCGGGCATGGGTGTGTGTGTTGTTCTTAGCGTAAGTTAGTTTAAGTAGTGTGTAAGTCTAGGGACCGATGACCTCAGCAGTTTGGTCCCTTAGGAATTCACACACATTTGAACACTAACTACACTCGATGTTCCTTCCATCTAATGGAATACTTCACTCCCTTCATTATCCTCTTAGATACCTTACCATATCTTCCCAAGACTGTCCACACAGAGATTCCCCTGTAATATGATGATTTCAGCAATACCTATCATTTTATTTGAGACAAATATATCCTGTCTTTTTATAAATATTTTCTTGAAACTGTATTTTTTAAATCTAAAATTTTATAAATCATTTGTCTTTTTTGACGTCTGCACTGTACGGTACAACTGGTCACCATGGGAATAATAAATTAATTCTTATACAGCTGTATGTTACGGTGACAAAATATATTCCTGTCCTTTCTATAAATTTTTGTCTGAAATAGTGTTTTTTAAATGTCAAGTGTTTCTATAAAATATTCGTCCTTTTTGTCGTCTGAGTTGTACGGTATTACTGATTACCTACATCCAAATCTACGTGATTACTCTGCTATTTACAAAAAAGTGCCTGGCAGAGGGTTCAATGAACCACCTTCAAGCTGTCTCTCTACCGTTCCACTCTCGAACGGCGCGCGGGAGAAACGACCTTTTAGATTTTTCTGTTCGAGCCCTGATCTCTTATTTTATTGTGGTGATAATTTCTCCCTATGTAGGTGGGTGCCAACAGGATGTTTTCGCAATCGGAGGAGAAAACTGGTGATTGAAATCTCATGAGAAGACCCCGTCGAAACGTAAAACGTCTTTGTTTTAATGATTGCCTCTCCCATTCACGTATCATGTCTGTGGCACTATCTACCCTAGTTCGCGATAGTACAAAAAGAGCCGCCCTCCTTTGAAATTTTTCGATGACATCCAACAGTCCCACCTGATGCGGATCCCACAGCGCACAGCAGTACTCCAGAATAGGGCGGACAACATCGATGTAAGCAGTCTTTTTAGCTGACCTGTTGCACCTTATAAGTGTCGGTTTGCTCTACCTACAACATTATCCATATGATCGTTCCCGGTTAGGTTATTTGTAATTGTAATCCCTAAGTATTTAGTTGAATTTACAGCCTTCAGATTTGCGTGACTTATCACGTAATCGAAATTTAGCGGATTTCTTTTAGTACTCTTGTGAATAACTTCACAATTTTCTTTATTCAGGGTCAATTGCCACTTTTCGCACCATACAGATATCTTATCTAAATCATTTTGCAATTCGTTTTGGTTATCTGATGACTTTACAAGGCGGTAAATGACAGCATCATCTGCAAACAATCTAAGACAGCTACTCAGATTGTCTCCTATGTCGTTAATATGGATCAGGAACAATAGAGGGCATATAACACTTCATTGGGGAATGTCGGATATTACTTGTGTTTTACTCGATGACTTCCCGTCTATTACTACGAACTGTGACCTTTCTGACAGGAAATCACGCTTCCAGTCGCACAACTGAGGCTATATTCCATAGGCACGCAGTTCGGTTAGAAGACGCTTGTGAGGAACGGTGTCGAAAGATTTCTGGAAATCTAAAAATATGGAATCAATTTGACATCTCCTGTCGATAGCATCATTACTTCATTAGTATAATGAGCTAGTTGTGTTTCACTAGAACGATATTTTCTGAATCCGTGCTGACTATGTGGCAATAAATATTTTTCTTCGAAGTGCTTCGTAATGTTAGAACATAATATATGTTCCAAAAGCCTACTGCAAATCGAAGTTAGTGATATGGGCCTGTAATTCAGCGGATTACTCCTACTTCACTTTTTGGGTACTGGTGTGACTTGAGGAATTTTCCAATCTTTATGTACGGATCTTTCTGTGAGAGAGAGGTTGTATATAATTGCTAAATATGGAGCTATTGTATCAGCATATTCTGAAAGGAACCTAACTGGTATACAATCTGGACCGGAGGCCTTGCCTTTATCAAGTGATTTAAGCCGCTTTGCTATACCGAGGATATCTACTTCTATGTTTCTCATCTTGGCATTTGTTCTTTATTGGAATTCAGGAACATTTACTTCGTCCTCTTTGGTGAAGAAGTTTCGGAAAACTTTGTTTAATAACTTGCTTTAGTGTCACTGTCATCAGTGAGGTCACCGTTGTTATCGTGCAGTGAAGGTATTGATTGCGTCTTGCCACTGGTGTGCTTTATGTACGACCAGAATCTGTTTGGGTTTTCTGCCAGATTCCGAGACAGAGTTTCGTTGTGGAAATTATTAAAAGCATCTCGAATTGAAGTACGGCATATTTTGGACTTCTGTAAAACTTTACCAATCTTGGGGATTTTGCGTTCTTTGAAATTCGGCATGTTTTTTTCGTCGCCTCTGCAACGGCGATCTAACCCGTTGTGTGTAACATGGGGGATCAGTACCATCACTTATTTTTTTATGTGGTATATGTCTCTCAACTTCCGTCGATACTATCTCTTTGAAATCATTCTACATCTTTTTTACACTTACATGATCAGATCGGAAGGAGTGAAGACTGTCTCTTACAAATGCAAGAGCATTTTAATCAGCTTTTTTAAATAGATATACTTTGCGTTTCTTTTTGATGGTTGTAGGTGTTACGGTATTCAGCCTAGCAGCAACTGCCTTGTGGTCGCTAATCCCTGTATTCGTCACTATACTCCCAATTTGTCCAGGATTATTTGTTACCAAGAGGTCAAGTATGCTTTCGTAACCATTTACGCTTCGAGTGCGCTCATGAACTAATTGTTCAAAATAATTTTCTGAGAAAGCATTCAGTACAATTTCGGATGACGTTTTATGCCTGCCCCCGGCTTTAAACGTATACTTTTTCCAGCATATCGAGGGTAGATTGAAGTCACCACCGACTATAATTGTATGAGTGGGGTATCTATTTGAAGTGAGACTCAAATTTTCTTTGAACTGTTCAGCAACTATGTCTTCTGAGTCGGGGATCTGTAAAACGATCCAATTAACAGTTTAGTCCGATTGTCAAGCATAACCTCTACCTATACTATTTCACTGGAACTATCTACTTCAATTTCACTACAAGGTTAACTACTTCTGACAGCAATAAGTACTCCACCACCAACTGTTTTTAATCTGTCCTTTCTGAACACTGTTAGATTGTTTGAATAAAAATCGGTTGAACTTATTTCAGGCTTTAGTTTCCCGAAACCCTCTAACCTAAAAACAGCTCAAAAATGCTCAGATATGTGTAAAATATTATGGGACTTAACTGCTAAGGTTATCAGGGCCACAGTCGTACTCTAAACCAGGGAGAATCTCCTCCGATCCAAAGCGACACGAGTCACTGGTACCGACATGAGCCTCCACCTGCAGTTGGCTGCACCCTGTACTCTTCTTGGCATCCGGAAGCACCCCCTCCCGCTCGGTATGCACACGGAGTGCGCACTGGCTTCCTTCCCCTCCTTGGCAGCCATGTTTCTAAGGACCCCCATCATGCACATAATGTTGGAGTTCCCAGCTACCAGCAAACCAATACTCTGTGAATGCCCAGACCTTGCGTGCCGAGAAGTATCCTCTGGAACAGGGTGGACGATTGCATCCGGCTCAGAGACATCGTCAGCCACAGATAACGCCCGAAATCTGTTCGTCAGACGAACTGGGAGGCCCTATGATCAGCCCCTTGGAAAGTTTCTCGCTGCCTGCCAGACCCACTCGACCATGGGTCAGAGTTCAACCTCAGTGCAGGCAGTACCTGGGGCTGTCACAGCTGTGGACCGACCAGGGGACACGTGGGATGTGCTCGACATTCCTCGCATCCCCGCATCCGACCCCCCACAGTGATGCCCCTTGGCAGCAGCCTCAAGCTGTGCGACGGAAGCCAACACAGCCTGGAGCTGTGAGCGAAGGGTCACCCATTCAGATCGCAACTGTACACAGCAGTCACAGTTCCTATCCATTACTGAAGTCGCTCTTGTTTAAAGCTCTTAAAAATATACAACAAACGAATGGTGTACTCGGCTTATTAGCAGCATTCGAAGTGCTGTCTTACAGACGGTCTATCCGACACTGAGCTACACTAACCAAAACAAACAAAAGCCTGTATGAAGCGAGGGTCGATATTATGGTCAATAACAACGGCCGTACTGGACGCTACACTATTATTAAGATAAAAGGTTGTGCCTAGTAGCCGGCCGCGGTGGTCTAGCGGTTCTAGGCGCGCAGTCCAGAACCGCGCGACTGCTACGGTCGCAGGTTCGAATCCTGCCTCGGGCATGGATGTGTGTGATGTCCTTAGGTTAGTTAAGTTTAACTAGTTCTAAGTTCTAGGGGACTAATGACCTCAGCAGTTGAGTCCCATAGTGCTCAGAGCCATTTGAACCATTTTTTTGTGCCTAGTAAGCACTTAAACACGCAAGAAATTACAAAAATAAACTAGTGACTGGACAGGTATCAGTAAAATATAAGTCGCTCCTGTTGGAAGCTCGTAAAATATGTAACAAACGAATGGTGTTAGCAACTTATTAGCAACAGGAACTCGAGTAGCTCTCTCACTGATGGTCTATCCGACACCATGGTGTAATTTAATTCTTATACTGTTGTGCGTTACCACTATATGCTTTGTTTCCTGTTTGTGCCCTTGCCTTCATACACTATGTCGCCGCATATTGGGTATGGTAGATTTCCACATCTGTATTCACCTGCACCTAGATGTGTCCCTTTGTAATTATTATTATTATTATTATTTATTTTTTTTAATTTTTTTATTTTTTTTGTGGAGAGTAGCAGATATTTTTGGTCCGAGTGCAGTACTGTCCAAGATTTACACGATATGAATGTGTAAGACTATATGTGAGGCGAAGGTGAAGTGAACATAGGATAATGCATTCGTTAAAGACATTGACTGCTTTACTGTCCTCTGCACAGTAATACCATATGGGATGTTTAAAGGAGAATGAATTTCCAGAAAAGCGCTTGACTTATGATGCTGCAGAAACCATGGAAGGAACGTGGCATCAGTACGCAAGCGTTATCCAAAGGGATGTCTGTCCAGTCACAGTACACTTACTACTGCGGATCATCACTTACATCAGTGTGACACGTGGGAGGCAGATTTTCATGTTCGTCGACAACGATGCAATGCACGTACACTTGGTCTACACGAACAAATACTCCAAATAATCAACAGCAATCCTTTAGCTAGCGTTCGCTCTCAATGTTATTTTCAGCAGTGTTTAAGGACTGTGCATGATGATAATCGCCGGTCTTTGGAACAAATGATTTCCGCCTTCGGAATGAGTTTCTTTTCCAGTTTTTCGCAGCAAAGAGCGTTCATTCCAAACTTTACAATCATTGTCCTGTGAACTTGTGAAGCAAAATTTAATCAAGAGAGAGTCTTAAGGGGCTCCGGAAAGGCTCAAAATCATGAAAAGTTCAATTTTTACTTTTTTGGGTTTTCTGAATCTGCAGACTATTACCTTTTAATAGATATATAATTTATTCAATTCCGAAGACTACAACTATTTTTAAATTTTTTTTGAAATGTGTTCTACATGGGCGTGACCCACTGTGAAGCTGTTAAACTACTGTCAAATGGTGTTATTATTAACGTACGTGTTCATCAGGTACATTTTAGTGATGTGAGATAAAGTATGTGTTGTGGCTAACCTATTTTCAGAGACCTAGCAGCACCTGAACTGTTGAAAAAGTGTATTCACGGAAAAACTCAAAACCCCAATGAAAGTGTAAATAGTGTTATATGGTCGAGAATCTCCAAGACTGTATTTGTTGGAATTAGAAACACTTCACTTCGGTGTGTATGATGCTGTTGCGACTTTCAATGATGCAACATTGTAAGGTGCAAGGTATTTAGAAATATGGGAATGAAGATAGGTTCTAACATGGTACGAGCGATGCTTGCGTTGCTTTAGACAAGGAACGCCTTCAGGCTGCAGACAGGGCTGTAAAGAGTCTAGAAATACAAGCAAGAGTAAACAGGAGGAGGAACAAGAGGAAGCTGGAGGAGGAGTTTGCAGAGGATGAAGATAATCCATCCTATGGACCTGGAATGCACTAAAAAGTTAATCCAATCTTTGTCGCTCGATTCCCAAAACTTTTATTTTCTCATACTAATTACATGTTTTCTAAGGATCTTCCAAACATATTTGTTTCAAACTTTCAGTAAATGTTACACAGTACCTTCTGCATAATTTAACACAGCCTTTTTCCAAAAAACTGTATATTTTTGAATATATAAATAAAAAATTGCAAAAAAATGTTGTGAATTTTCATTACAATTGAAAAAAAATCATCTTTAATAACTGAACTAAAATTTTGTAAAATCCCTGTGTTAAGTTGTAGCCCATATTCCAATAAATAATCTGTAAAAAGTTCAACTTCCTACCTCAAATACTTTGTGAGGAAAGATGTAATTTATAAGCGTTATTTTAACATTGCAAGTATAGGGCGTTCTGGAGCCCCTTAAAGAATCTTAAGTCCCATTTATGGACTCAAGAAAATAATGGTTGTCCACGATCTGCAGGACCGGTTTTCCGTTAACACTCGAGGGACTCAGAATGCAAGTGGTACTAGTGCCTGATGAAGCAAACTGAGTAAATGATTGCCAAAGTTAAATGGCTATTTATAAGTTATGTCGGTTACTATTGAAATGTCAGATATTTTTACCTTATGGTCAGTTAGTCTGTGTATAGTTGTAGGTATGATTAGAGACTATAGCGTCCCTGCATAATTTTTAGCAATACATTAAAAATACTTATACTTCTTGTGTCTTAAAACTTTTTACAGTAAAACAGGTACATGTGCAAAACATTTCATTTAAAAACTAAACCAAACTAAACTCCTCCCGCACAGGCCATGAAGGCCCAAAGGTACCGACTGGCCGCCGTGTCGTCCTCAGCCCACAGGCGTCACTGGATGCGGATATGGAGGGGCATGTGGTCAGCACACTGCTCTCCCGGCCGTATGTCAGTTTCCGAGACCGGAGCCGCTACTTCTCAGTCAAGTAGCTCCTCAGCTTGCCTCACAAGGGCTGAGTGCACCCTGCTTGCCAACAGCGCTCGGCGGAACGGATGGTCGCCCATCCAAGTGCTAGCCCAGCCCGACAGCGCTTAACTTCGGTGATCTGATGGGAACAAGTGTTAACCACTGCGGCAAGGCCGTTGGCAACACTTCATTTAGTGTGCTGCATTTTGAAGATTTTTTTGACGAACACACCTGATACGCATAATACAATATACGTTCATTACAAAACAAGGATTTGTTAGTGATTAAAGACAAATTACTATGAAAAGCTGAAAAACAGCAGGTAAATGGCAAAATTAAAATACCAAAATTAAAATATATTGGTCTGGTTCTAACACGCAGACACATTATTCATAGTCAATTTCAATAATTGCCTCACAGTCAGTGTCTATAGAATCGTAATCATTTGCTCCTGTGCTATCTCTTGAAGAATCTGGGCTACGCTCGTAATGCTATACCATTGTGTTATGCACTTTTTAGTGTTCCTCGTCCCCTTCTTTGACCACATCTTCCTCTTTCTCCACTCCCTCTTGTTACACCCGTGGTACCTGCTGTCTGGGAATGAGGTATATTATAATGAAACTCATAAAGCAAAGGGATATAGTTCTCCATCTCCTGAAGATTTTTAACTTCTCAAATTTTATTCCAAACTCACCTTGATGCAAAGACTGCAGAAGAGGTATTGATGTGGGATCAATATTGGGGCCCCACAAATCCGGTTCAATATACCCAAGATAACGTTTTGTGAATACTTGAACTGCATTGTTATAGGATTTTCTTTGCTGATTCAGATCTGTCTGGCATTCCTCCATTGTAAGTTGTTTCCTTCTGTTTCCTTAGCAACTTTATCCTCTGCTATGGCGTCCATGACTTTAATTGAGAGAAAGATTTCGGCTTTCGTTCTCAATGTGGGAACCTTTTTGCTGACCTGCGTCATTGCTTCCATCTCGTCTGGAAAACAAATAGCTGTTTGAAGTGTTTCTTTGTCTTTTCAGAGAGATCAAAATCTGTATCACATTCTATATACAGGGTGAAAAGTATTTAAACCGACAAACTCTGGGAGGCTGTAGGGGACATCAAAACAAATATTTTTCCCTATTGTCATTTTTTCCTATGAGTAGTATTTAAATCGGTAGAGGAAGATTTCTCTGGCGGCAAATTAATTAAACCAACAAACACTTTTCCATTTTTATGACCAAGAGACAACACATTAACTCAACCCAATTTCAATTACAGTAGATTTTCAAAAATGCCTCCATTGACACGTAAACACAGGTTACACCGTCGGATCATGTTCTGTCTGACACGGGCAAAAACCCCAGGAGTATCCTGAATTGTTCCTGCTGCTGCTGCTACTATCCGAGCAACCAGATCCTCTTCTGATGCAACGGGAGTTGCGCAAACAAGATTGCGCATCTCTCCCCACACAAAAAAAACCAGAGGTGACATATCTGGGGATCGAGCAGGCCATGGTACAGAACCACCTCTGCCAATCCTCGTTTCTGGGAACCGTCGGTCCAAGAATCGACGCACACGACGACTGAAATGTGCCGGCGCCGCGTCATATTGGAACAACATGCGTTGTCTTGTAGGGAGCGGGACGTCTTCCATCAATTCTGGCAATGCTCTGGCGAGAAAATTATAATAGTGCTTGCCATTTAATGGCCTAGGTAGCAGATACTGCCCAATTAAACAGTCCCCAGCAACACCGACCCACACAGTAACGAAGAACCGCACTTGATGTGCGCTAGTAACTGTGGCATGTGGGTTATCCTCACTCCAAACACACGAATTGTGCATGTTGAAGACTCCATCACGCCCGAACGTTGCTTCATCGGTAAACAACACAGAGGATGGAAATGTAGGACGCATTTCACACTGTTCCAGGTACCACTGCGAAATCTGTGTTCTGGGTGGATAATCAACTGGTTCCAGGTTGTGGACACGCTGTAAGCGAAGTGGACGTAACAATTGCTCTCGAAGGACTGTTCTTACATTCGTCTGACTAGTCCCCATGTTACGTGCAATTGCACGAGTGCTGATTGAGGGATCCCGCTCCACATGCTGCAAGACAGCTTCCTCAAATTGCAGCGTGCTTACCGTGCGACGGCGTCCCTGTCCAGGTAATCTGCTAAATGACCCGGTCTCACGCAGACGTTGTTACGCAGTAGCAAAGGTCGTATGATGCGGGATACGGCGATAAGGTTATTGTTGTTGATAAACCGGCTGTGTAGCACGTCCGTTGTGGTGCGCTACCTAGTACGCAGCAACCACATCAATGTACTCACTCCAGGTGTATCGCTCCATTAGTAAACAGAGACAGTGCACTACTACACTGGTGAACAGCAGTTGCCTACAACTGAAGATCGTAATACGGCTCTAACAACTGAAGAACGTAATACGGCTTCTACCGGTTTAAATAATCCTCATAGGAAAAAATGACATTAGGGAAAAATATTTGTTTTTATGTCCTCTACAACCTCCCAGTGTTTGTCAGTTTAAATACTTTTCACTCTGTATGTGTGGCCGTGTTCGATGACCTTATGATGTATTGTGTCAATACGCTGATTTTGCCCCAGGATGAACAAGCGGTATTTCAGAATAAGGCGTATATAAACATGCGTTAAATATTACTACGAGTATAAGTATTCTTAAAAGCCTAAGCGTTAGGCTGTTGCTGTACATTCAAAAAAATATTTACCTCCACTAAAGATAACAGCAATTCTCCTTCCGTCCGTCATTTTACTCAGTTGTATTCTAAATGCAGTCCAGGCATTGGCTTAGAGCTTAAACTTTATCGTCATAGAGTGCGGCACAATGCAGAAAATCGCGTCTTCTCTGTAGTGTTCCAAGTGTGCATTTATATGATTTTCTCGCAAAATGTAACTTTGCCACTTGTACTCTCATCCCCTCATTTGGTTTGCTATGATTCACAGCAATCTGTTCGGGTCCTGCATTGTTTCTCGCTGTGTAGAAGTTCATGTTTACCTCCTATTTCTTCAACAGATACGTTCACGTCCTCTTGAAGATGTGTCACTTCAAACTAGAAAACGAACTTGGTTCAAGCATGGTGGGTCACCTTTTGATTACACACCCAAAGCAAGAGGGTTCTTGAACGCTGGGTACCCTGCGCGTTGAATTGGCTCTAATCGATCCATTGAGACAGTCCGATCTCTCGCTACTCGTTATTGAACTCTGAGGAACGTATGGCAGCTCATGTTTTACAGAATAACATTGAACGAAAAATTGTGGTATAAACTACTGAAAGGGTCCTGTAGCCACCTTTCATTAGTCTGGTAGCCCATTTTCACTAGCATTTCTCTTTCTTTTCCTTGTTTCTCTTTCCTCATAACTCTCATAGTGGTGTGATTGAATGAATGTGGTTGTGTGTCACGCTACTAGACGGTGGCGTAGCCTGCTGCTGAAAGTCTGCGATAATCATACAGATTCAGCAGCAGTTGTACAGAATAGCCAACTCTCGTAGTGGTCAAGTAGGTAAAGAGGCTTGCGCTACTTGTGAGACATCCACCTGCGCTAGGTTGGTGGCGGAAATGGTATCTTTGGGTTCTCCGTTGTTACTTGGCGAAAGGAGAGGTGTTAGCTTGTGGCCTCGCTTTTCAACTCTGGAAGATTGCTTTGCCTTGTCGCAGCAAGGAATGCAAAACTTTGGCAGATTTTTCTTTCAGTAAATTTCTATAGTAGACTTGGATCCGCCGGAAGAGCGTCACACAAAGGTGTCGATAAGAAGTTCAAAAATGGCTCTGAGCACTATGGGACTTAACATCTGTGGTCATCAGTCCCCTAGAACTTAGAACTACTTAAACCTAACTAACCTAAGGACATCACACACATCCATGCCCGAGGCAGGATTCGAACCCGCGACCGTAGTAGTCGCGCGGTTCCGAACTGAGCGCCTGAACCGCTAGACCACCGCGGCCGGCTCGGGAAGAAGTGAGCACTTTCTTCTGTATGAATGTCTGTTTGTCTTCAGCTGTGCCTGTATAAGCTTTTCTTTTTCTAAATATTAATAGCTTTGCCTTCTCGTAAATTTTCCTTGCTTTATGTATCTTTCGTCCGTGGGGTGCCAACCACGTGGTTGAACATTAGAGTTTATTGGGCTACCGCCATCACTAACTGTCCGATCTCATGTTTGTTTTAAAGAATGCTAACTGTTCATGATTATGTGATGTGATACTGTTGCAACTTGGTCACGATACGTAGAAATTGCGTCTCCACAAACCACGTGGGCACGCGGATGTACTGCGAAACGTGTACCGTTTCACGAGTTATTGCGATCAGTTACCAGGCAACAGCAGTTGTATGAATGATTCACACCAATGATTTAGGTGTAGATTATAACGATGAATGTATGGATGCTTTTCTTTAATGTTTCAGGAATTAATGTCATCAGGAATTGTGTACATGCTTCACATCCATATCTTAGGAATAAATCATTTTATCCACAAGTTTCTCTTGTATTCCGAGGTTACGTTTTTGCACCTAAGCCACTCACCTCGTAGCTTTCCAGTTAGCACATCCAACGCGTTTCCTTACCCACAGGTCCAGTGATTAGTTTCCCCTTTTATTTTACAACAAATGCTTTAGATTAAATCTTATTTTCAGGTACGTTGCTGGGAGCTGATCTTCTGCACAGTGTTCATGAATTTTATTTTAAATGTTTGATTCTCGTGAACTGTGCACAGGCAATACTATTAATTACATCGCATCCCCTATGAGCGACATCACAACGTATGCATTTTTATGAGTTTTTGGTCTGTGATCAAATTAATCTATTTTCCGATTCGGCCAAACCTTTAATTCAGAATGAGATTTTCACTCTGCAGCGGAGTGTGCGCTGATATGAAACTTCCTCGCAGATTAAAACTGTGTGCCCGACCGAGACTCGAACTCGGAACCTTTGCGTTTCGCGGGCAAGTGCTCTACCATCTGAGCTACCGATGCACGACTCACGCCCGGTCTCACAGCTTTACTTCTGCCAGTATCTCGTCTCCTACCTTCCAAACTTTACAGAAGCAAGCCCTCTGGTCCAGACTGTATACCAATTAGGTTCCTTTCGGAGTATGCTGATGCATTAGCTCCATACTTAACAATCATATACAACCGTTCGATCGACGAAAGATCCTTACCCAAAGACTGGAAAACTGCACAGGTCACATCAATATTCAAGAAAGATAATAGGAGTAACCTACTAAATTACAGGCCCATATCGTTAATGTCGATATGCAGCAGGATTTTGGAACATATATTGTTTTCAAACATTATGAATTACCTCGAAGAAAACGGTCTATTGACACACAGTCTACATGGGTTTAGAAAACATCGTTCCTGTAAAACACAACTAGCTCTTTATTCACATGAAGTGTTGAGTGCTATTGACGAGGGATTTCAGATAGATTCCATATTTCTGGATTTCCGGAAGGCTTTTGACGCTGTACCACACAAGCGGCTCGTAGTGAAAATGCGTGCTTATGGAATATCGTCTCAGTTATGTGACTGGATTTGTGATTTCCTGTCAGAGACGTCACAGTTCGTAGTAACTGACGGAAAGTCATCGAGTAAAACAGAAGTGATATCTGTCGTTCCCCAAGGTAGTGTTGTAGGCCCTTTGCTGTTCCTTATCTATATAAACGATTTGGGAGACAATCTGAGCAGCCGTCTTCAGTTGTTTCCAGATGACGCTGTCGTTTATCGACTAATAAAGTCATCAGAAGATCAAAACAAATTGCAAAACGATTTAGAAAGTGTATCTGAATGGTGCCAAAATTGGCAGTTGACCTTAAATAACGAAAAGTGTGAGGTCATCCACACGAGTGCTAAAAGGAATTCTTTAACTTCGGTTACATGATAAATCAGTCTAATCTAAAAGCCGTAAATTCAGCTAAATACCTTGGTATTACAATTACCAACAACTTAAATTGGAGGGAACACATAGAAAACGGTGTGGGGAAGGCTAACTAAAGACTGCGTTTTATTGGCAAGACACTTAAAAAATGTAACAGATCTGCTGAGGAGACTGCCTACACTACGTTTGTCCGTCCTCTTTTACGAGTAGAATATTGCTGTGCGGTGTGGGATCCTTACCAGATAGGATTGACGGCGTATATCGAAAAAGTTCAAAGAAGGACAACACGTTTTGTATTATCGCGAAATATGGGAGAGAGTGTCACAGAAATGATACAGGATTTGGGCTGAACATCATTAAAAGAAAGGCGTTTTTCGTTGCGACGGAATCTTCACACGAAATTCCGAACACCATTTTTCTCCTCCGAATGCAAAAATATTTTGTTGACACCGTCCTACATAGGGAAAGACGATCAACACGATAAAATAAGGGAAATCAGAGCTCGTACGGAAAGATATAGGTGTTCGTTTTATCCAAGTGCTACATGAGATTGGAATAATAGAGACTTGTGAAGGTGGATCGATGAACCCTCTGCCAGGCACTTAAATCTGATTTGCAGAGTATCCACGTAGATGTAGATATGTAGATGTAGATGAACTGTTGCATCATTTGCCTTAAGCGGAATGGTAAACCATTGAAAAATGAAACACATATAAAGCAACGGGGATTTCAATGTTAGTCCTCTTGAATGTGAGTGCAGGTCTAACTCGCGCGGTTGCACACTACGTCTTCATCTGGTGAGTTCTCAAGGCTGTTCAACGAAACAACCGCAGATAGCACTTGACTGTTTCGTTTACCATTTTCACTCGTGTTTAGTATAATTCATGCTCTGTCATCAGGATATAGCATATCGCATTAATTCCAGACTGAACTTACTTTTCACTTTTATTTCTTTTAGTTTTGATTTGTTTTGTACACCCATCTCCTCTCTCATGAGAACCTGACCAATTCTCGCCGTCGGTCTTGTCACCGTAGCTGTCCTGTCCCGGTCTCTACGGTGAATGTTGATTCGGCTTGATTACAACATTTCATACGAACAAAAATCAAGGCGAATTCAGCATCCGTCTGGTAAATGTGAATATCTTCTGCTTCTGCTGCACTTTCCGTATTGGGTCAGTTCTGGTCTCTTTTCCTGTTTGGTTCAAATTCGTTATCTGACGTGGTAGTTTCTCCGGATCCATTCTTTGTAGATGTTCATTCTATTTCTTTCTGTTTGCATCCAGTTTTTCTTTCACACTTCACATTCAACTCCTTTCCAACATCATCATTTCGTATTTTATCTGTTATTCTACATCCATTCACAGCGCTAAGAAATCTCATTTCTACTCCATTTATTTCTTGTCTTTTGCTGAATACTCACGATTCACTTCCATATAATGCGGTTAGAAATGCTACTGTTTTTTAAAATTTCAGTCATTTTTCTTTTTGTGTTTTCTGCTTTAAAGTTCCATTAACTGTTCCACAGATACTTCCAAACCTGTTCTACTTAATATACGCATCTTCTTCGTTTTCATACGATATTTTACACCCAAGAAAGATAAAATATTACACCTGTCTTTTGTTTTTTCGTTAAATACCATCCAAATTCTTACTCAGTACTTTTCACAAAATGGCCGTGATTAAAATTGACTAGAAGATATTTTCATATTATATTCTGTGCATATTTTATTTAGTTCATAAATATCCTTTTGTAAATCACCTTGTCTTGAAAAAATCGGTGTAAAATCATCAGCATATAGAATTTATTTTAGTGCTACCGAATTATTTAGTTTACACCTGTATTTTCCCTAGAATTCCATCTGCGAAGAGCATCGTCGACATAAATATTGAACAGCATATTTATCTACGTCTCCAAGCCACATTGTGGTGTATGGCGAAGGGTGTTTTGTGTACCACTAATGTCATACCCCGGATCGCCCCACCCCCTCCTCCCTCCCACCACCCCTTTCTTGTTCCAGTCGCGAATGGTTTTCGGAAGAACGATTGTCGGTAAGCTTCCGTGTGGGATCAAATCTCTCAAATTTTATCTTCCTGTCGTTTCGCGAGATATACATAGGACAAACCAATGCACTTGTAGAACCTTCTAGGAAGAATATGTGTATATGCCTTCTATGTTCAAGATTACTGATTTTTCCTTACATAGACTAGTGATAGCTGATACAAGCTGTACAGGAACCCCTGTGCTCCATTATTCTCCGTAACTTTTCTCTAACGATATTGTCTTCTCAAAATATATAGAAGTAATATCTGTCTCTTTATTAATCTCTCTGCTTTTCAGTACGCTGTCGTAAAATAAAAACTGCGTCAGTCGTTTATCGCCACTTTCTAAATCAGACCTGTTCTTCCACGAGTAACCATTCTGCTGTTGTTTTCAATCTTGCGTTTCAAATTCTTGCATAAAGTTTATACGCCGTGTCAAATAATCTTATCTTACTCTAGTTTTCACAAATGCTTTTTCTACGTTTACTAGATATCAACATAACTTTTGCTTTCTTCCAATTTCGTGGTATACCTTTTTGCTTCCAGCACATATTACGCAAATATAACAATTTAAGATGTAATGGTGATCCTCCATCTTTAATTAACTCTTCAATAATTCCATTTAAACCTGTTGCTTTTTGATTCTAAAGAATGTGAATAATTATTTAAAATGAACTATTCATCACAGCGCAGTGGTATTAAAAATTATCTTCGGCTCACCGTATTCGTGGAAAACAAGCTCAGATGGCAGTAATCTCAACGTTCATTACGTAACTTTTATTTCTGTCATCCCAGGCTTCCAAATTCCTTCCTATAGCACACGCTGATGCGCAAGTTCCGTCTCGGACGCTTCCGGTTTCGTACAGTCTAGTTCCCTCTTGTGACTATTCTCGGACAGCCACTTCAAGAAAATCTTTCGGTAATGGTCTGGTTGCTTGCTTTCACGAAACGTAAACTTGCTTACCGACGTAATAAATACTAAGAATTTGTTGATACTGTTAGTTGCGAAAACCTGCTATCCCTACGGTATCAGAAGGAGAAACCAATTTGCTTTCCTATAATTGTTGGTTTTGAAAATTCGGAAAGTAAGTTTTCTTCTCTTTCAAGATATGATGCGGTATCTATGATTTTCTTTCAATCCGTGACATGGCGCCTCAAACAGCGCGGCTCATTTGCTTCATACGTTTGTTTATGGCATTTTCGCAGTCAAGGTGTAAGGCGACCATATCTTCGGAAACTTTCAATGTCAGCTTACATATTAATTGATCAATAATTAAAGCGTATGTGTAGGTAAACGAATATTTAAATCCCTCCTGAACTCAGTTTTATTTTATACAGAAATCTGGTAAGAGAAAACACCAGTGGGAAAAGGATATTGTGCGTAAGAATGTTGTACTTACCAGCAAATTATGTGAAACTATATGGCGTTATTGACGGAATGCATAGCGTGCAACTTTGGGACGCTAAAAACGCTGGAGGGGAGCAGGCTGAGGACGTTGAGAATGGTGGACGTGAAAGTCAACGACGGTGAATGGTATAGGAATTCTGCAGTAATACTGAGATAATTAACAGTTAGACTAGGGGACGGCGCCTACTCCTCATCAACGATTTGCTCCAAATTTATGGTGTATGCAAGGCTTGACCAGCAATGAAAGGGACGGACTGTGGGTGCTCCAGACGGAGAAGGGCTTAGGAAAATCAGATTTATTTTGGCGCAAATCACGCAAGGCAGAAACCGTTAATGTTAACATACACTATGTAATCCAAAGTATCCGGACACCTGGCTTAAAATGACTTACAAGTTCGTGGTGCCCTCTATCTGTAATGCTGTAATTCAGTATGGTGTTGGCCCACCCTTAGCCTTGATGACAGCTACCACTCTCGCAGGCTTACGTCCTTCAGGTGCTGGTAGGTTTCTTGGGGAATGGTTGCCCATTCTTCACGGAGTGCTGCACTGAGTAGACGTATCGATGTCGGTCGGTGAGGCCTGGCACGAAGTCGGCGTTCCAAAACATCCCAAAGGTGTTCTATAGGATTCAGCTGAGGACTCTGTGCAGGCCAGTCCGCTACAGTGATGTTATTGTTGTGTTACCACTTCGCCACTGGCCGTGCGTTATGAACAGGTGCTCGATCGTGTTGAAAGATGCAGTCGCCACCCCGAATTACTCTTCAACAGTGGGAAGCAAGACGATGCTTAAAACATCAATGTAGGCCTGTTCTGTGACAGTGCCACGCACAACAAGAAGGAGTGTAAGTCCCCTTCATGAGAAACACGACCACACCTTAACACCACTGCCTCCGAATTTTCTGTTGGCACTACACATGCTGGCAGATTACGTTCACCGGGCTTCGCCAAATCCACACCCTGCCATCGGATCGCCACATTGTGTACCGTGATTCCTCACTCCACACAATGTTTTTCCACTGTTTAATCGTCCAATGTTTACGCTCCTTACATCAAGCGAGGCGTCGTTTTGTATTTACCGGCGTGATGTGTGACTTATGAGCAGCCGCTTCACCATGAAATCCAAGTTTAGGCGTCGTTTTGTATTCACCGGCGTGGTGTGCGACTTATGAGCAGCCGCTTGACCATGAAATCCAAGTTTTCTCACTTTCCGCCTAATTATCATAGAACTTGCAGTGGATCCTGATGCAGTTTGGAATTCCTGTGTGATGGTCTGGGCTACGGTCGCAGGTCCGAATCCTGCCTCGGGCATGGATGTGTGTGATGTCCTTAGGTTAGTTAGGTTTAAGTAGTTCTAAGTTCTAGAGGACTGATGACCTCAGCAGTTAAGTCCCATAGTGCTCAGAGCCATTTGAACCATTTTTAGATGGTCTAGATAGATGTCTGCCTATTATGCATTACGACCCTCTTCAAGTGTCGGCGGTCTCTGTCAGTCAAGAGACGAGGTCGGCCTGTACGCTTTTGTGCTCTACATGTCCCTTCATGTTTCTACTTCACCATCACATCGCAAGCAGTGGACCTAGGGATGTTAAGGAATGTGGAAATCTCTCTTACAGACGTATGACACAAGGGACACCCAATCACGAGACCACGTTCGAAGTCCGTGAGTTCCGCCGAGCGACCAGTTCTGCACTTTCACGATGTCTAATGACTACTGAGGTTGCTGATATGGCGGAACTGGCAGTAAGTGGTAGCTCAGCGCACCTAAGATGAAAAACGTACGTTTTTGGTGGTGTCCGGATACTTTTGAACACATAGTGTACTTTCGAGGCAGCGGTTGGTGTAACGGAAAGAATTCGAAATTATATTTCGTGGGACGGAATACTGCGAGTCTCCATGCGGACTTTTTAAATTTTCAATTTTTATGATACATAGACTGCAAATAAATCGAAATAATGCTTAATTTATTGTATTTACTAATAGTTTGACGTAAGGCATGAAAAGGAAAGGCAAAGAAAAGTTTCGGGTTGTGGATTCAAACAACGAAGAATTAGAACGTGGTAAAATATAGCAATGTTATCATTACTTCATCAGAATCTGTGAAACTTACCACAGCATGATACAAAAGCTTTTTAACCGTTGTGATGAAGCCCTACTCTCCCTGGAGGAGACATTATTCTGTTAACTGACTCGTAGCCAGGACAAACAAATCCACAATCATACGAAGAGATTTTTCGAGTGGAAGGATTGCCATGGTACAGCACTGAAGTGATTCCCCCCCCCAAACGAACTGTGCTAGTGAAACACTGCGATGTCTGTTTTAATCGTGTCAGGTAGAGGTAAGGAATTTGATCAATAAGCTTCAAAACTTCTCTTCTCTCGTAGAGAGAGAGGTAAAAAAAGTCACATCCCGAGAAGACTGCATGCACATACATTCCGTTGTAGATCACCAACTGTCTTCCCCAATAATTGGCGAAATGTTTCGTTAATCGTTGTTTGCTGCCAAACTGTGCGATTAGAGAAAACCTTTTATGAATGTAGAGGAAGTCTGTATTTCTATGGGAATTTTAAAACGACCACGTAATTGTAAAATTGTATTTGTAACGTTTGCGAGTGCCGAGATAATTATTACTTCTCCTTTTTCTTCGGTGAATATCAACGCCAAAAATTTAAAGCCTCAACTGACAAATAAGAAAAATATCTAGTTTCATATACCAAGTTCTCGTGTGCGCCTTACAATTCCTTGTTGTAAATTTATTTGAAATTCCAAATAAATTTTCCTCTACCTTTCCTTTTCATGCCTTTTATCAAAATGCCAAGTAGCTCCTCAGTTTGCCTCACAAGGACTGAGTGCAGCCCGAATCAAAGCACAAGCCCCCAAAAATAACTACAACAAGAAAACTCTCAGATGACAGAAGATTACTGTAAAGAGCTAGAAAAAATCACAAACAAAATCTCTACGAGGCACTTGAAAGTATTACTAGGAGATTTTAATGCCCAATTAGGCGGGGAAACAAAATTCGAAGTCGCAACAGGAAAACACACGGTCCACAAGAGGACAAACAAAAATGGAGAGAACCTGATAAATTTTTGCACGAATTTCGACATCAGAATCACGTCAACGCAATTCTAGAAACCACACAAGACACTAAGAACTTGGAAATGCCTCAGCAACGCCCTAAGAGAATTTCAGATAGACCAGTGTAAGAACAAGGAAAGGAGTTATCAAATACGATCAACACTTACTGCAAATGAAAGCGGAATTTGTACCCAACAGACAAATCAAGAGAAAAGCAGAACTTTCAGAAGAGACCCAGAGTACCTACAATCAAACGAGAAATAAATAACAGAAAAATTAAGAAAATCGACAGTAACTACTAGACAGAACCGTCAGAAAAAATGAAGGAACTGATAAAACTGGGGAATCCACCGAGAAAAAAGAAACACAGATGGTGGAACACGACATGTGACAGAGCCATAGAAGACAGAATACACGCCTGGAAAAAATGTAACAGTCACAGAACAACCAAAAAATGGGAAGGATTCAATAGGATACAGAAGACCACGTCGAAAATAATCCGTGGAGAAAAAGTGGTTACGAAAACAACAGACTGAAAGAGGCAGAAGAGGAAATCAACAAAAACAACCACGAAATTTTACAAAACATTCAGAGAAAGTATGACAGGATATTCTCAGGCTTCAAAAGACAAGACGGAACACTGGAGTCAAACCCGAAAAAGAACTGTGTAATGTTGCGCACTACTTCGACACACTGCTAAACTGTGACAAACCGATTCAAAGTCTGCAGTTCTAGACGTCAGAATCTAACCTCGATTGCAAATCCCAAACACACGAGGTGGTCGAGAAAATGTTAAGAACATTGAAAAATAACATAGCACCTATAGAAATTGGACTGGTAACAGAAATCGGGAAATTAGATCATGAAACTACACTCCTGGAAATTGAAATAAGAACACCGTGAATTCATTGTCCCAGGAAGGGGAAACTTTATTGACACATTCCTGGGGTCAGATACATCACATGATCACACTGACAGAACCACAGGCACATAGACACAGGCAACAGAGCATGCACAATGTCGGCACTAGTACAGTGTATATCCACCTTTCGCAGCAATGCAGGCTGCTATTCTCCCATGGAGACGATCGTAGAGATGCTGGATGTAGTCCTGTGGAACGGCTTGCCATGCCATTTCCACCTGGCGCCTCAGTTGGACCAGCGTTCGTGCTGGACGTGCAGACCGCGTGAGACGACGCTTCATCCAGTCCCAAACATGCTCAATGGGGGACAGATCCGGAGATCTTGCTGACCAGGGTAGTTGACTTACACCTTCTAGAGCACGTTGGGTGGCACGGGATACATGCGGACGTGCACTGTCCTGTTGGAACAGCAAGTTCCCTTGCCGGTCTAGGAATGGTAGAACGATGGGTTCGATGACGGTTTGGATGTACCGTGCACTATTCAGTGTCCCCTCGACGATCACCAGTGGTGTACGGCCAGTGTAGGAGATCGCTCCCCACACCATGATGCCGGGTGTTGGCCCTGTGTGCCTCGGTCGTATGCAGTCCTGATTGTGGCGCTCACCTGCACGGGGCCAAACACGCATACGACCATCATTGGCACCAAGGCAGAAGCGACTCTCATCACTGAAGACAACACGTCTCCATTCGTCCCTCCATTCACGCCTGTCGCGACACCACTGGAGGCGGGCTGCACGATGTTGGGGCGTGAGCGGAAGACGGCCTAACGGTGTGCGGGACCGTAGCCCAGCTTCATGGAGACGGTTGCGAATGGTCCTCGCCGATACCCCAGGAGCAACAGTGTCCCTAATTTGCTGGGAAGTGGCGGTGCGGTCCCCTACGGCACTGCGTAGGATCCTACGGTCTTGGCGTGCATCCGTGCGTCGCTGCGGTCCGGTCCCAGGTCGACGGGCACGTGCACCTTCCGCCGACCACTGGCGACAACATCGATGTACTGTGGAGACCTCACACCCCACGTGTTGAGCAATTCGGCGGTACGTCCACCCGGCCTCCCGCATGCCCACTATACGCCCTCGCTCAAAGTCCGTCAACTGCACATACGGTTCACGTCCACGCTGTCGCGGCATGCTACCAGTGTTAAAGACTGCGATGGAGCTCCGTATGCCACGGCAAACTGGCTGACACTGACGGCGGCGGTGCACAAATGCTGCGCAGCTAGCGCCATTCGACGGCCAACACCGCGGTTCCTGGTGTGTCCGCTGTGCCGTGCGTGTGATCATTTCTTGTACAGCCCTCTCGCAGTGTCCGGAGCAAGTATGGTGGGTCTGACACACTGGTGTCAATGTGTTCTTTTTTCCATTTCCAGGAGTGTATTACACCCAAAACACACAGAATCATCGAAAACATCTGGGAAACAGGAAAAGCACCGGAGGAATGGAAGTCAGCCCTAAAAAAGGGGACAAAACAGATCCTAACAACTACAGAGGGATTTCACTACTGCCTGTGGACATAGAAAATTCTCTTTGGTACGCACTGCCTGGGAATGGAAGGACCGGGATACATAGGGGTTGAACATCACTCGTATGGAGATTTTTATTACACTAGCCAGCACAATAATTTTATTAATTAGGTCAACAGAACTTTGACAACTAAGACAAAACTTAATTTAAATAAAATTACTTAAAATAGTTACTGATAACCGATCAACAATTTATCAGATATTTCAGTAGATCAAATAACAAATTTCTATAGCGTTAATTCAAATACTTGCTGTCAACTCCCCAAAAGTCATTCATGGGAACATGAAGTACAAAAATTTAAATTTACAACAAACGTTATTCTCTTTCTAAAAGTTTACAAATCTTATGTGCTATTGGTTGCTTTTCTTGAAACATTCAAAACATTCACAGCAAATTTTAGTAACAGAAGCAAGATAATATTTCAACAATTGAAGTTACGTAACAATCTCTTCAAAGCTTCAGAGAAGACGGTCTTCAAATAGGTAGTAAACATTTTTCTAGAATGTGTTTGACTAAAGTGCAACAAATAATTGACGTTAGCCTAAAAAGGGGTTCGGTAGAAGGGAACAAAAACAATTAAAAGTTCTTGATATGCAACCACCACATGGATGAACGGACCCTAAATCACTTAGGACCCGATACTTTCCACACTACAGGCCTTTTGTAAGGAAGCAGTGATAACATGCCCCAAGGAACAAGCATACAACGATAGCCTCATGAACAAAGAGGTAATTTTTAAGTAAAACAAGTAAAAACATAACGTCAGATTGCACGCCGACATTGCAGACAAAACAATTGTGAAAAGTTGCTAAAAAATAAAGAAGTAACTGACCAAGGCAATCTCGCACATCTGATAGTGAAGAAATTCAGCGACCAGCTGACATTCAGCTTCAAATTACGCCACGAGGAGGAAACGGTAAACCCTTAACCGTCGCGCGGGATGGAAAACAGGAGGAAGGAAGACGTGAAAGATTGTCTGATGGACCTCAACTACGTAACCAGAAGCACGGCTTGGAAGTTTAACCCATCAAGATACACGCAAAAAGATTTTCCCTGGTAATGCGCATAAGGTTGCGGGCCACAAACAACTTCTTTAAAGTGACTTAGCGATTTATTGCGCATTGTACCAGACAAAAAACACTTTGAACGTCCCAAAGAATGGCGAATTAAGCATTAAACCAATTTACAAAACTCCAATAATTTAAAACATACCATCAAATAAAAAATCTATTACAATTAAAAAATGAAAGCTATTTTATTTTGATACGAGCGACACGCTCCTCAAATTGCCTGGCCAGACACAGAACAGATAACAACAACTGAAGGCTGGACCGATACAGAAGCAGCACGGCACAAGCACACGCAGGAAGCGAACCAGTCACATTTATCTCGCTCACAGTGGAGAGCGACGTCAGTCTACGAATGCCACGTGGTCTCGGCACCGAAGTAACTAACTAAAAGTAACTCACCGAGCACACAGAGCCTATGTGTGATGAGACACAGTGATAAACTTGGAGCCGCCAGATGAAGTGTGGATGACGACTACCCACCACTCGCCCCCAGACCTAGTTGGCCAAAGAAATAATGTGTCCACTCCCGTTTCCAGTGCAGATCCCTCTAGCCCAGAAGATGCTGAGCAAGACCAATTTGGAAGTCACACGGGAGGCAGAACAAATACTCGGCCCACTGCCACCCGCACCTGTGCTCTTTGTGCTGCCTCCCCCTAAAACGTTCTCAACGGCACTCGCGGAAAACGCTCCATGCCCCCTCATGCCAAATATTGTGTTCAAGGAACGTAGCGCAAGCTATCGATAGCTCAACGGTTCACTCTCCAAAGCGCTGCTCAAATGGTTCAAATGGCTCTGAGCACTATGGGACTCAACATCTTAGGTCATAAGTCCCCTAGAACTTAGAACTACTCAAACCTAACTAACCTAAGGACATCACACACACCCATGCCCGAAGCAGGATTCGAACCTGCGACCGTAGCAGTCCCGCGGTTCCGGACTGCAGCGCCAGAACCGCTAGACCACCGCGGCCGGCCAAAGCGCTGCTAAATCGGCTGAAGCCTCAGATGAATTCATAGGTAGGAGCACGCCAAGCGTGTTTCACAATGAGATCAGGCAGTGAACAGATTTTGTGCCCGAGAGCAATAATGAAACAAGAAAGTCCAGCAGCACTGCAATAACATTCGTAGGCTTCAAGAAGACCTTAGACTTCATAGAGAGAGAAATACTCTTTAACGCACTGGAAGAAATGATGGTGGGCAACAAGACCGAAAAGCTAAACTAGGAAATATTAACAAATGTAACATGCAAAGTGAAGTCTAAGGGAAAGAGCTCGGAAACATTCGAAATCAAGAAAAGTTTAGGAGACCGTCACTATGTGATCAAAAGTATCCAGACACCCCCAAAAACATACGTTTTTCATATTAGGTGCATTGTGCTGCCACCTACTGCCAGGTACTACATATAAGCGACTTCAGTAGTCATTAGATACGTGAGAGAGCAGAATGGGATGCTCTGTGGAACTCATGGACTTCGAACGTGGTCAGGTGATTGGGTGTCACTATTGTCATACGTCTGTACGCCAGATTTCCACACTCTTAAACATCCCTAGGCCAACTGTTCCCGATGTGATAGTAAATTGGAAACATGAAGGGACACGTATAGTTCAAAAGCGTTACAGGCCGACCTTCGTCTGTTGACTGACAGAGACCGCCGACAATTGCAGAGGGTCGTAATGTGTAATAGGCAGACATCTATCCAGACCATCACACAGGAATTCCAAACTGCATCAGGATCCACTGCAAGCACTATGGCAGTTAGGCGGGAGGTGGGAAAATACGCATTTCATGGTCTAGCGGCTGCTCATAAGCACAAATTTCTCCGGTAAATGCCAAACGACGCCTCGCTTGATGTAAGGAGCGTAAACATTGAACGATTGAACAGTGGAAAAACGTTATGTGGAGTGACGAATCACGGTACATAATGTGGCGATCCGATGACAGGGTGTGCGTATGGCGAATGCCCGATGAACGTCATCTGCCAACATGAGTAGTGCCAACAGTAAAATTCGGGGGCGGTGGTATCATGGTGTGGACGTGTTTTTCATGGAGGGGCTTGCGCCCCTTGTTGTTTTGCATGACATTACCGCAGCACAGACCTACGTTGATGTTTTAAGGACCTTCTTGCTTCCCACTGTTGGAGAGCAATTCGGGCATGGCGATTGCATCTTTCAACACGATCGAGCACCTGTTCATAATGCACTGCCTGTGGCGGAGTGGTTACACGACAGTAATATCCCTGTAATTACTGGCCTGCACGGTACAGCACTGCGTGAAGAATAGGCTGCCATTCCCCAAGTAACCTTCCAGCACCTGATTGGACATATGCCTGCACGAGTGGAAGTTGTCATCATGGCTAAGGGTGGGCCAACACCATATTGAGTTCCAGCATTACAGATTGAGGGCGCCACGATGTTGTAAGTCATTTTCAGCCAGGTGTCCTGATACTTTTGATCACAAAGTGGTAATCAGTACATGGGACAAAGGAGTCACCGGGATAAGGAAGAGGAGGCAAGTATAGAACCGTCTGGCATTTGCACTAGAACAACAAATCTCGTACGAAAAAACGCAGTACGTGAACACAAAATGCACAGACATACTTTACTAGTAAATAAGGATGGAAAGAAAAATACAAACAGAAATGCCGGGCCCTGTGGCGAAGCGGTTCTACGCGCTTCAGTCCGGAACCGCGCTGTTGCTACGGTCGCAGGTTCGAATCCTGCCTCGGATGTGTGTGATGTCCTTAGGTTAGTTAGGTTTAAGTAGTTCTAAGTCTACGGGACTGATGACCCTCAGATGTTAAGTCCCATAGTGCTTAGAGCCATTTGAACCACAAACAGAAAGATTGAAATACTTGGGAGATAAACCGTATTAGTTTTCTTGCCTTTCACATATTGCCCTCCTCGTCCGCATGAGTTCGTGGGCGCGTTGTACATCAGGGGGCGTGGTGGTGGTGTCGCGGTCGGGGAAGCGAGGCTTTGTCACAGATATTAGTGTGCTGGAGCCAGTGGCGCTTGGGCGGCGATGTAATCCTCTCTCGGTGGAAAGGAGGTCACGTGGCACCAATTTGTGCGGGGCATATGGACTGAGTATTGAGAAGTTTGTATGAGTACAACGTCTTTCTGGGGTCAGGCGCTTTCTTAGTTTAGAGCTCACTCAGTTCTTCCTGAACTGTTTAATTTGCCGTGTGGTAATCTAATTGAGCATGGTAGCTGATTCGTGACCGAGGAATTGAGCTCCGTTGTTGCATATACACCTAGAGTGAATTTTGGCTCCGAGAAATCCACTTCTTGTCTGAAAGCGTACATCGGACTTTTGCAAGTGAGCATATTTGCTCCGGCCGTATAAGAGTCTCACCATCCCGTTCCCGGTACCTTTGTAAATCGGAGAGGAGCCTAGTTGACTTGCAAATGTCTGGTTGTTTGAGTTTCTTAGTTCCTGCTTATTGGCTTTCTTAGTCCGTGCTCGGCAGTACTTCTGGAATTGTTTTCCTATTCTACGATCTGGTTTTGTGGTACAAGGTGCCACTCCCAGGCACGTCTGCTCAGCACCCCCGCCCCCCTCTTATGTATCCTCATCTTCCATTGGCTCCTTTCCCCCCTCCCCCTTCACTTTTCCTCTCCTTCCCCCCCCCCTTTTTCCCGTCATCTGACCAGTTTCCCCCCACCTGCTCTCGGGTGTGGTATGTCATATTTGTGCCAATTTTTTAGTGCAGTGTTTACGTGAGTGTTCAGTGTTGTGCGTCTTTCCACAGTGTTGCGAACAGAAATCATGCTGTCGCTGGGTGTGCTTTTTATATCTCTTGCGAACAGAAACCAGACTGTCGCCGTGATTTTAATTGTCTGTCTATTATTTTTCTGCTTCCTGTGTATTTTATTAGCATCATCCACCCTGTGTTTTATGTTTTAAGCTCCAGTATTTTCTGCCATTTTACCTTGAAGTCACCGATTTTAACGCCACCTGTTATTATTTTTATTATCTTCATCTTTTTAAAACAAATTCTGTAGGCTGAAGAGCGGCGTTATAAGCTGCTGCGCCAGCCCACCCCCTTTAGGGGGAATCGAAACTCAATAAAGGAAAAACAAAGTGGTACAAGGTGCGTGTGTGCAATAACACGTTTACTCGGCTGCAGCCACTCGCTGAGCGGTGTGCCTGCGGCAGTGTTGGGCGTGCAGTGGTCGCGGTCCTGACTTAGGCGCGCCTTAGTCTGTTCCAGCGTCACAGACAGTGTGGTGTGCCGCCCTTAGCCCTGTACAGACGGAGACAATTCTTGCACCATGACTGGCGTAGCGAGTAAATTGCTTTGTATGAACGGTTACCTTGCGTGCCATCTGGCGGCGTTCCACCGCATTGCTAATTAATGGCATCCAACCAAACGAAGCTATAATCCGCGCCATATGGCTGCCATTTGAGTGCTTACGCATGTTTGTATTTGCTATCGGCAGTCCACTGATACGATAAGGAAGTTATAGAAATTCTTATTGAGGCATACAGACATGAAACATTTCTTTATGACACAAAGCCACCCAAATACCATAACAAGCACGCTAGGAAATACTCCACAAAATAGTTGATTCATTGAAGGAGGTTAGGTTTTCGTCTCAAGTTCAAATTATAGCGAAGATGAAAAGTTTGCGCTCGACGTTTGCGTCACAGCTTAATAAATTAAAAGGTTCGACAAAGAGTGGTATGCGATCTGGTGACGTTTATGAACCGACGGTATGCTATTTAAAGAAATTTATATTTTTGTGTGACCACCTTCAGGCAAGGAAAGGAACTTGCAGCGCAGAATTCGCACAAGAAGACATGGACTACAGTTAAAACAGTAACGTGACAGTAAATAGTTTTTTGCCCTTCAGTTTCCTCTGTAGCTAGTACAGCAAGTGAAAGAAACTTAGCTGGTAACTGGTTCGTCTTGGTGAACTTCACAAGATATATTATACTAACAAATATGCAATGTATACGAATAACTCAGTTGTCTAATGCGTTTAGTTTACAATTCGAAGATTGTGAATTTGAACCCTGTTAGTGTCCATATTTTTTTTCCTTTGTAACTTATAATTAAAAACGTTGTGAAGCTGAGTTCGTGCCCCATGATCTTGCACAGTGTCTCTTACTGGCCATAAATGTCCAATCACAAAAAGTATAAAGCACTCACTGCAAGCTATGTACAATTGTTATCATTTTTTCAGGATGACTGCCTTGTCAGTGAGATCACAGAGTCTCCAATTAATGTTAATGAGGATTTCTTAATAATAGAGGAATGTGATGTCGCACAAGGTGGCCAGCTATTTGAAACAGCTTCATTATCATTATCATACAGCAGTCCACGTGAAAGAGATAGACAAAAAGGAAGAGTGCATAATACGAAGAAGAAAATGCTGTTTTGAAAAGAGCTGACAATATACTGCCCGACATAAATAAACCAAAAATTGCTCCAACTAATGTTGAAGTATTTGGTTCATATGTAACTGCTTCTCTACAGCAAATAAAAAGAAAGCTATGGTGATGATAGCTAAGAGAAAGATATTTAACATGCTTTGTACTGTACAAGACTATTTATTTGTTTATTTTGAGTAATATGTCGTTTTGATTATTTTCATTAACACGCAATTGCTTAATATCTATATTTTTCCAGGGGAGGGGGGGGGGGGGGGGAGGCCACAGCGCAAGATTTTAAATATGTTCCAACTCATTGAATTCTGTGGTAGCTATGGCGCCAGAATTTGTTTCTCGCTGGATATATGGAGGCAGCACCTGGTCCTGACATTTCATAAATATATTAATCCTAAAATTCAGGCCCTTGTTGAGTCAGCCCAATAGGGCAAGCTTGTAACGTTCAAATGCTATAGAAAATTGTATTTGACTTATTTTCGCCAGTTACTATCCTCCCAAACTGTGGTCTTTGTTAAAATGTATATAGTCTGTAGTTTAAATGATAATGTTTGGTCGTAATTTGACATCAGAGTTTCAGGTTTATGGGATTATATACAAAAGTTACAGTTTGATAAGAGCCCTTTTTCATTTTATAACTATTACTTTTATCCAAAGTGTTGTTACCTTCGTTTTTTTGCTTGCTGTTAAAACTATTTGTTGCTGGTCTCCTTAATTCTTTCCCTTAATATACAGGATGGACAAAAGTTGTGTCACGAAATTTTAACCCTGTATAGATGATGCCAGTAGGAACAAAAATTACCAATATTGTGTGGGTCGACAACGCATAATTTTTAAACTACGGAAACTTGGGGCCACGTGCTCCGATTGGCCGCGGGATTGCCCTGTTGCCGGATGCTCTGGACAATGCATGACTGTGAGTGCTTTGCCTGTCGGAGGCAAGGTGGCCCGCACGCTCGGTGGCAGGGCGCCAGCCTTCCACTCTGGGGGCGAATCCGCCACGGTCCCGGCTTATCCATTGTAGTTTCACGATAAGACGTACCGGGGACAAACTCGTCAACAGCTTTTAGTTCACGTACAGAATGTGTTTTACAAATTGTGTCGGCCCTGAAAAGGGCCTTTTCTCTAGTTAGGACATTGTTTACTTAAAGCAGGTGATCGAACTGGCGACCCTTTGATGCGACACAAGCTTGGTAACGTCGAACGGTGTTTTGCAGACTCTTTCAAAGATTCCTGGCATTGCCCTGATGTAATTGGCGGCATGTTGAATGCTATCCATTAATTCCTCTCCGTTTCTAGGTTGTTCGTGTCCGGGCGGGTGAAGTAGAACCTTTAAGAATCCCCACAGGAAAACGTCTGGTGGTATGAGGTCTGGTGATCGTAGGGACCATGTCCTACGAGCACCTCTGCCAGTTAACAGGCCGTCGAAGAGTTCATTTAAATATCCGTGCACAGGACCACTGTTATGTGTGGGCACCACATCATGTTGCAACCACGTGCAGAGCTGTATGTCCAGGGAAATTCATCCAGCAGGCCAGGTAGAGTTTCTTGCAATTTGCCCCGGTAAGTTGAGGAGGTAGACACATCAGCCCAATCAGATGGTGAAGGCCTTCCCTATAAAAGATGCGCCTCGTCGGTAAACAAGACTATGGAGGGAAGTCGGGATCTCGTGCAACACGACGCAGAAACCACCAACAAAACCCTAGCCTGTGTTCATAGTCCGCCACATGATTTAGGTCTTGGACAGGGTGGAAAGTAAATGGAGGCTGGGCCTCATCCCTCAAAACCTCCAAGACTAACCGATGAGTGACTCCCATTCATACCAAATTCATTTTAGTGACATTTGCCTTGAGGCAGACCCTTTATAGTGGCATGAAAATGAAGATTTCACCAACCCTGTACACTTACAATGAAAGTTTTTCTAGCTAATGAAGAACTACAATGAATAATTAGAAACAAACAAACAAGAAACAGCATCAGAATGAATTCCAGCTTGTATCACCATGTTGTTGTTGTGGTCTTCAGTCCGACAACTGGTTTGATGCAGATCTCCACGCTATTCTATCCTTTGCAAGACTCTTCATATCCGAATAGCTATTGTAACCTAGATCTATTTGAACCTGCTTATTGTATTCGTCTCTAGCCCTTCCTCTACAATTTTTATTCCACATTTTTCCATCCAATACTAAATAAGTGATCCCTTGATGTCTCAGAAAGTGTCACATCAACCAATCTCTTATTTTAGTCAAGTTGTGGCACGAATTTTTTTTCTTTCCAATTATGTTCAGTGCTTCCTCATTAGTTACTCGATCTACCCATCTAATCTTCAGCATTCTACTGTAGCACCACATTTCAAGAGCTTCTATTCTCTTGTAGTGTGAGAAATACTTTTCGTCCCCGTTTTATTTCCGTAGAGTCCACACAAATTCCTTCAGAAACGTCTTCCTAATACTTAAATTTATATTAGATGTTAACAAATTTCTCTTCTTTAGTAACCTTTTTCTTCCCTTTGCCACTCTACATTTTGCATCATCTCTACTTCGTCCATTATCAGTTATTTTACTAGCAAAATAGCAAAACTCATCCACTACAATTAGTGTATCACTTTCTAACCTAATTCCCTCAGCAGGGCCTGATTTAATTAGTCTACGTCCCATTATCCTTGCTTTGCTTTTATTGATATTCATCTTACATTCTCTTTCCAAGACACTGCCCATTTCGTTTTAATATATTATTTTTGTTTGGTTACTTAAAAATATTCTTTATTTATTTGGATTAGCTTAGTTCCTTATTTTCTTTTATCTTTACTCTCCTGAAAACCTGGAAGATATAAATAATTCGTTTTTAATTCCACAGGAGAGCAAGAAATGTATTCTGCAGCGACGATCTCGCGGAAATTCCACGTCGCTATCTGCTCCACCTGAAATCTCTAAACCATTTACTCGCTACGCAGATCGTTCGGCACAACTATGTGCTAAGTAGTTTGATGAGTCTGAATGATAGGTCCAACAATTTAGCAAGTTAAAGTTTATTAATTAAGAGATAAACTCTCAACGAATTCTGACCGTGGAAAATGCAAGTTCGTACTATGGTTCCAAACTTCATCTCCGAGCGATCTACGCTCACAATATCTGTACCGTGATAATTAACTATGGAGATATATACACCGTGAATACTTGATGTTAGTTACTGGATTTTATTTTGTGCAAAAAACTATTTGAACATTTACTTTATACGGTAATGGCGTCTCACAACAATCCAGTCTCTCTCCTTCACTCACACGTATGATCTCTCTGTTTCCTTCACAAAGAGTCCCTAAAACATAATCTTTGGTTCGGTGAGACACAGAGATGCGTTCGTAGCACGGAACATCCGATTCTCGCAATAGGTACATGCCGTGCACCACAATATCAATTCGTCGCACGCAAATCGAAGTTTTGCATATATTGGTACACCATATTGCCCTTCTTGGGCGCGAATTTTCTGTACTGTACTGATTTACTATAATATTAGTGAGTGGAATGTGCTTGCGGCGGTTGACAATTTTTGCCGCTTATGTAATCTGAGTAGCTTTCATAATCACTCGGTACTGATTGTAAGGTTAAATAATTTGACATTAGCCATTTAAGTAACTCTGTAAACGGGTAATGTGGCCATGAAGTTCCGATCAGAATAGTCTTCCCATTCGGGCGAGGATTCCTAAGGGAAACCATGGAAAACCTGGAACAAGGCTAATTTATCCTCATGTTCCACCCAGAAATTCACAAAAATTATTTAAAGTTTTAACTGACAGATCTTAAAGTGTCTTCATATAATGTGTTCTTGCATTGGTGGAGTCAGGTATAAATAAATGTGAAAATATCTTGGTAGCGACGTCAGCATGATGTCTGGAGGACGGTGCAGGGCAGGCGTGGGGAGAGACGGAGGATGATCCTCTTGCTGTTGTGTGTGGGATGGTCAGGAACAGGGCTGGCCCTCGGGTAGAACAAAGGCTGGATCATACCCTCATATGGCCGTTCACAGGGTGGTGATGTGTGAACATGTAACATACTCCGGAACAAGTATCAATGCTAATCATTAATGATGGAAAAGCGCTGTGAAAGAACGGGTTAATACATACACTTTTCAATCTCACGCTACTGGTCTGAATTCAGAGATTTAGAAGAAGTAGTACACAACTTCATTACTCAGAATTCGGGTAATATTTCGTCACATTTACCAATTTTTGTCTTTATATGGTCACTTATGAATGTCAGAGTACCATATCAACACACTCACGTTCTCCTGGTAAGTTGGATGTTCTTCACAGCATACGTCACTAATTCGTACTTTTGACAGTCTTCAAAACAGTTCTAACTTTCACAGAATTCAACTAAATATTTATTTACTATCCCCAAATCTACATAAATTCAGCCCAGTTGGTTCTCTTAAACTGTTGTCATAACTCTTACTTTAAATAATGACAATTTAATTTGAGACACCCCATAACGATCACACATATCTCGCTCAGCCTGTTCCAGAATTGTCATTGTCCTCCCTAATATCCTCGTTTGTAATCTATCTCAACCAAATTTCGTAAAAACTTCACCAAGTGAAGTGACTTAGGGCTTTAAAATATTTAATCATCTGTAATCGTGTGCCGTTGCCTTGAATGCAGGTAGTCATATGCTCTTGACCTGAATATTCTCATCTACCTAATACTAACATTTTCATAAAAAACTTAAACAGATATTCACTAATAACTGCAGTCTTAAATGAAATTAAGAAACATCATAATTAACTTTTCTTTAATAAAACTAAAAATCATGTGGCTGAAACAAAAGATATATATTTACATAATCATTATGAATCATCTCTTATGCATTTCTGTTGAATCATCATAACCTTATCTGAAATTATAAAAAAATTGCTTATATTATTCTTAGTTAAATTATTTTCTTTCTCTGTCATTTCTTCCTTCCTTCAGGAATGAAACTTTTTAAAATCATGGTGGGGATATAATCCCTTTATATTTCTTGTTTCAGGATGTCGTAATAGAGATGCTACTGGATTTGGTATCCTAATGACCTCAAATGGTCCTTCGTCCATTAATTGCCATTTCTTATTTGTTTTGTTTAGTAATGATGCACGTGGATGTGTGTATAATAATACTCTTTCCCCAATGCAAAAGGATTGTCCTCGTAATATCCTCTTGTCAAAATCTATCTTCCTTTTTCTTGCCTTTTCGGTAAGATTTATTGATGCTAAATTGTTAAGGCTTTCGTGGCCACTTGGCAAACTGCCTATTGGCTTCTGTCTCGGGTTCTTCGGCCGACGTTCATCTAATGATTCTACTGACGTTTCGCCAGCACGAGTGGCTGGCATTGTCAAAGCTTCACCCTCCATTGCCGGTGGTGAACTGGAGCCGAGCTCGCGGCCGCAGACAATATGTACCTGGCGTGCCAACGTCCGAGGGCTTCTCCGCGGCCATTTCCGCTGCGGTTCTCCTCATGCTACCTGGAACCGTCGTTCGCTGTAGTACGGGAAGCCAGGATCCGTTTACCTTAAGGCTTTCCTCTTTCTTGTTGAAGCTGTTCGCGTATTTTTGTATTTCTACAGCTTCTCTGAAGAAGCGCGTGTGATAGTGCTTCTCTACAGCCAGAACTTCTATGTCGGCGAATTTTATTACGTGGTTGGTCTCACTCAGTGCGTGCTCTGCCCCAGCTTTCAATGTCGCTCATGTTCTTTGATCCTGATGTTGACTGATCGTCCAGTCATTCCGACATGTGCATGGTATACGGTATATTCCCGACATTGCAAGTGGGTCCCTTTTCTCCTTTGCCGATCTTACACACTCTTTGATCTTCCGTGTCGGTTTGAAAATCGTCTTTACACCATGTTTGTGCAATACAGGCCGATTCTGTCCGTCACTCTGGGAATGTGCGACAGAAAGGCCGTACCCGACATTTCTTTTTCTGATTCCTTACTTCGCCGAGTGTTTGGCTCTGTTACACTTCTAATATAATTTGTGGAGTACCCATTGCTCCTCAGCCTCTTTTCTGGCTCGGGTGGTGATTTGATAGTTTGTGCAGGTATCAGTCCGTGTGCGTCGGTTTTCTATTCAGGCTGTGTTCCAGGTTTTCGCCATCCCTTGTGACCAGCACATCTAGCGATCTACGCCCGTAATATCTGTACTGTGATAATTAACTAATTTCGGTATGGAGATACAGTCACATTGAGTACTTGATGTTAGTTATTGGATTTTATTTTGTGCAAAAAAACTGTTTGAACATTTGCTATTTACCGTAATGACGTCTCACAGCAATCTAATCTCTCTCCTCCTCTCACGCGTCCGATCTCTCTATTTCCTTCACAGAGCCCCCCCCCCCCCCAAAAAAAAAAATCTTTGGTTCGGTAAGACACAGAGATGCGTTCGTAGGACGGGAAATCCGATTCTCGCATTCGGTATATGCCGTTCACCACAATATCAATTCGTCGCATCCAGCTCGGAGTTTTCGATACATTATTACACCTTGGATAAGTCCTTCGCTGTCTGTAACAGTATTACAATGTCATCGGCACGCCTCAGAGTTTTCATTTTTTCTCCCTGAAGTATTATTTCATTTCCAAGCCCTTCGTTGCTTTTCTTTTCTGCTTGGTTAGTGTGCAGATTGAACAACATCGCGAATTGACTACAACCCTGTATCACCTCTTTCGCAACACTGATTCCCCTTTCATGCCCTTCGATGATATTCGACTCTCTATAACTGTCTTCCGGATTCTGTACAAGTCTTATACACCCTATCGCTCCATATGTTTTTACCCCTGCTATCTTCAGAATTAGCCAGCCGTTGTGACCGAGCGGTTCTAGGCGCTTCAGTCCGGAACCGCGCTGCTGCTGCGGTCGCAGGTTCGAATCCTGCCTCGGGCTTGGATGTGTGTGATGTCCTTAGGTTAGTTAGGGTTAAGTAGTTCTAAGCCTAGGTGACTGATGACCTCAGATTTTAAGTCCCATAGTGCTTAGTGCCATTTTGAATCTTGAGAATTCCAAAAAATGTATTCCCGTCACCATAAAAACATAGATAACTGTTAAAAAAACATGTGACTTTCTCTTCATATTTGCCTCAGAAACGTTCTACATAGAGTGTTATTGAAGTTATTGCATCATTATTAATAATTAAGTTGGAAATAATGTTATTGGTTAATTATCTATTTTTAAACAATGTTTTTGAGATAAAAATAGGATTTTATCCGGTTTTTTTTGTTATTTGCACGTAAGTTTGATGGACACCTCTTTCCTTTTTCTTATAAAGCCCAGATTAAGAGCGACAAATTTTTTTGAGCAATGGTAGAAAACTGACACTTAAGAATAAGTCATCCTAATGATGGCTCATCATCAGATATATTTCATTTCCATGCTCATTATTTCTCGATACAAAATTTACCATGGTAACTACGCAAAACATTCTCCTCGATACGCGTCGTGGTTCTGGCCTTTGTTACATAAATAAAGTTGCTGAAATAATTTAACGGATGTAATATAAATACAAAGCTACTCATTTCTTTGGCCAATTTGTTGATTTAATGCTGCTTTGTTCTAATAAATCATCTGTACATAGTACTGCTAGTGGATTACGAAACTTCCAGATTTCAGTTACGAATTAGCAACAATATGACTTAGGTTGTAGTCCTTTGTGAGCGTGTCACCTCAGCGGCGCTCTTGCACCAGGGATGTACTCTGTGATATATACCACTGGACGGTGGCACTGCGCGGAATATTTTGTAAATGCTGATTTTAACTTTGAAAGTATTGTACATCATGGTTTCAACTTTAACATGCCAATGCACCATACGTCAACTTTGGAGCTAATTAACATATAGAGTATATTGATAGCTCAAATTTGGTACAAGTATTAACCTTATACTGGGGTAAGTGTAATAACAATTGACACTATGTATTAGAGATGGTGGTCCTCAATAATATGTCAAAAATGTAACGGCAAGTAGAGGGGACCAAGATACACTACTGGCCATTAAAACTGCTACACCAAGAAGAAATGCAAATGATAAACGGGTATTCATTGGACAAATATATTATACTAGAACTGACATGTGATTACATTTTCACGCAATTTAGGTGCATAGATCCTGAGAAATCAGTACCCAGAACAACCACCCCTGGCCGTAATGACGGCCTTGATACGCCTGGGCATTGAGTAAAACAGAGCTTGGATGGCGCGTACAGGTACAGCTGCCCATGCAGCTTCAACACGATACCACAGTTCATCAAGAGTAGTGACTGGCGTATTGTGACGAGCCAGTTGCTCGGCCACCACTGACCAGACGTTCTCAGTTGGTGAGAGATCTGGAGAATGTGCTGGCCAGGGCAGCAGGCGAACATTTTCTGTATCCAGAAAGGCCCGTACAGGACCTGCAACATGCGGTCGTGCATTATCCTGCTAAAATGTAGGGTTTCGCAGGGATCGAATGATGGGTAGGGCCACGGGTCGTAACACATCTTAAATGTAACGTCCACTGTTCAAAGTGCCGTCAATGCGAACAAGAGGTGACCGAGACGTGTAACTAATGGTACCCCATACCATCACGATGGGTGATACGCCAGTATGGCGATGACGAATACAAGCTTCCAATGTGCGTTCACAGCGATGTCGCCAAACACGGATGCGACCATCATGATGCTGTAAACAGAACCTGGATTCATCCGAAAAAATGACGTTTTGACATTCGAGCACCCAGGTTCGTCGTTGAGTACACCATCGAAGGCGCTCCTGTCTGTGATGCGGCGTCAAGGGTAACCGGAGCCACGGTCTCCGAGCTGAAGGTCCATGCTCGTGTAAACGTCGTCGAACTGTTCGTGCAGATGGTTGTTGTGTTGCAAACGTCCCCATCTGTTGACTCAGGGATCGAGACGTGGCTGCACGATTCGTTACAGCCATGCGGATAAGATGCCTGTCATCTCGACTGTTAGTGATACGAGGCCACTGGGATCCAGCACGGCGTTCCGTATTTTCCTCCTGAACCCAACGATTCCATATTCTGCTAACAGTCATTGGCTCTCGACCAAGGCGAGCAGCAATGTCGCGATACAATAAACCGCAATCGCGATTGGCTACAATCCGACCTTTATCAAAGTCGGAAACGTGATGGTACACATTTCTCCTCCTTACACGAGGCATCACAACAACGTTTCACCAGGCAACGCCGGTGAACTGCTGTTTGTGTATGAGAAATCGGTTGGAAAGTTTCCTCTTGTCAACACGTTGTAGGTGTCGGCACCAGCGCCAACCTTGTGTGAATGCTCTGGAAAGCTAATCATTCGCATATCACAGCATCTTGTTCCTGTGGGTTAAATTTCGCGTCTATAGCACGTCATCTTCGCGGTGTAGCAATTTTAATGGCCAGTAGTGTAAGCAGATGTATTGGAATGTGTGTGCGGTAATGCCGCCTTGAGCCGATAGAGAGCGCTGAGATTGTGGGTTATAAAAGCGCTTTGCTAGTTGGAATCTCCCTTCCCTGTTTGCATCTCGAGTAGCATGCATCGGTTCACAAATGCGAAGTTGACCAACATCGATTTCACGTATGGGACTGCACAATGAAATGGATTAGCTGCTCAAACTATGTACAGGGAGCGATTCCCGCATAGGAATCAGCCAGATCGTCGAACATTCGAGCATCTCCATCGGGAGTTACGCAGGAGCGGATCGTTTTATGCTTCCAGGCGTGGAACTGGCGTTGGAAGTTATCGCAGAGCTCCTGCAGTGGAAGATAGATTACTAAACACAGTAGAGGCTAATCCTTAGACAAGCTCCAGAGCTGTAGGTGGTGCGTTGGATGTGAGCCACCAGTGTGTTTTGAAGACTTTGCATGAAGACGGAATGCATCCGTATCATTTACAGAGTGCAAGCAATGACCCATGTCGATTATATTGCACGTCTCAACTTTGCTCATTGTTACCTACAGCAGACTGCAACCAATGAAACCTTCCCTACAAATGTTTTATTTACTAATGAGGCTATCTTTACGCGTTCGGATATGTTGAGCATCCACAATTTTCACCTGCATACTCATGGTAACCAACGTGGCACAATAGCACACACCTACAAACAAAGGTTTGCGCAGCTATTGTGCACAATAACTTGGTAGGACCGTACATTCTACATTGTAGTTTAACTGGCCATACATACTACATCATCAGGATGTATTACCTGAACTTCTGGTGATATTCCTCTAGCTGTCCGCAGACGAATGTGGTTCCAGCACGATGGAACGCCAGCTTAATTCAGTCGAAACGTCAGGAATCACCTGGACACTGTCTACGGCCAGCAGTAGATAGGCCGAAGCCGTCCAGTTCCGTGGCCACCGCGTTCTACCGATGTAACCTGCGTGAATTTTTTCTTGTGGGCTCATATGGAAAGCCTGGAGTACGAGAGCCCCCTCGCATCTGAAGAAGATCCAGCTGCCCGCGTGTCTGTTGCTGCTGGACATGTGATCGACATGCCTGACGTCTTTTCTCATGTACGCCGATGCACGTGCCGTCGGTTTGAATCGCGTATCGCTGTTGGTGTCCCCTCTTCCGAGCACCTGTTGTAAACTATTAATAAATTTAGACGTCATTTGTATTCACGTGCCTTTTCAGTTTCCCGTGATTCATACTGTTGTACAAGATAGCACTCTAATGTCTTTACCGCACCCACATTCCTATAATAATTGTGCTTATTTAAGTCCCTTTATCGCCTTTACATTTTTGACAAATAGTTTAGGACCACCCTGTATTTATGATATGCAAGCTAGTTTTCATAATGTGATATGTTTTATCCTTCGTGTACACTATTCGCAGATTAGATGATGGTAACTCGATTTACATAAACCGATCTTCGTGAACAAAGCTTTTGTAAATGCGATCTTGGCTGGAAAGTTTTCGTTCTCCATGTTGGATATTTTCATATCTCCTCTTATTACTCAACATGAGCAAGTGGCCTAAAATAATGTGTTAGTTCATGTTAACACGAAACATGTATAGATATCCTGTAAACTGACTTCTTCCACATTATTTCGATAAAAGAACCGTTCAGATGATCTGTGGAGCATGTAATTAACTAACTCAGCTCCAACTAAGTAATGGCTCCTTGCTCTGCTGTGTGGTGATCTTTTTACTGCACGAGTCCATATTCACTAATCTGCAACACTCACAGTGCAAAACTGGATGGTGCCAGAGCAGAACACTATGCCTACACCTGGAAACACACTTTGAATTCCCACAGTTTTCCGTACTGTGTTCAGAACATGACTGGCCACAAGCAACCTCCTACTCGACACTTCAGAAATACACAATGAAAACACCTCCAAAAGTAGTGGAGCTTGGCTGGTGCAAGTGCCTTCTAGTTAGTGCGGGTTGCCTACATCACGGCCAGGAATGCATTCAGGGGCACACCTATTGTTCTCTTTGTTGGACAGTTACTTGACCTATTGTTCTTTTAGGTGGTTTTCCATATCACCCCCATTTTCTTTTGATTGACAGGCATTTATCCTATTGTAGCGGAGGGCACAATCAGTTCGCGCCAAAGTCATATTCCCCCCCCCTCCCCCCACTGCTCCACTCCACTCGCGGATCGCGCAAGGGAAAAACGATTGTCTGAATGCCTCAGTACGATCTCTCTTTTTCCTTACCTTTGAATGATGATCATTGCGCGATTTAGAAGTTGGTGGTAACAATATATGCTCTACATCCTCGGCGAAGATCGGATTTCGGAATTTAGTGAGCAGCCCCTTCTGTTTAGCGCGCCTTCTATCTGCAAGTGTGTCCCACTTCAAACTTTCTATGAGATTTGTAACGCTCTCGCAATGGCTAAATGTACCAGTCACGAATCTTGCAGCTCATCTTTGGACCTTCTCAATCTCTTGAATCAGACCCAACTGGTAAGGGTCCCATATAGACGAACAATATTCTAATACTGGACGAACTAACGTATTGTAAGCAATTCCCTTTGTTGAAGGACTGCATCGCTTCAGGATTCTACCAATAAACCCCAATCTAGAGTTCACCTTGCCAGTTACTTGTGTAATCTGATCGTTCCATTTGAGATCATTTCGAATAGTCACACACAGATACTTGACGGATGTTACCACTTCCAAAGACAGGGGATTTATTTTGTACTCGTACATTACTGGGGATTTTCGTCTTGTTATACGAAGTAGGTTACACTTACTAACATTGAGAGATAACTGTCAGTCATTACACCACACATTGTTTTGCTGCAAACTTTCGTGCGATTCCACTTTCCTGTAGACTACAGCATCATTGGCAAACAGGCTAATTCCGCTGTCAATACCTTCAACCAGATCGTTTATGTAAATCGTAAAAAAACAGCGGACCTATTACGCTGCCCTGGGGCACACCTAAAGTTATGCTTGTTTTTGTTGAAGTCACCCTATTCAGGATGACATACTGCTCTCTGTCTGTTAGAAAACTTTCAATCCAACCGCATATATCATCGGATAGCCCGTAAGCGCAGTTTTTTCGGAGCAAGCGACAGTGCGGAACTGTCCCTGCCGCCGTTGGATAAGCAGCTGCAGCAGCAAGTCGTATACTCCTAGCTCACTCATTTGTTACATAGTTTAATTCTTAATTTCTTTGCGTGTTTTTGGTACTTGCATTGTTTAATTCATAAATTTCGGGCGTATTATAGTATCTGAGAGTTGTAGCATCGCGTTTTAGTACCTGAATAGTGTAAATTCGCGTAGTCGTCTGTCATCTGTTTTCGTTTTGAACGGCCAGTGTCGGTTGGTCACAGTCAGTGTGCTCCCTGCCGCCGTTGGATAAGCAGCTGCAGCAGCAAGTCGTATACTCCTAGCTCACTCATTTGTTACATAGTTTAATTCTTAATTTCTTTGCGTGTTTTTGGTACTTGCATTGTTTAATTCATAAATTTCGGGCGTATTATAGTATCTGAGAGTTGTAGCATCGCGTTTTAGTACCTGAATAGTGTAAATTCGCGTAGTCGTCTGTCATCTGTTTTCGTTTTGAACGGCCAGTGTCGGTTGGTCAGTCAGTGTGCTCCCTGCCGCCGTTGGATAAGCAGCTGCAGCAGCAAGTCGTATACTCCTAGCTCTACCACATAAATTTCGGGCGTATTATAGTATTTGAGAGTTGTAGCATCACGTTTTAGTACTCGAATAGTGTTAAATCGCGTAGTCTCCTTCCGCCGCCGAGCAGTGTGTCAGCAGTGCACAAGTGGCAGCATTACTGCATTTACTAGGCAATCTTGTATTTTAATAACCGCTTCAATTTTGTCGTTTTGTTTGAGCTCTCTGTAGATTAGTTCAGACGTTCTTTGCACAAGTTTTTAGCATGGATAGGGACTGCAACTGCTGTGTTCGGATGCAGGCTGAGTTGGCATCCCTTCGCTCCCAGCTTCAGGCAGTGTTGGCTTCGGTCACACAGCTTGAGGCTGTTGCCAATGGGCATCACTGTGGGGGTCCGGATGGGGGTTTGTCGGGGACGGCCAGCTCGTCCCACGCATCCCCCGATCGGACTACGACTGTGGTTGCCCGGGATACTGCCCGCATTGAGGCTGATCCCTCACCTGTGGTAGAGTGGGAGGTCGTCTCAAGGTGTGGCAGGGGGCGAAAGACATTCCGGAGGGCTGAACGGAAGGCCTCTCCAGTTTGTCTGACGAACCGGTTTCAGGCTCTGTCTCAGGCTGATACTGATCTTCAGCCTGACATGGCTGCTTGTCCTGTTCCAGAGGTTGCCCCTCAGTCTGCAAGATCCGGGCAGTCGCAGAGGGTGGGCTTACTGGTAGTTGGGAGCTCCAACGTGAGGCGCGTAATGGGGCCCCTTAGGGATATGGCAGCAAGGGAGGGGAAGAAAACCAAAGTGCACTCCGTGTGCATACCGGGGGGAGTCATTCCAGATGTGGAAAGGGTCCTTCCGGATGCCATGAAGGGTACAGGGTGCACCCATCTGCAGGTGGTCGCTCATGTCGGCACCAATGATGTGTGTCGCTATGGATCGGAGGAAATCCTCTCTGGCTTCCGGCGGCTATCTGATTTGGTGAAGACTGCCAGTCTCGCTAGCGGGATGAAAGCAGAGCTCACCATCTGCAGCATCGTCGACAGGACTGACTGCGGACCTTTGGTACAGAGCCGAGTGGAGGGTCTGAATCAGAGGCTGAGACGGTTCTGCGGCAATGTGGGCTGCAGATTCCTCGACTTGCGCCATAGGGTGGTGGGGTTTCGGGTTCCGCTGGATAGGTCAGGAGTCCACTACACGCAACAAGCGGCTACACGGGTAGCAGGGGTTGTGTGGCGTGGGCTGGGCGGTTTTTTAGGTTAGATGGCCTCGGGCAAGTGCAGAAAGGGCAACAGCCTCAACGGGTGCGGGGCAAAGTCAGGACATGCGGGGACCAAGCAGCAATCGGTATTGTAATTGTAAACTGTCGAAGCTGCGTTGGTAAAGTACCGGAACTTCAAGCGCTGATAGAAAGCACCGAAGCTGAAATCGTTATAGGTACAGAAAGCTGGCTGAAGCCAGAGATAAATTCTGCCGAAATTTTTACAAAGGCACAGACGGTGTTTAGAAAGGATAGATTGCATGCAACCGGTGGTGGAGTGTTCGTCGCTGTTAGTAGTAGTTTATCCTGTAGTGAAGTAGAAGTGGATAGTTCCTGTGAATTATTATGGGTGGAGGTTACACTCAACAACCGAGCTAGGTTAATAATTGGCTCCTTTTACCGACCCCCCGACTCAGCAGCATTAGTGGCAGAACAATTGAGAGAAAATTTGGAATACATTTCACATAAATTTTCTCAGCATGTTATGGTCTTAGGTGGAGATTTCAATTTACCAGATATAGACTGGGACACTCAGATGTTTAGGACGGGTGGTAGGGACAGAGCATCGAGTGACATTATACTGAGTGCACTATCCGAAAATTACCTCGAGCAATTAAACAGAGAACCGACTCGTGGAGATAACATCTTGGACCTACTGATAACAAACAGACCCGAACTTTTCGACTCTGTAAGAGCAGAACAGGGAATCAGTGATCATAAGGCCGTTGCAGCATCCCTGAATATGGAAGTTAATAGGAATATAAAAAAAGGGAGGAAGGTTTATCTGTTTAGCAAGAGTAATAGAAGGCAGATTTCAGACTACCTAACAGATCAAAACGAAAATTTCTGTTCAGACACTGACAATGTTGAGTGTTTATGGAAAAAGTTCAAGGCAATCGTAAAATGCGTTTTAGACAGGTACGTGCCGAGCAAAACTGTGAGGGACGGGAAAAACCCACCGTGGTACAACAACAAAGTTAGGAAACTACTGCGAAAGCAAAGAGAGCTTCACTCCAAGTTTAAACGCAGCCAAAACCTCTCAGACAAACAGAAGCTAAACGATGTCAAAGTTAGCGTAAGGAGGGCTATGCGTGAAGCGTTCAGTGAATTCGAAAGTAAAATACTAGGTACCGACTTGACAGAAAATCCTAGGAAGTTCTGGTCTTATGTTAAATCAGTAAGTGGCTCGAAACATCATGTCCAGACACTCCGGGATGATGATGGCATTGAAACAGAGGATGACAAGCGTAAAGCTGAAATACTAAACACCTTTTTCCAAAGCTGTTTCACAGAGGAAGACCGCACTGCAGTTCCTTCTCTAAATCCTCGCACAAACGAAAAAATGGCTGACATTGAAATAAGTGTCCAAGGAATAGAAAAGCAACTGGAATTACTCAACAGAGGAAAGTCCACTGGACCTGACGGGATACCAATTCGATTCTACACAGAGTACGCGAAAGAACTTGCCCCCCTTCTAACAGCCGTGTACCGCAAGTCTCTAGAGGAACGGAAGGTTCCAAATGATTGGAAAAGAGCACAGGTAGTCCCAGTCTTCAAGAAGGGTCGTCGAGCAGATGCGCAAAACTATAGACCTATCTCTCTGACGTCGATCTGTTGTAGAATTTTAGAACATGTCTTTTGCTCGAGTATCATGTCGTTTTTGGAAACTCAGAATCTACTATGTAGGAATCAACATGGATTCCGGAAACAGCGATCGTGTGAAACCCAACTCGCTTTATTTGTTCAAGAGACACAGAAAATATTAGATACAGGCTCCCAGGTAGATGCCATTTTCCTTGACTTCCGGAAGGCGTTCGATACAGTTCCGCACTGTCGCCTGATAAACAAAGTAAGAGCCTACGGAATATCAGACCAGCTGTGTGGCTGGATTGAAGAGTTTTTAGCAAACAGAACACAGCATGTTGTTCTCAATGGAGAGACATCTACAGACGTTAAAGTAACCTCTGGCGTGCCACAGGGGAGTGTTATGGGACCATTGCTTTTCACAATATATATAAATGACCTAGTAGATAGTGTCGGAAGTTCCATGCGGCTTTTCGCGGATGATGCTGTAGTATACAGAGAAGTTGCAGCATTAGAAAATTGTAGCGAAATGCAGGAAGATCTGCAGCGGATAGGCACTTGGTGCAGGGAGTGGCAACTGACCCTTAACATAGACAAATGTAATGTATTGCGAATACATAGAAAGAAGGATCCTTTATTGTATGATTATATGATAGCGGAACAAACACTGGTAGCAGTTACTTCTGTAAAATATCTGGGAGTATGCGTGCGGAACGATTTGAAGTGGAATGAACATATAAAATTAATTGTTGATAAGGCGGGTACCAGGTTGAGATTCATTGGGAGAGTCCTTAGAAAATGTAGTCCATCAACAAAGGAGGTGGCTTACAAAACACTCGTTCGACCTATACTTGAGTATTGCTCATCAGTGTGGGATCCGTACCAGATCGGGTTGACGGAGGAGATAGAGAAGATCCAAAGAAGAGCGGCGCGTTTCGTCACAGGGTTATTTGGTAACCGTGATAGCGTTACGGAGATGTTTAACAAACTCAAGTGGCAGACTCTGCAAGAGAGGCGCTCTGCATCGCGGTGTAGCTTGCTCGCCAGGTTTCGAGAGGGTGCGTTTCTGGATGAGGTATCGAATATATTGCTTCCCCCTACTTATACCTCCCGAGGAGATCACGAATGTAAAATTAGAGAGATTAGAGCGCGCACAGAGGCTTTCATACAGTCGTTCTTCCCGCGAACCATACGCGACTGGAACAGGAAAGGGAGATAATGACAGTGGCACGTAAAGTGCCCTCCGCCACACACCGTTGGGTGGCTTGCGGAGTATAAATGTAGATGTAGATGTAGATGTAGAGTGGAACGCCTTTCGAAAGTCGAGAAATATGGCATCAACCTGGGAGCCGGTATCTAGAGCATGTTGTATATCAGGCAAAAAGAGGGTCAGCTGTGTCTCGCATGACCGCTGTTTCCTAAAACCGTGCTGGTTTCTGCGGATGAGCTTCTCAGAGTCTAGAAAGTTCATTACGTCTGAACACAAAATATGTTCCATGATTCTACAACAAATCACTGTCAGTGAAATTGGCTGGTAATTATGTACATCCGATTTTCTACCCCTTTTATAGATGGCTACGACCTGGGCTTTCTTCCAGTTCCGCGGAACTTTTGCCATATGTGGATTTATAAAGCCGGTATAGCTTTTAACATGGATACTTGTGTGCTCCTGTAGAACCAAGACCGCTTGTGACAGTAGCATACAGTAGTTGTTGGGAACAGGTTTTTCAACATCTGGCAGTTTGTAAGACGATTAAACATCTCTTCCTAAGACACGGTGGTGGCACTCGCAAGAAAAACTTATGAGAAATGATTTTCAGTCTGTATTATTTCGCATCTTCAGCGATCAGTATTGACAAAGTATTATACTTAGTAGTAGGGCGTGCATAATAGGTTTGTCTTGAGCATCAGGCTTATAACGTATGTGTTTGTGTTCCGACATATGCAAAGGAAATCACTATGTCGATTCGTAAGAAAGGTATGGATTTGACGTCGAGTACTGTGATAGAAAAGGGAAGAGTGTGTCAAGTTGTAAGAATGGTACTGATATTTCTATTTCCAGAGCCACAGTCGTAAACAGGGTGTATTTCCGATACTTCTCATTGTCGAATTTCGTTCAACTGAGAAAAGATCGTAACATTTAGTTGCAAGTATAGGCACAAAATATATATGTGACCGATTTCTTAGGATGATGATTCTACCTGTGTGTGCTCAGCCTGCAGCGCCGATGACCTGTGGAGGGGCAATTCACGTTTCCCGTTAACGGTAGGAGCTGTCAGAATGGAGAGGCCTGTTGAAGTGTAGGAATGTAGAAGAAATAACTGTGTTGTCCTCTAGACGACCGAATAGTGAACTAATATTTAGTGTGTGTTGGATAACTTTCGTGATCGTGTGGAAATTGGAGAAGATTGAATATGGAGGTACGTTTGCGCTGGACCGTTATTCCCTTCCATGTAAATTGTTTGGTTGACTGCTTCTACACATTTCACGCCTTTATTTAGTTGAGAGAAGGTCGATTGTGGTGTGTGCATCTATCATGTGGAAGACACGTTTGCCAGTTTTCTAGACGTGAGAAACACCTTATTTGACCTTGTAAATTATAGTGATGATCTGGAATCTGCTACGTCACCGACATCGGTATTCTCGAGTGGAAATATCAGTTTCCTCTATTTTTTTCGAGTTTCCGAGTAAATGTCTTTGCAGACGCGACAAATTTTTAGTTAGTCAGTGATTTATAGCATGCTCCACCTCACTTAAGTTTTGGGTTTCTAGAGAAATAATTTACAGTCTACATCTTAGGAATTATGTCACGTGAGCAGTATTGCTATGCAAGCGATATTGATATGTGTTTGATATCGAGAAGTACCGCGAAAATGGTATGATATTCTAGCCAGTCATGTGAAATTAGATATTTTATTGTATTCCCTAAGTCTGGAGATGGGTGTAGAAACGCGAGCATGCAAGCAAGCAGGTCTGGACCAGAAACAGTAACGTGTTTGTGCTGAAGGGGCAAACAGCCGAATTTGTAGAACAGTTCTGAGAGTGACTTCGATCCACTGAGGGCGCTCTAGTCACGCATTGGGGGTGGATGCCCGCCCGACCTCGCAGTAAATATCTAGTGCCATGAGTATACGTACTGTGCTGTCTGTCTTCATGGTATATGTACGAATGATGTAAAAGGGTTGACTTTGTATGGTGCAGTATACGAACTGCATGTTTACTAGATTGTTACGGTAAGCAGTGATATATTGATGGGTTGGAGATCAGTCTCACATTCTAATATTCAAGCTCCTGTCCTCGGTGGGAGGGCAGTGTAACTGAGTAAGAGTCCTTCCGTATTTGAGTATATGTAGGGTACTTTGCAAGTTTTAATTGTGGGTGCAATATGGCTATCTGTATAAAATAGATTTCTGTGGCTGAAAGTCTCGAAGTGCAGAAAGAAAAAAATGATGGACAGTGCTTCCACACCTGCGGCATCAGTAATTCGGCAGGTAAATTCGATAAGAACCAATCATAATCCCCATTCATCACAAGACATCCTTTGTGCTGGGATATAGGAGTCCCTACATAGTGGCGAGAGCTTTTGTGTATGTTGAAAGCAGGAAGGGTAACACGTGATGGACAGGGTGCCACGTTAGGACCGCGAGGAAGAATGCATTCAGCTTATTCTGCGCTATTTTCGTAAACAGGTTCTGTTAGGAGAAGAATTTCCATGTGAGCAAGCTGAGACATCATAAAAGCTCCTACAAAAGCGACCATTAACTATTTCTGGGAAACTATACAATTTCCGATAGGTCGATTTGGTTCTTGTTTTACATAGCCATGTGACATCAGAATAACATTGAGAACCTTTTAGATGGTGAGTCGCCATGCAGACGTTTCGCAGTGAGATGTCAGTCACGCTGGGGCAGCTAAGCATGGCTGGACGCAGATCGTATGTTCCATTAGGATCACTAGGGAGAAACCAGCCTGCGCTATTCTGGTACAGATTTCTATAGCCCTACCGACGCCTTCTTGTAGTACAGGTGGTGTTGCTTCTACATCACACGAGGGCTGCCAACTGACTTCTCGTTTTCTCGAGCTTCAAACTGCTCCACGAAATTATTTAACGTGCAGGGCTTTCAGCTAATCATAATCGGGAGCAGAATGTAGACATTATCATTAGCTAATTCCTGCTCCTGTTTATAGTATATCTATAAGGTGCTGCCTCCTGGCAGGAAATTAAGAACCCTTTCTGCAACGGATGTTGTAAATACGATGTGTCATAGCAAAATTACTCTCCCTGTAACCCCGCCACGTATGTCCCGATCACAACCAATTGAGAAGGATTAAGGCCCGTGAGCTGCAGAATGAAGAAACAATCCTTACCCCTGCAGCTTGATACTGGCGCAAGCGACCACAATACCGAAAAGTGCTAAAATACACGGGCGGCTAGGAAACGACATGTCACACCATACCGAGATTTTTTCACATCCCTACTAACTGTTACACTCTTGTATATGCAAGGGTAAACTTACTCTATGAATGACTGTTGTTGCAGTCATAGGATGCCTTATTTTCTTTTTATGTGAAGTGCAGAATTATACATTTCTGTACGTTTAAAGGAAGTTTCCAATATTTTCACCATTTTGAAATACAGTTAAGGTAATTTTTATCAACGATTTCCTAGGTTATCAGTTCGGGAAGATACTGTGTGGTACTACTGTTGCATATGAGGGGGCCGCAGGTAATTCAATGGTTAATAGAGAGCCAGCCGACTGTGGCTGGGACTTTTATTTGTTATTGGTGTACTGAACGAGTACGAAATCGCTGGTGAGATTTTCTCCACGTCAAGGTTTATTCCCTTGTGCCTGATCCGGCTTCACATTTCATTGCTACCTCGTTCTGCGAATTCCTACATTCCATCTTCCCCTCTGGGCTTGCAAAGCGTAGCCTGACTGGGATTCTCTCTGCATTCATTCTTTGTAGCGATGTTTCCATAATGTTTTATTTTCTTCAAGCTTCTTCATTAGTCTTACTAATATCTAGTGGATTCGTAATATTCCCATTTCTTATGTTGTCTTTCCTGGCAACTTGCCTGAGAAATATGATTTCTGTTTATCGTAATTTGCTATCACCAAGTTTTTTAGGGATCTACGACTCAGTTTCCTATAACAATACAGTCCTAGCCTTGGTTTTATAACCTTTTAATTTTGTTTTCATCCGTATTTGTTTTGGATTGTCTTATTATACCACATACTGAGTGACATTTGTTCTTATTTTCTATATCCTTGGCCACATCGTAGCTTATGTAGCATCCTAAAAGACTGAAGCTGGAGACCTGCTCCAGTGGGGTGTTATATATTATTATTTTTGAGCGTGAGAGATATTTTCCACGCAGAGCCACGATTTTACTTTTCTTTAATGATATGCGAAGGATACATCTTCGCTCCCCTTATTGATGTAGTTTGTACACTGTTTTTCGTAGCTCATCTTCACTTTGTTCCGAAACTGAAACATCGTCTACGTACGTTGAAGGCATATAAGAAAGGTGTTAGAACAATTGTATTTGGGATTAGACAAAGGTCCTCGTCAGAAACCACAAGCTTTCATATAAACGTTCTGCCATCTGCAAACAGTTTCTCAGTGTTTTCAGTGGAACATATCGGGTGCGGCGCATTCCACATCCCGACGCACTGGAAGTGGAGACACTTCATCCAAATGATCGAAAGGTCTGCACCACATCTCCAATGTAAGGCCATCCCTCGAATGAGCGGAAGCTGCAGATGAGGGAATCGCCGGTTGTTGGGGTGACAATAAAAAATGGTTCTGAGCACTATGAGACTTAACTTCTGAGGTCATCAGTCCCCTAGAACTTAGAACTACTTAAACCTAACTAAGCTAAGGACAGCACACACATCCATGCCCGAGGCAGGATTCGAACCTGCGACCGTTGCGGTCGCGCGGTTCCAGAGTGAAGCGCCTAGAACCCCTCGGCCACTCCGTCCGGCTGGGGTGACAATAGACTTAATCACTACATTCTGTTATCCTTATATTCTTTGTGGTGTCACCGCCAGACACCACACTTGCTAGGTGGTAGCTTTAAATCGGCCGCGGTCCATTAGTACATGTCGGACCCGCGTGTCGCCACTGTCAGTGATCGCAGACCGAGCGCCACCACACGGCAGGTCTAGAGAGACTGACTAGCACTCGCCCCAGTTGTACGACGCCTTTGCTAGCGACTACACTGACGAAACCTTTCTCTCATTTGCCGAGAGACAGTTAGAATAGCCTTCAGCTAAGTCCATGGCTACGACGTAGCAAGGCGCCATTAACCTTTCTAGAGAGAGTCTCACTTGTATCATCAAGAATGCTGTATACAAATGATGGATTAAAGTTAAGTATTCCAGCAGCTACGTACTTTTCTTTATAGCATTCATTACGTATCCTGTTTCAGACTTAACGCAAGCCGGCGTGAGTTGACGCGTGCCCTTTCGGCTTCCTCGCCTTGTGTCTAGACTGTCTTGTCTAGACACAACATTCTTGTACATAGTAATTAACGTGTATGTATAATTCCTTGTGATGTAGTGCAGCAATAGGTAATACACAAGTTATGTACCCACAGGGAGACGCTGAAAATATGTGTCCTTAATGACAAGTGTTATTCCTGTTAAAATAAATGTTTTAGGTAATGCTGCCACATTTCTGTCGTTCATTCACCATCTTGACGTGAATCTACGAGCATTTCGATGACCACGAAGAAGCTTAGGACCATCGCCAGTGATAATGAGACGATTAGCGTAGTGGTCCTCCTGAACAAAGAGGCGAGCGGACGGCCCTTGCTCCGCGGCAGAACAGCGGGCCTCACCACCTGGACGCACTTTGGCTGCCCTGGGCCAGACACAATTGCAGACGGCGGATGACGTCACGCCCAGCGTCGGCCGAGCATGACGTACTGAAGCGTCGACAACACCGCCAGGTGCACCCGGCCTGCACCTGACACCTGTCAAAGGCGTCGCGGGCGGTGCTTCTGCACGAACCGGCCTCCTGCGACATCAACGAAGGAGAATGCGCTGAAGAACAGTGTGTCACTGCAACAGACTCGATGCACCGAGAGGGTGCACGATGCATGACTGGGAAGAAGCTATTGTTCAGGTGAACTGTTAATCAAACACTCGGAGTCGTGTTGAGTTTATTGTGATACAGTTCATTTTGTTTAGTACCCTTTTCGCGAAACCATGTATATTGCTAATGATTTCCGTGATATTATGACCGAATTTTGTGCAATTCGTCTCACTTGTTAACTTTCTTTGTGTACACTTTTGTTTGCGAGGACCGCGTGGTCGTGATCTTATGAGAAAGTTTACAGTGCCAAGGCCATAGTGATCTTCCGCTGTAGAATATCTGAATTAATTGTGATTCTTAATTATGCTTAACTTTTATAGCAGTTCACTGCAAACAGAAATTTTATTCATTTACCCCGCATGTTAAATCAAGGGAACAGCCCCGCTTGCTACCCACGTGTGGTGTGGTGACGGTTTTTGTTCTTTTCCTTCCTGTTAGTCTCTCAAGTGTGTGTGAATGTAAGTGTTCGTGATTAAACCATCCTTTGATCATTCCTCTTCCATAGATCATAGTCCTTTCAGGGGCTCCGAAGTAAAGTTCTAGGGTTAATTAATGTGCGACGTAATAGATTGCAGGCAACAGCAACCATCATATTACTCACTACACACGTTCATCTGTGTAATAAAATTTAGCGATCTAATAAATGTTCTTTTGCCAGAATTTTTGTGTATGCTCTCACTACTAATATTACACTCCATGCTTCATCTTGCTCTGATGTACGGCACATCCTACTGCTTTCCTTTTGGGCAACAGTTGTATTGAGGCCACACTTTACCCCCCATATTCAGATTAATTGTAAAGATACTCCTTAATAGTAAAGATACCTTTCAACGTTAGGATACTGACATATTTATTTCTATTGATCTGCATTCCCGGATTTACTTCATATCATTCATATACACATTAAATGAGGTTGGTGACAGACTACGGCCTTGCGCGCGTCCCTTATTGTACAGCCCTGTATGGAATCATTACGGGAGAGACAAGAGTGTCATCAGTGGTGTCCCAGGGAAGTGTGAAAGGACCACTTTTGTTATCTTTATTCGTAAACGATCTGGCGGGTACGATGAGCAGCAATTTACGGCTGTTTGCTGATGACACTGTGGTGTACGGGAAAGTGTCATCGTTCAGTGACTGTAGGAATATACAAGACGACTTAGACAAAACTTCTAGTTGGCGTGATTAATGGCAGCTTGCTTTAAATGCAGAAGAATGTAAGTTAATGAGGATGTGTAGAAAAACTGCCCTGTAACGTTCGAATACAATATTAGTAGGCTACAACTTCATACAGCCCTTCGATTAAATATTTAGACGTAATGTTACAAAGCGATATGAAATGGAATGAGCACGTCAGATTCGTAGTAAGGAAGGCAAATGCTCCACTTCGTTTTATTGGGAGAGTTTTGAGAAAGTTTATAAATAAATAGCACTCCGTCTTCAGGCCACAAGTAGCCCATCGGGACCGTCCGACCGCCTTGTCATCCTCAGGTAAGGATGCGGATAGGAGGGGCGTGTGGTCGGCACACCGCTCTCCCGGCCGTTATGATGGTTGTCTTGGACCGGAGCCGCTACTATTCGGTCGAATGGCAACAGCGCATGGCGACTTGGATGGTCACCCATCCAAGTGCCGGCCACATCCGACAGCGCTTAAGTTCGGTGATCTCACGGGAACCGGTGTATTTGGGAAAGTTTAGCTCGTTCATAAAGGGAACGGTGTAAAGAACGGTTGTGCATCCCGTTCCTGAGTACTGCTCGAGTGCTTGGGCTCCCACCAGGTCGGATTAATGGAACACATCGAAACAAATCAGAGGCAGCCTGCTAGATTCGTTACTGGTAGGTTCTTCGATCAGCAACCGAGATTGACGGAGATGCTTAGTGAGCTTAGACGGAATCCCTGGATGGAAGACGAAGCTCTTTCCGCAAGGCACTATTGCGCAAATTTAGAGAACCGGCATTTGATGCGTACTGCAGAACGATTCTACTGCCGCCAACGTACACTTAGTGTAAGGACCGTGAAGAAGAGGTACGAGAAATTAGGGCTCGTACGAGGGTTTTAGACAATCTATTTTCCCTGGCTGTGTTTGACTGTGAAACATGAAAGGAAATTGCTAGTAGTGCTACAACGTACCCTCCGCCAGGCACCGTACGGCGGTTTTCAGAGTATGTGCGTCGATGTAGATATTGGTATGCATGCGGTAGCATGTGTTCCTAGTATGTTCCAAAAAGCCATGCATAAAAACGAGATTTTCCGGTGCTCATACCTCGGCTACAATTGGTGATAAAAGGTAGGGGTCAAGTGTTTTGGATAGCCCTTAGACCAGGAACCATTTGTACACCAAGCAGAAGGATCGTCTTAGTGGCACTATCTTACAGTACAGGCCCAAAGTATGACTATGACGCACTTCCTCTTGCTTAGGCAGACGGAGCACATCGGTTGGTTCTTTTGCATTTGATGTGGTCTACGGAGGGCTTCATGGAACTCACGGTGGCGCCACTAGTTCACGAGCGGTTCCTCAGAAGACCTTCAAAAACGATTTTTTTTTACTGTATTTTCGCCGTCACCATCGGACCAAAACCCACTCAAGGATTGCTAGACGGCTTCGCACAGTAAATGTCCCAAATTTTTACAGTATGCTTCTAAGATCCTGATCTCGAACTACCTGGAAAATTTTCTTGATCTTTATCCGTATCGGAGATAGAAAGGTTAAAAATTATCCTGCTTGTACTCGTAAAATACGTATGTAAAATCCGATGTGAGGCGAAAACATAGTTTATAAAGTGACGAAGCATGAACAAAATGGTGTAAACTAACTAGTTATCTTCTGAGAACCCTATGTCGTAGTGCTGAAGCACATGCAAAATCTTTCTGCACATAAAATCCTGTCTCAGGTGTAAAATTAGTTCTGTGTTATTTCAATTTCACGTAAGTAAACTGTCTAAATTTGCTGACCAATACATTTCTTTTCACAGCGGTTACATGCAGCAGGGAAAAGGATTGAACCAGCGGAAAAATGACCCTGTCGGGCCACAAAAAACTGCATATACGTTCCTGTTTATTTAAAGACTGTGTATGAAAAGTGGAGTGCCAGCTGCTGCATTCTACCTTCCTCAGCGCCTTTAAAAATTTTGGCACGCGAACGTATTCGCGCTTTTTTTTTGTGCTGAGAGAGAAGAAGACAGTAGCAGTAGCAAAGAAACAGAGAAGTGATAAATACTGGAAGAGTGTAGACAGTGGTTGTGTTGTACAAAGCGCGAAAAAGATAACGGGAGTGTGAGAGAAAGAGAGCGACACGGTGCAATGGAATATAGTTGACAGTGAGTGGACAGCACTAGGAAAAGCGTGAAGGAGATAGTGTCAGGGAGGAGGAATAAAGAGAAAGGGGAAGTGGAAGAGGGTGAGAGCCAGTGACAGGGAGAGACAGAGTATATGACAATGACAACGAGAGGGAGAGAGATAGTGATAGTCAGAAGAGAATCCAGCAGTAGGAATGAATGAATGAGATAGTAGCAGTAAGAGAGAGCAAGAGGGAGACAGTGACAGCGTGAGAAGACTGTAGTAGTAGGACATAACGGGGGTCTGTGCCTGTGACACTGGACACCATGACAGAGCAATGCAAAGAAATAATGAGTTCGGCTGAATGAGTAAGTGAGAAAGGAGTCGATGCTTATGAGCGACTTACAACAGTGGAGTAGGTGAGAAAGTGTTACAGTTAGGGGAGCCTGTGGGTGTCTTAGCAGAATTTCATTTTTTAAAAAAAGCACACGTGTTCGCATGTCGAAATTTTATGGAAAATTTGTAAAGGTGGTGAGTAAAGTAGAATGAGGCAGCTGTTTTAAATAAACAGGAACGTATTCGGATTTTTGGTGCTCCGATAGGAGCGTTTTTCCGCTGGCAGATTAAGGAACTAAGGCCAGTATTACACTATCAAATTTCTTTGTCAAATATCTTTGTCCAATAACTTTGTCAAAGATATTTGATGGTGTAATAGGGAACTTTGTCAACTGTCGTCCAATATTTGATCACATCTAGGGCTTCGCTGTAGATTTGATCAAAGAAGTCGCTTGTCTTCTGTTCACTGCAATGTGACATGTTACCACATGGAGCGCTAGCATCGCTGCAGCATTCTGTCGTCTGTAGTGTGTTTATAAACATTGCCGGTAAATACAACTGGTGTGTGCCGACAACTACAAAATTAATAGAGATGTATGAAGCTGATGAGGCGCTTTACAACGTGAGGCACGCTGAATACAAAATTAGATTAAGAAGATTGGAGACCTAACCTGACCTGACCTAACCTAACCCTCTCCTGTAGCAAGGAATCGGAGTGTTACAGTGAGCCTGTCTTCTGCAGATGAAGCAGTTCTTAAGTGAATATTGTGCTTTGTGATATGAGGATACACTTCACTGAGCACATACAGAAATGTATGCTCATCCATTCTTAAGTAATTGATGTACGACTTGACGTTGAAAGGTCTCTGTTGGATTCCTTTCATGTTTAATTTCTTAAATCTGTTGTCATTTACGGCATAAATTCCTCTTCTAAATTTACTGTGGCGTTTCTGACTATCTGGGAGGAGACTGAGTAGTGGAACGTGTTACTTTTACACATAAACAAGAACGATCTGTCACACTACTACACTTTAAAACACAGTTTATATATAATTCATGTCACACAGTCTCATACGGAACCTACATCCGCTTTCTTTTATATACTGTATATGATAAGATACTGTCATCCCCCTTCCCTTCTGTGTGAGAGGATGAATGAGCAAATGTATTTCTAGTTGCATGCTTGAGGGTAGCAGACAAGCCTGTCTGCTAGAGAACAGTAGGACCAACGTCGGAGCAGGTAGTTACGCTTTCTAAAAGCAAAGAGGTTTCTATCCTTAGTATGGTCCTGTCCGTCCCTTGTCATGTTGGTATAGGAAGCTGCCCCTCTGGCCACTTCCGTTTGTATTTGTAAGCCACCCCTCAGGAAGGGACCAGTCAGTCGGTCCGTGGCGAGCGTCTGAAGTGGTAAGATCTCCGGCTAAGCGTGTGTCTGCTAAGTCCGTAGGACAATGGATTTCTTAAGTTCAGCCTAACCGAAAATTTAATAACCTTTATTTCAGGTTTAGCTCTAAAATATCTAATGTTATCTTAAATTGCAGCGCAGTGTAATTCTCGTGTGAAGTTCAGATTATTTTCCGGTAGTTGCTTTGTCACTACTTTGTGAGTAAAGTGGAACCACGTGTTGATCAGTAACTCTAACTAAGGTCAATCTTAAATGCGAATGTTTGTGTGATTATAACGTCTCGTCTTGACAATATTCTTCAATATAGCATCTTTTCTTTATGTTCAACCCAGATCAATCTTAAATGCGAATGTTTGTGTGATTATAACGTCTCGTCTTGACAATATTTTTCAATATAGCAACTTTTCTTTATGTTCAACCCACGTGGGGTGTACTTTGCGAGACCAGTACCACGTGCTTAAATAACTGTTTGACCCGTCAGGTTAACAGTAAGACGTTAGTAACCAGTTCGAGGTTTTTCTTTTGTAAATTGCTTTTCGATCTTATTTATTTTAATTATCAAAATTATTGTGGAGTTACACTCTTTGTGTAAACCAAGTTGACCACGTGAAGCAAGTGGTGTAAGCATCAAAGTAGCCCTCAGCTATTCTTTCCGGGAAAATTTCACAGAGAGTAGTATGAATTTAGTATACCAGTGTGTGGTAATTACATGACGGACAGGATTGTGCTACGAACGTAACTTCTTTGGGTGAAAATTGAATCGGTTGGTAGTGGTTAATTTTCTCTTGCATATGTTTCAACGTTCTTTGTGTGTTGTTTTATGAATGCAGTGTTGTATGCAGTCTCCCAATCTTGGTTCCATATTTGATGTGTTCCGTAAGATTACAATCTCACATTTTCACAATCCTAAATAAGGCACCAGTTTATTTATGAATCAAATTTAATATGCTGAAATTTCAATGATCAATGTTAAAATAAATTTCCAAATATAAACTGATTTATTTCTTTTTATTTAAATTCTCTTTATATATATATATATATATATATATATATATATATATATATATATATATATATATCACCGGTTGTCGTATGACTATCAAAAGATTATAATTAATGTTAGTCTGGTTGGGAATTTGGTAAGCTAGACTGGATACCTGGTGAAACAGTTCCGCAGTAATGCAAGGTTAACTTCCCCAGACAGCTCACAGCTTTTAACCCGCTTTTATTGTCCATCAGTACCGCTTTCATCATAGCAAATTAAAGTATCAATCTTACAACGTCATCCACTATAAGCTCACGTAACAAGTTTTGTTGAATGCTTTTATCGTGTCGTCGTAAAACCCACGGGTTCACCCAGGTATGTTTCCTTTTTTTTCCCCCGCTTCTCTACCACATGTGCACACAGTGCAATTGTGGTACATGCAACTGCTGCGGATAATAACAAGTTGTTGTTGTCAGCCATCTTAAACTTTGACGAAAAATATGATGACAGTGTAATACCCCTTCTAGCGCTACGTCAAAGATCTTTGTCAAATATATTGGACGGAATATGTGATCACATCTTTGATCAGATCTTTGACAAAGAAATTTGATAGTGTAATACCGGCGTAACCGCTAGTGTATCCAAGAACAGCACGTAGCATAATGTGATATCAAGTTCTAACTTCCTCTGAAAAGTGATTCACTCGTGCAGGCGGCGTGTGCTGAGTGCTCCGGTGCGAAACTTGGAGGAACAGCTGAACAGAATTAACCTCGCACGACCTCCGTTTTCGCCGAATTCTTGCGCGCCGCCCCTCCCCGGCTTCTCTGCCTCCCCACTCTCTCCCCGCCCGGCCGCCCCCACCCGCACCTACGTCATAGCGACGCGTAAAGCAAACCGTAGCCGCGTGCTACGCTCCGCAGGGAATTACCGCGTAATTGGCAGGAATTGCCGACGCCCACAGCGGCGCCTCGTCAGACCGACTGGACTCTCTTTCTCCGTTCCGGAGCCAACAAGGCAAAAGAAAGCGAGAGCGGGAAGGGGGCCAGGCGCTGGGTGCCGGCGCGGAGTTGCTGCCCGCTGCGGCAGTCTCTTCCCGCAGAGGCTGCGCGTACCACGGCGCGAGCCGCCGCGAACGCAACCGCAGCACCAGCTGATAAAAAGGACAGGACGCGCGCTGCGTCCGAGATAATACACTGCCGACCGGCGGCGAGTGCGCTAGACTAGCACCAGCTCCCGGAGATGCCTGCAACGGGTAAGTCACCACAATAGTGTCTCCTCGCAGAGCTCTCTTTGTCCGCCCCTGTAGACGATGCATAAGTTCACTGCCGGCATCCCATCCACTTCTCACTCAAGGCTTAACCGCAGTGACATACGTGGGTAATTACATAAATGATGCACATACCTTCTTCCCTTCTCGGATGGGCTAACGAAGGACCACGTACCAATTTTAATTAATTACTCTCTCTTCTTTTCTGCCACTACTGTTTCATCTGTTCACTGTGTTTTCTCTTCCTGCCATCTCATCACTACAGAGAACGGTTCTAGGCGCTTCAGTCTGGAACCGTGCGACCGCTATGGTCGCAGGTTCGAATCCTGCCTCGGGCATGGATGTGTGTGATGTCCTTAGGTTAGTTAGGTTTAAGTAGTTCTAAGTTCTAGGGGACTGATGACCTCAGCTGTTAAGTCCCATAGTGCTCAGAGCCATTTGAACCATTTTTGAACTTCAGAGAATGAATCTTTCGTGATCTGTCAAACGAATTTGACTGTGTAAATCACAATATCCTTTTAAGTAAATTAGAATATTACGGTAAAACGGGAAATGCTGCAAAATGGTTCAAGTCCTATATCGCTGACAGAAAACAAAGAGTGTCAATAAGAAAGGGACGTAAAAACTGTCAGGCATCATCCAACTGCGAACCAATAACGTGTGCTGTCCCCCATGGTTCCGTCTTAGGGCCCGTACTTTTTCTTGTGTTAATCAATGACGATTCATCAGCAACATTACCAGAGGCCAAGTTTGATTTGTTTGCAGGTGATACAAACATTGCAAAAATGCCGGCCGGTATGGCCGAGCGGTTCTAGGCGCTTCAGTCCGGAATCGCGCTGCTGCTTCGGTCACAGGTTCGAATCCTGCCTCGGGCATGGATGTGTGTGATGTCTTCAGGTTAGTTTAGAGCCATTTAAACCATTAGTGAACAAACATTGCAATAAGTGGCAAATGAAGTATAGCCTTAGAAAGATCGTCCAATGAAATTTTCATGGACATTAATAAATGGTTCCTAGCCATTTCCCTGTCACTAAACCTTGAAAAAACTGCATGCAGTTCATAACTTGCAAAAGGTTTCCTCCCTGTATATGTCTGAAATGCGACAAACAGGCAGAAGAAGTGGATAATGCAAAATTCTTGGGATTACAGCTTGATAATGAATTTAATTGAGAGGTCCTCATTACAGAACTGCTTAAACGTCTAAAAATCTCTATTGGCTAAGCGAATGTCGCCAGATATAGATGCTAAAAAAATAAAAATAACCAGCTTACTATGATACATTCACTCCATAATGTCATACGGGATTACTTTCTAGGGTAGTTCATCAAGCCAAGCTGAAGTTTTTCGAGCCCGGAAACGTGAAATACGAATTATTTGTGGTGTGAACTTAAGGACGTCCAGCAGAGGGCTGTTTAAGGAAGTGGAGATACTAATTACTGCTTCCAAATCTATTTATTCCTTAATGAAATTTGTCATTATTTTCAAACCAACAGCTCAGTTAATGGGTTCAGTACCACAAGAATGAATAGCTTTCACAAAGATTTTAAATTACTTATTTTGGTTCAGGAAAGTGTCCACTATTGAGCAATACAAATTTTCAGTAACACGCCAGCAGCCACAAAATTTCAAATAATAATAAAGTTCAGTTTTAGAAGAGTTTAAGAGATTTATTGGTGGCCAACTCTGTCCACGCCAGTGATGATGAATTTCATAGCAGAACCAATTAAACGCCTGAACGTTATTAATAATATAACATAGTGTGAATATTGCGTACAAACTGACTTCTGTACAAAGTGCTGTAAAATGTTTTTGATTTTTTTTTTAATTTCATAATGCATGGTTACAATAGTCTAAGAATTATCACATGCACCTAAGTGTATTGAACATTTGATTTTTGGTGACAAATTTAATGTAATTTTAACTGTAAATATGCTTAAGATTTTTTTTGACCGGTTCAATACCCACAATGGTAGTCTCATTTTTGGTCTGTGGAGAGTATATTCGCATATATGTTCTTATTCCGTAAATATTAATTCTAGACATTCTCTTGTATATAGACATTTTAGTTTCACTATCGTAATGTAAAGACTTATTTTTGCGTTTTTAGACAAGTATTTATTTTTGAATAGGTCTCTAGTTGCGGTATATGCCCTTTCCATCCCCTGTTAGCGATTTTTTCGAAATTGTATTTTTGGATTACGTCTCCAAGGTTTTTAAATTTTTTAACCTTCACTCTTTGAAGAATATCTCTTTTCAGAAATTTCGGTGCGTATGTAAGGTTCGTCGAAAATGCAGTTTTTCTCCTGCAGAAATTCTTAAACAGAACGTGCTGGCTATTTCTTCTAGAGGACTGATCTGTATTACAGCAGATGTCACTTTTCTGAAAGTACAGCGAAGTCATCTGTAAATGCGAGACAATTTATTCCAATACCAGCTGACAAACTCGGCGTTGCCCGAGTATTCATTTTGCAAGTTTTCTATTAAAAACGAAAACGAAAAGCGAAGTGTGTTTGTAGGATTATGTCCCGGACAGTTTCTGTATGCTGCGCGCAGCTGCTTCATGTGTCTACAACGCGATTTTGTAAACGTCTCTATGGCAACATCTCTTCGTAGCTCTGTAGATGGCGACTGTTTTCGTCTCCAGCTGTTTGAGCTTCGCCGTTGAAACGTGTGAAAGGTGATGCCAGGTGTCCGGGATTTCCTTAAGTTGACTCGACTGCAGAAGTGTCTTAATGGTAGAGAACAAATGTATTAAAGCTTCAAGCATGATGCGGCATTTTTTCACGGGTCATAGTGTATATGACGTCATGTGTCTTGAACTATGTGTCGTACAACGACATATTTGTGTAGGTATATTCAGCGACATACATGGATACTCACTGCAAAATGTGTTACGAATAGAGTTAGTAGCAAAGAAGTAATAAATTTAAATGTCATGCACAATGCGGCGGTTTTTCACGCATGTCAGTGTTTATGACATCATGTCTGCTGAACCCTGTGTGGTACCATGATGTAATTCTGTCAGTGCACTTAGCTGCATATGTAGATACTGTCGACAAAATTTATTGCGAAGAGTTAGATACACGGAGGTAATAAATTTATACGTACATTTTTGTAATATGTATAAATTTCTGTTTCCTCTTTCAGCCTTATTGGTGAAGTCTTATATTCATTCAGTTTTTCATTCCAAACTATCACGTTTTTCTGGAACACTGTTAAAATGAGTTTGGGATTGGCCACCACCTTGCCGTACACCTCTGTTCATTTCAAAGGATTGAAATATTTCTCCAATAAATTTCACTCTACATTCTACTGAAGTGTTCCACAAATTAGATTTGCTAATTCGAAGTTTACACCGAATTCTCGGATTTATTTACCTACAGCGTCTCTCTCCATAGAATCAAAGACTTTTTCAAATCTGTCTTTTCAATATCGTAATGAGCAGCATAATCTGTCTTTCCTAAAAGCACTTTAACATTCACCGAAATGACTGTCCACTGTTGTTTCTAATCCGTTTGTCAGAATCTTGGAAAATATTTAATATGCAACTGGTATTTATTTCCATGTCTTTTTTTTTACATGCTCACCGGACAAAATATTTATACACACCTTATCGTTACCTTTGGAGAGTTGGAGATCGCGTTGAACTGTCAGCAGGTCATCATGTGACCCGACCGTCTCCCCTAAAGTAAGTCATGGAAATGAAGTAGTGCCCTTGTGCTATAGGGTTGTGTGGATCGACGAAGAGACGTGTCAGGGATGGCAGAGACCAGCTCTCCTATTTGGACGCGCCACCGTGAATGAAGTTGCCCGATTTGTTAGTGAATCAGTGTGGACTGTCTAACGTGTCTGCAAGGAATGGTGTGCCACTATCAGCCATGTAACATGGCCTGAGAACAGTGCCCGTAAAACGATAATAACGATGGGGACCGGGACAAGTGTCACACCTTGTCGATGACAATCGGATTCCAACTCGACAGGAACTGTGACTGTCAGTGGATGCAGGTCCATCTCAACCAGATGCTGAACAAACACGGGTATTCTCCTAGATAATCTGAAGTTTTGTGGGATTGAGAACGTAGGTTTCAAGCGCTACTCTGAGATGCATAGTTTGGCAGAGGAGTGGAATACATTGGGGGCCGCATCAGACCAGTCAAAAGACTGATAAAAAAAACGCATTAATGGTATAACCAACTAAAGGATAACGTCATATCTAACCAAAAGAATGCAGAAAACTGTACTTAGTAATACAACCAATGTAGTCCATGGATATTATTCTGACTGGGAGAAATCACCTCTGGGGCCCCCTCAATCTTAGGTCCACTATTGTTCCTCATACATGTAAACGATTTTCGGTCTAATATACAACAAGAAGAATCAGTTTTTTTTTGCGAATGTAATCAGTCCATGCATGCATAAAGAAACGGAAGAAACGGTAAACTATGTTTTTAGAAGTATCGCTGACTGGTTTTCTGTGAATGGCCACAACCTCAGTTTGAAAAAGACACAACATATTCAGTTCCGCACATCTAGGGGTACTACTCCAACACGTAACACACGGTGAGGAAATAATAAATAGTGTGGAAACTTCAAAATTCTTAGGTGTCCATACTGATAAGAATTTAAACTGGAAGAAGCAGATTTTGGAACTCCTATAAAAACCTGCAAGTCTTGGGGAGAGACAAATCTGTAAGTCGACATATTTTCATTCGATAATGCCGTACGGTATATGATATGAGGAAAACCATCTTTAAGAATGAAAGTCTTCATTGCTCACAAACGTACTGTAAGACTAATATGTGGTGGCGTTTTGACTACAGCTTCACAGTATATTTATTCCCTTATGCAGTTAGTTTTAAGTAATCCACTACAATTCATAAGTAATAGTGATGTATGAATTACAATACCAGAAGGAAGAATGACATTCATTACTATACATCAAGATCTTCTGTAACACAGAAATGGATGCACAATGCTGCAGCTAAAATTTTTGATCACTTACCCAGTGATGTAAAATTTGAAAACAAACCGACAAAGTTTCTCCATGACAACTCCTTCTGTTTCGCAGAAAAATTTCTATTATTGTAATAGGTAAAGGGGGCTTAATAGGAATTAGTAACTCACATCTGTATATTAATTTTTAAATATAAATAAATAAAAATAAAAACATAAAAATTACGTCTTCAGCATGTAGCAATATTTAGAAATTAATTTGTGGTATGAATGTAAAATTACTTCTTTCCACGTCATTACGATATTGTGTGCAAAATGATCCATGGAACATTAAACTGCCCAACTAACAAACACTGTAAACGGAAATCCATACACTGGCCATTCTGAGTCGAGTAACACCCCGAAGATCACTGCTAACAGTTTCACATAAAGCTGCTCGTCTTCTATGGGCCGAACGAAGCAGAATATACACGTAGATATATTGGGGAGGCATAAATTCGTAACCTTTTTCCATAAGTACAGGCGTAACAGAGACTTTAGTCATCGATAACACATTTTCCTTCACTATATGCAACAGTCTGCGATTATAGAAATCTCGTGGTTTTCAGGCGAAGAACTCGCCGAGCCACGTTCGAAGCGCATTTTCATCCGGATAGGAAGTTTCTTGAAGGTTGTTCGAAAGAAAGTGGAAAAGATGAAAATTCGAGGGCGCAAGATCACGTGAGTAAGGTGTGTGCAGAATGACGTCTCAACGCAACATCTATATAGCGTTTTTTTGGAGGCGGTCGTTCAGTGGAGTAGCACCACTTCACGCAGTCTTCAAGGTCGCTGTTCTTGGACTGCGTTTGCAAGACGTCTCAGTTGTTGGCAATGAATGCCAGCAGTGATGGTTACACCTCGGGGAAGCAATTCGCAGTACACCACACCATAGCTGCTGTTCTGCCATTTGTTGTGGATGCGCGCAGGGATTGCTGCATTCTATGGGCTCGACCATTCCATCCTTTTCGTTATGTTAGCGTAAAGACACTATTTCTCGTCACCAGTAGCGATTCAGGATAGGAATGGTCAGGGTTGTTCACGAGCCAATTGATGACTAGCAAGCAGAGATGCACACATGGTCTCTCACTAATTTTTGTGTGTTTGGTTTGGCTCTGGCTCTGAGCACTATGGGACTCAACATCTTAGGTCATAAGTCCCCTATAACTTAGAACTACTTAAACCTAACTAACCTAAGGACATCACACACACCCATGCCCGAGGCAGGATTCGAACCTGCGACCGTAGCAGTCCCGCGCTTCCGGACTGCAGCGCCAGAACCGCTAGACCACCGCGGCCGGCGATGTGTTTGGTTTAGAGCAGGGCTTCCCAACATGTGGTGCGCGGACCCCTTAGGGGTCCGCCGGCTCTTTCTAGGGGGTCCGCGGCCACCTTTCACCAAATCGTGTAAAATAATAAGTAAAATTATTGAATAAAAATTTGAAAATCAAATTCATTACTATTTTTTTTTCGTGTGAAAAACATGTGTACTTTTACTTCAGGTCGTATTCCCAAGCAGCCTTTGCGGTTCTTAAGTGAGAACGCATACACAGTTTAATGCCGGAGAATGCTTCTTCTCTGATCGACTGTTTCACAACAATTCGGGGGTCGTTTGTGCCCCAGCTCACGGCGCTAGATGCACTGAAACCTTTTACGCATGCGCGGAGCGAGCTTTGTCGACCAATCACAGCGCTCAGTGGCACGTGTGCGGCCCCAGGCATCGTTAAATGTTGCACTTGCTTTGTCAGTGCACTACCTATTTCATAAGTCGATTTTTGACCAGTTTATTACTTCTATCATGGATCCGTGGCTGAAGTCGGGATCATTGAAGAAGGGTACGGTTTCTCCATCGCCTTCACAACGAGGGAAGTTTCCAGTTGAAATGAAGGAGGAGATAGGACGACCAAAGGAAGAACAATCACAAGAAGCTCCAAAGACTATTGATACTTCGAGGAGGGGGGGGGGGGTCATTGGGAACATGGCACTTGCATTAAGAAGCTTTCAGTTCCCATGGGTTTCGCTCTAAAATTTAAAGTTACTGTGCTCTTGACTGACTAGGGGTCCGCCATGGATTTTCGACTGTAGAAGGGGTCCGCCAGCTGAAAAAGTTGGGAAGCCATGGTTTAGAGTATGAGGTACCCATACAGCTGATTTATGAACCTTCCTCATTTGATGCAAATGTCGCACGATGGTGGAATGATCACAGTTCTCGAATACACTGACGTATATCATTCTGGATTAACGCATTTAAACGATCTTCATCAAACACCGAAGGTCTTCCTGAATATGGAGAACCCCTAACGTCAAAACCACCCTCCTTAAAACGAGAAAAACTGTGGCATTATCCCCATACAAGGCGCAATTGTTTCTGGCTCCTCCTGTTGCTGTAACTCCTCTATTGAACTCAAACAGAAGACTATGTCGCAAACGTTCCGATTTCTCCACTTAACACTCCTTTTTCTACCGTCCCCGATGCCACTCACTATCCCCTAATGGCAAAATGACAATATGTAAACACAAAAAGCAACACTGAAATACAAATAAAAAATGACAATCAGTAAATAAATACACAGCAACCAGAATGACAACATGTAAAACTCTACCTAACTACAGTCGAATTAAAAAACGCCTTCAGTCAATAGTTTTTGTGTTTTATTAAATTCACGATGCATTTCGGACCCTGCGGGTCCACTATCAGGCGTAATTTGTCTTAATACATGCTTCATTTTTTCTCTTGAATAAAGTGAAATGCATATTCCCGTCATGAACACGTTTGAGGTTAGGCTATGAAGTTCGTAAGTCAAACGCGGAAAATATGTGCGAAATAGTAGAAAAAATGAACCGTGTAAACTTACCACATAATTCAAGAAAAGTGTTTTTAACTTTTTAACATTATCATACAGTCTTTTCTCCATCCTGTTCGTACATATCACTTCACTCAAGATGCACATTTGCATAAACGTGTTTGTAAACACTTCACAGATATTTTTGTGCATGGTGTGATCAAAGATGAATTTATTCGTTAATAAACACTTGAAGCATGGAGAGAATAACTTTATAACAGGTATTTAAAATTACTGAAAGAACTGTGGCTTGCGAAATCTCTTTGTTCGTTTAACATAGATTCTGGTTTTTTGATTTTGTGGAAGTATATCTGCAGTTGTTCTAAGAGATTTAGGGCATCACCGTTGGCTTCATTATGTAGTACTACCAAACTGTTTTCTAGACTGTTGATGAAATGTTAATTTTCAACATTTGTTGTGCAATAACTGACTTTTGGAAGTGGTTAAGCCTGAAAGCATTACCTGTTCTTGAAAATGGGTTCTGAAGTTCCTGCCTGTTTTCCCTACATAGTAGGCAGGACAACTGGGGAATGATACCTTGTACACTCCACCGTTGTTGCATGTTTGTGTATTTGATCAAATTGTAGTGTAGTGTACAAAGATGCAGCGAAATATTGTCAGCTGACGGCTGCAAGAATAATAAGTAAGCACACTGCGCCATGATTCCCTCTAGGTACTCGATTTCTTCTCAACGAAAATAATTATGCGTTTATAATTTACGAGAATGCCATGATTATTACGACACTTACTAAATTTAAAGATTCATGCTCATGTTCATGTTTTACAGTGATATAAGCAATATGCAATCGGTAAACGTAAATTTGGCTAAGATTTTTAACATGGTTGCGCTTCAGCAACTGTGCATGTAAGAGCTGCGATGGATTGGGAATAACAGCAAACCAATAGCAAAATACAGGTTTATTAAACCACTTACGAAACTATCTTCTCCAGAAGGTACTGCACGAATCTATATCCAACGTTGGAGTCGTTGACTCTCTCTAGTACAAATACGTGTCATTCACTTAATTATCATTTAAAAGGCATGATTTAAAAGTAGCAGATCTCTACTTTTAAATCATGTATTTTGAATGGCGATTATGTGGATGACACGTACATGCGCTAGACAGAGTCAACGACTCCCACATTGGACAAGGATGATGTGATTCTGAGTACAATACCTCCTGAAGAAGATAGTTTTATAATTGTCGAAACCATGGTCAAGATTTAATAAATCTGTATTTTGCGACTGGATCGTTGTTAATCCCAATCCATTAAATTTGGCTAAATAGATTTGCTATTTTGCTTTTAATATATTATTATAGTAGGATAAACGTATATTTGGCTAAGTAGGTTTACTATTTTGCTTTTAATGCTTTATTATAGAGAGGGGCCGGCCGGAGTGGCCGTGCGGTTCTACACGCTACAGTCTGGAACCGAGCGACAGCTACGGTCGCAGGTTCGAATCCTGCCTCGGGCGTGGATGTGTGTGATGTCCTTAGGTTAGTTAGGTTTAATTAGTTCTAATTTCTAGGTGACTAATGACCTCAATAGTTAAGTCGCATAGTGCTCAGAGCCATTTGAACCATTTTTATAGAGAGGGACATCAAGGTTAGAGGTGGTGGTACACGGTATCTGTGTAATCTCACCTGAAGCTGACAGGTGTTTTGGCTCGTGTATGTATTATCTCTTTACAGCCCTTCAATAGAGGAGTCAAAATGGACTTATATAGAAATTTCAAGATTCTGAACACGGCTGCGCTAGAGCAACTTTGCATACAATAGCTTCAATGCATTCGAAATAACATGGTTATGACTGTTTTAAAATCCTCTTCTTTGGAAAATGTAGGATGTAAAATCATATTACATATAGTCAAAGTGGGAGTCGTTGACTCTGTGTAGTTCATGTTAGGGCCTATCCACCTAATTATAATGTCAGTACATTATGTAAAAGTAGTTGCCGTCTGCTGGTCAGCATACAAACAATGATTGTCCTATATGCAGAAACGTTTTTCTTGACAGATGTTGATGGAATCGCTGTAGCTTTAGATTTCTCTTCAAGTGTAGCACAAGCCACAAGTCACGTTATTTATCTGTTTGTTTGCGGTCTTCCTGGTCTTCTGTCGTTGTTTAAGCTCACACGACTTTAGTGAAAACCGTCAGCTCAGCATCAAACAGTTATAGTATCAGAAATCAGTGCGGACACCATTTATAAATTCCAGTATTAGATGAATGGACAATATGCTGACTGACCTTGCCAAGATGGGGATCAGTGGATGGAAGAAAAAAGCTGAGAACAGATAGATGTGGAGGAGGGCAAGGCCCACCAAGGGCTATAGTGCCGAAGAAAAATGGTTCAAGTGACTCTAAGCACTATGGGACTTAACATCTTAGGTCATCAGTCCCCTAGACTTAGAACTACATAAAACTAACTAACGTAAGGATATCACACACATCCATGCTCGAGGCAGGATTCGAACCTGCGACCGTAGCAGCCGCGTGGTTCCGGACTGAAGCGCCTAGAACCGCTCGGCCACAGCGGCCGGCGTGTGCTGAAGGAGAAGAAGTATTATACAACAAAACATATCGCAGTAAACAAAACAGGAGTTTCCTTCGCAAGCCTTGTCTTGTAGCCGACATAACTAATATTATCGACGCGTCATTCACTCCGTAGTGCTGCCTACATGTTCATTATTTGACATGATCCTCATATCTCCAATTGCTAGCATATTTGTTTTTGCTGTCACAGTCTAGCTGCAGAAGCATGTTATACCACCGATACTACTGAGTAGTTTGTTGCTTACGGATATCTACTAACCCGTTTCCGTAAGGCCAAGACACTTAACACACGCTAATATGTGTTCATCTCAAGTATTTCACCGGCAAAGAATGCAGATGTCATGACCAACAGTTTCTGACCACCAGAGTGCGCGTGAGTGGCATATGAAGCCTTGCGCAACTGACTCATGCGGTGAAGACATGTGACGGTCGCTCACGAGTCCGCCAGATGGGGATCTTAATTACGGAGACCGCCTTTGGCACTATTCCAGGGGATTTTGCTACGTACTGGCACCGGATTTCCTTGTATCCCTTGTCTCACTTTGTCATCAGCGCAATAAACAAACTCTGACGCTCTATGGACAGTCATCGCAAACAGTTACACTTGGCACAGTTATCGCTTTGCGCGCAGCGTCCAATGAGTGCTATAAAATGGTACGTTTCTGTTTATACTGAACTGTTCTAAATTAACTGTCCGTTGATATAAGCCGACCGGTGCAATGCTTGTTGCTTTCACGCGACAACACTTAAAGAGTACGGCTTGTTGATACAGGACGAGCGAATATAACGCTCATTACACCGACACGAATATCAGGATAAAATGACTCGTACTGATTATTAGACGAACAAGTGCTATACTCACTGTTTTTATGATATGATAAGTAAGCTACCGTTGTAGTGGGCCACTGTGCACGAGGACAACGACGACACGGTGAAGTGAGCCAGCTGGGAATCCAACCGGTTGTATCTGTTTTTGGTGGGTCGCCTAACCAGGACAAGTTGTACGGCAAGTTAAGGGTCTAAGTCAGGACTGAGATTAACAGATATTTATCTGTTGTAATGACTGACATGAATCGCAAAGAGATTAATAGAGAACAAATTTCCTGTAGTTCAAATTGGATTACAAAATAACGTTAACTCAGTGAGAGTTACCAAAAACCTGTGGAAGGCGATATGAAGCTAGCGCAACAAGATCGTATAACAGCAGTGCGTGTAATCGAATTAAACGTTACATTGAGAAGCTACAAATTTAACGAAAGTAAGCAATACAAATTGCATGGCAGGCTCTGAGCACTATGGGACTTAACATCTGTGGTCATCAGTCCCCTAGAACTTAGAACTACTTAAACCTAACTAACCTAAGGACATCACACACATCCATGCCCGAGGCAGGATTCAAACCCGCGACTGTAGCGGTTACACGGTTCCAGACTGAAGCGCCTAGAACCGCACGGCCACGCCGGCCAGCCTGCATGGCAGAATAAACAAGTAACGAACTGCACAGGATTTGGATCGCACTTTCGCAATCGCGCTACTTCACATTCTTAAACAATTAGCATGGTCGACCAACACCAAGCGGAGACCGGAGATGATGCTATCCCCTCGACACCCGATAATAGTGTGCTAGAATCTTATGTTCGTGGCCCTCAATGCTCCACTCTTTAAAATCTATACATTGGGGGATTGGAGGGGGGCTTCTGTTGTCAATATGATGTGCGAGAATTCCTGCTCAAATCGAAAGCAGGGGAAAGGCCACGTAACCTCCCTCCTTTTGCGTACAAGATGCTCGTTTGTGGACACGAAGTTGGCACTCGACTGGAGCGTATCTTCATGACCGGTCAGCCTTATATACGAAGAACACTGTCGAGACGGATGCTGTACTGTTAGCTGAACCGAAATCTTAAAGCTAACTTAACTGATTCTTCCATGCTGGTAAGATGGCGTCGCGGCATCTGTCTTTCGAAGCCATGCAGAAAATGTCGTGTTTAGTTATTCTTTGGGAGCTGTGGGGCGGCCGTGGCGTGCAATGACCCCAGGAGGCCCAGATGCGAGCCCAACTGTCAATATCCACATTCTGGGTCGCTTCCCGGTTTCTGCGAACTCCCCAGAGCTGATCTGCTCGAGCTAATGAGATTCAGCAACGATGTTTCTGCCGACAAGGGAAGGTATAGAGATGCTTCAGATGGCGGGCACAGGACTGTCTCTTTCAACATACTGCTCTGGTATACTCACTAGATAACTGCGAAATAGCCGCAGAAAAGTGAAATGGTATACCTAATGTCACACAGTAATATCACAATGTGAATGAGTCTGTCGGTCATTGTTTCCCAGACAACAGTATCAAACGATTTTACTTGGTTAATAATACTCTCTTTCATTACATATTGGGCTCATTCGTTTATTTAACGTGCTCCATTGCATTAGTATATTACATGATTGTGGGTAACTTACAACGCCAGCTGTAGCATTTTAGATTAAAAAGACATAACTAACACAAAATGCTTCAAATGGCTCTGAACACTATGGGACTAAACATTTGGGGTCATCAGTCCCTTAGAACATAGAACTACTTAAACCTAACTAACCTAAGGACATCACACACACCCATGCTCGAGGCAGGATTCGAGCTGCGGTCGTAGCGGTCGCGCGGTTCCAGACTGAAGCGCCTAGAACCGCTCGGCTACACCGGCCGGCAACTAACACAAAATAAATAAACCAATCCCCGTTCGGCAAGTTGTTATAGAAGAAATAGCTGTGTCAAAAATCTACGGAAACCAGTCACTGAATTCTGGCTTCTATTTTGACTGGGCAAGAGTTGGGATTCTTCCTTCACGTCGATCAGGGGGCCTGAAGATGGCGTAATGTAGCGCTGAAACTGGTTGCTCAATAAAATAACTACTGTACTTTTTGAGGGCTGAAGGTGTTTTATTTCGACACTTTGAACTGAATAGCTGAGGTCCCGCAATCATCTGTGCAAAGATAGACTAGTCCGAAGAATACTCAGCCGATAGGCGTCAATGGATGCGGATAAGAAGGGGCATGCAGTCAGCACACCGCAGTTTTCGTGAGCGGAGCCGCGGCGTCTCAGCCAAATAGCTCCTCAAGTGGCCTCACAGGGGCCGAGTGCACCCCTCTTGCCAACAGCGCTCGGCAGAGCCAGACGATTACCCATCCAAGTGCTAGCCGAGCCCGACATCTCTTAACTTCGATGATCTGACGGGAATCAGAAAAAGAAACAATATAACTCATGCAATTACATTTGACGCCCATTTCCTCGGTACATAACTGAAATACACTCCTGGAAATGGAAAAAAGAACACATTGACACCGGTGTGTCAGACCCACCATACTTGCTCCGGACACTGCGAGAGGGCTGTACAAGCAATGATCACACGCACGGCACAGCGGACACACCAGGAACCGCGGTGTTGGCCGTCGAATGGCGCTAGCTGCGCAGCATTTGTGCACCGCCGCCGTCAGTGTCAGCCAGTTTGCCGTGGCATACGGAGCTCCATCGCAGTCTTTAACACTGGTAGCATGCCGCGACAGCGTGGACGTGAACCGTATGTGCAGTTGACGGACTTTGAGCGAGGGCGTATAGTGGGCATGCGGGAGGCCGGGTGGACGTACCGCCGAATTGCTCAACACGTGGGGCGTGAGGTCTCCACAGTACATCGATGTTGTCGCCAGTGGTCGGCGGAAGGTGCACGTGCCCGTCGACCTGGGTCCGGACCGCAGCGACGCACGGATGCACGCCAAGACCGTAGGATCCTACGCAGTGCCGTAGGGGACCGCACCGCCACTTCCCAGCAAATTAGGGACACTGTTGCTCCTGGGGTATCGGCGAGGACCATTCGCAACCGTCTCCATGAAGCTGGGCTACGGTCCCGCACACCGTTAGGCCGTCTTCCGCTCACGCCCCAACATCGTGCAGCCCGCCTCCAGTGGTGTCGCGACAGGCGTGAATGGAGGGACGAATGGAGACGTGTCGTCTTCAGCGATAAGAGTCGCTTCTGCCTTGGTGCCAATGATGGTCGTATGCGTGTTTGGCGCCGTGCAGGTGAGCGCCACAATCAGGACTGCATACGACCGAGGCACACAGGGCCAACACCCGGCATCATGGTGTGGGGAGCGATCTCCTACACTGGCCGTACACCACTGGTGATCGTCGAGGGGACACTGAATAGTGCACGGTACATCCAAACCGTCATCGAACCCATCGTTCTACCATTCCTAGACCGGCAAGGGAACTTGCTGTTCCAACAGGACAATGCACGTCCGCATGTATCCCGTGCCACCCAACGTGCTCTAGAATGTGTAAGTCAACTACCCTGGCCAGCAAGATCTCCGGATCTGTCCCCCATTGAGCATGTTTGGGACTGGATGAAGCGTCGTCTCACGCGGTCTGCACGTCCAGCACGAACGCTGGTCCAACTGAGGCGCCAGGTGGAAATGGCATGGCAAGCCGTTCCACAGGGCTACATCCAGCATCTCTACGATCGTCTCCATGGGAGAATAGCAGCCTGCATTGCTGCGAAAGGTGGATATACACTGTACTAGTGCCGACATTGTGCATGCTCTGTTGCCTGTGTCTATGTGCCTGTGGTTCTGTCAGTGTGATCATGTGATGTATCTGACCCCAGGAATGTGTCAATAAAGTTTCCCCTTCCTGGGACAATGAATTCACGGTGTTCTTATTTCAATTTCCAGGAGTGTACAAGTGTTGTTACTTAAATACCACTTATATGTGTACATATACACATCTTCAAGATATTTACAATTTCAATAAATTATACAGTTTCGGTATCGAACCTTTCTTATGCGTCACCATCTACTCACTGTGTCAACATTTGTATGAGTTATGATAACGCTATTGTTAAGCTTATAGCACATACAGGTTGTTTCAAAAAGGATTTTACAACTTCGAAAATTCATATAAATTTATTGAAAGAAGATATAGAGCTGGGTTTAGTCTTATTTTGTAGGGAAACACATCAAGATTTTTGCCTTAAACTAAAGATGCTGTATGTGGTTTCCGGTGCTTATCCTGCACACATCCAATCGGAAGCCAATTTCTTTCCAAACTCGCTGTAGCATTGCAGGTGTAACCTGCTCATTGGCGGCATAAATTCTTGCTCAAAGTTCAGGTAGAGAAGCCTGCACAGGAGATACAAACACGATATCCTTGATGAATCCCCATTTTTTAAAAGAATGGAGTGGTATCAGGTCTGGGGAACGTGGGAGCCATGCAATTGGTGCATCACACCAATCCATTGACCTGGAATGCTGTTACTGAGAAAATCCCGGACGTCAGCCATGTAGTAGGGTGGTGCACCATCTTGCATGAAGTAAACATTTCGTTCTTGGTCATCCTCATCGACCTGTCGCATCAAAAAACATATCCAGGTACAGTATCCCGTTGATGGTTCTCTCACAGAAAAAAAGGGGCCCAACACTTTGTTCTTGCTCAATGCACAAAAAAGTTCAGTTTAGGGCTATCACGAACATGTTGCAATGTTTGATGTGGATTTTCACTGCCCCAGATCCTACATCGATTTAAAATATCCGAACAGATGTTCTTGTGAGCAGTTTTATCAGTGTCTTTTATTGCTTGTACGAGCGTCAATCTGTACGGTTCCAGATGCAAAGGTTTCTCAACATACGTCAAACAGTCGTATGTGGGATTTGCAGGTCGCGAGATGTACGCTGGGTCGATTACCTAGACTGTTGACAAAACGTTGTCTCACTCGCTAAACGACGTCGTCAGATGTGCTTGGACGAGCTAATGATTTCCCATATCTTACCAAGCACCCCGTTTCTGCAAAATATTTATGCCACTCATAAATTGCGGGCCAACTAGGAGGATCTTTAGCGTACTTTGTACGGAAATTACGCTGAATTTTTGTCGTCGACTTCTATTCTTCAAACCAAAACCCACAGATAGTATACTCAGGTCCAGCGAAGGCAGACATCTTTAACGCAACGCAACGGTGCGATTCGGCACTAGTGAACTATGCGAGACAAAACTTTATGTTTTTCCCTACATATTGACACTAGAATCACCTCTGTAGGTGCTATGAATTAATTTATATGAATTTTGCAAAGGTTTAAAGTCCTTTTTGAAACACCCTGATATACATGAAGATATAGTTAAAGCCAGAAGGTTGTCATACAACTCTGTTTCATATTGAATTACAAAAGTTGTGAAAAGATGTTTTGAATTTATGAACTGAATCTACTATATTGATGGGCAATCTTCCCCATGTTTTTCAGTTATTTGCTTCTTTAGTGTGTCCCTGTCTTTTCTTAAGTTACTACATGCTGATATTAGAGGTTCAGTAGTTTGCTTTCCTTCAGTAGTTTGCTCTCCTCCACTATATGTACAAAGTGCGTCTTGAGTTGTTATGAATAGTTTGTATAGCAGGCTTGCAGTTTTCCACAGTCTGTTCACACAGCTGTTGATAGTGGCAGCTTAATGTTTTGAGACCTATGGAGCTTACAGCTGCTGCTGTAATCTGTGTAGTAGGTTTGCGTCTTATGACAAGAAGCTCTATGACGAAATGATTAAAATTTAAATAAAGAGTTCGGTCTAGATCACAAACATTTTTCTGTTTTCTACTTCGTGACAAGAAGGTGTTTGACGAAATGATTGAACTTTAGTTAAAGACTTCGGTCTAGATGACAAATATTTTTGTTTTCTAATTCATACATGACTAACTTTCGTCACTGCGCATCATTATATGTTTCCAACATCAAGCATCTAACAACATGTAGCTCGTCTGAGTACCGTCCTACGGTTACAAGTGATGAAGCGTGTCTGTCTTTTGACATCGTCATGAGGTGATGGTAGCCAAAGTAGTCAAATGAAGGGTATAAAAAAACGTATTTGGGATCTTGGATGGCAAAGTGAATGTTGCCTCTGGCGCAGAACAATGTCTTTTTCTTCGAAAGTATAAAAGCTAGCACATGATAAGCAGTCAACTACCGAACCTCAGTCAAAATACCTTCAGATTTAAACTGTATCTCCTTAATTTAGTGGAGAACACGAAATGTTATGTGGAATAAGGTCGGAAGAAAAAATACGAACGTCTGCTTTGCAGATACGCATGCGCCGCTTTTAAAGGCTCTAAAATTAATTTTACTGATCTAAATTATAAACAATATTGTTTAGAAATTTTTATCTTTCAGTAGGCCAGGCGACAGTTGGTGCAATATTAGGATTCTACATCTACTTATATACTCTGCAGACCACTGCAAAGTGCATGGCAGAGGGTAATTTACATGGTGTGTTAACGTTTCTTCTTGTTTCAATCAAATACGGAATGCGGGAATAATGACTGTTTAAAAGTCTTTGGGTGCTGTAAGTAGCCTAATCTTACCTTCACGATCCCTACGTCAGCGATACGTGGGAAGCTTAAGTATTGTCTAGATTTTTCACTTGAGACTAATTCTTGAAATTGTGTTAATAGAATATAGTGAGATATTTGCGTTTATTTTTAGGGTTCTGTATCTCATCTCTTTATTGTCCGTCCGCCTGTATGTCTGTGCCTGTTAAAAATCCTTTTCCTCATGAGTGAGTAGACATATCAAGTTGAAATTTATGTCATATTCTAAAGTCTTAGGTCCCTAGGTGGTGTAGCAAATGTAAGCTTCTAAGTCAACGCAATCAAAAGATACGGCCATTTATGTCACATATTTTGATACTCGTAAAATCAATCATCGAAACTAGTAAGGTACTTCCCGTTGACCTAGAATCACGACATTTGACAGGAAACAAGGTTTCACAGTACAGGTAAAGCAACAAATCAGAAATTTGTGAATTTGTAAGCCGGCCGCGGTGGTCTAGCGGTTCTGGCGCTGCAGTCCGGAACCGCGGGACTGCTACGGTCGCAGGTTCGAATCCTGCCTCGGGCATGGGTGTGTGTGATGTCTTTAGGTTAGTTAGGTTTAAGTAGTTCTAAGTTCTAGGGGACTTATGACCTAAGATGTTGAGTCCCATAGTGCTCAGAGCCATTTGAACCATTTTTTTTGAATCTGTAATTACATCACAACAAAAAAAATTTGTCATTTGGTAACTGACTTAAAACCTCAAATTAAAACATACTCGGATGGGATAAATATCCGGCCAGTATCAGTGTTGGTAACAGGCAAAAACTGTCGACATTCTTTATTCCCGGGTTGGATGAGCTATCTATATACATAATCCAATTTGTACAGAAATCTCAGAGCGTGAGTACTATCTGCACCTGGCACCTGGCCTAAATTACATCAGTGGAATCGCCAAGTTTACCGCCGAAGCCGCCCCTCATCCTTTTCCGACTGAAGTAATGTTTCGTATTAACAACTTTGTTGCTGACGATTTTCTTCAATTGTTTGACAACTTTGCATTCCGTGCGTTTCTTACTGACTACAGGTACATCTCTTAAGATGAACTTTCCAACAGCCTAAAGATTTCTCGAGCGAAGTTGCGAGTCACAACTGTAATGAAAAAGTTTATGACGTTACTGTATAAGGTTGTATTCTGATCACAAAAATTGCGCCTTCACACACGAAACTGCGAAGGCCTTGAGTGTTAACGAAGATGAAGTGGTGCTCCTAGTAATAAAAACGCGCTCCTTTTGCTTAGTACTAACTCGAAACTGTGTTGCGTTATGCGTTTGTCAGATTAGAATCCGTACGCACTTTCTAAGGCTGTAACATGATTTACGTGGCTAAACTGTTTAGTTTCAGTAGTACAAGCTGACTATCCACAATGCAAATGTGGACCTATTCATTATTCAACGCTTGACCAAACCTTTTGATTTCAGGGAATGAAATTGGATTTTGACACAAAACATAGTCGCAGTAATTTTATTGAGCGCTTAGTATACGCATGTATCGATTCTGGAACGGTGTGAAACTTCCTCGATGAAATTTATAGTTGGATCATAGCCTATCCAAAATCACAGTTATATTTGCTACAGAAATATACGAGGGCGTGTTGAAAAGCCTCATTTTTATATGAAAATTCTTTAAGTGTTTTTAATAAAACAAACTTTATTAACATTTCACATCATTATTCTTCATGTATACATATTTGCTTCTCAATATAGTCATCCTCGCAGCGAACACAACTCTCCCAACGAGTTTGTTGACCGTCACTGCAGACTGTTTGACCTTGTTGACGGAGTCACAACTTCACCTCTGCTCGCACCACTTCATCACTATCCAAATGAAGTCCTGGAAGGTGTTCTTTAAGTTTTTGAAACAGATGAAAACCAGATGGGACCAATTCGGGACTGTATGGAGGATGATCCATGACAGTGAATACAATGCGACGGATTGTAGCTGATGTCGCAGCACTCGTGTGTGCTATAGCATTGTCATGCTGAAGGACCGGATGCTCCATGCGTGGACGAACGTTTTATGCGGTTAGAAACTCTATTACAGCCCGCTGTTTCTCTCGCACCGAAAGAGCTACGTTGCACACTACCATGTTACACTCTACAAGTCAGAGCGCTCTAGCGGCAGAGCGTTGCCATATGCGTCAGCGAAGAAGGAATGGTGACCCGGTAATACAGGGTGTTTCAAAAATGACCGGTATATTTGAAACGGCAATAAAAACTAAACGAGCAGAGATAGAAATACACCGTTTGTTGCAATATGCTTGGGACAACAGTACATTTTCAGGCAGACAAACTTTCGAAATTACAGTAGTTACAATTTTCAACAACAGATGGTGCTGCAAGTGATGTGAAAGATATACACTCCTGGAAATGGAAAAAAGAACACATTGACACCGGTGTGTCAGACCTACCATACTTGCTCCGGACACTGCGAGAGGGCTGTACAAGCAATGATCACACGCACGGCACAGCGGACACACCAGGAACCGCGGTGTTGGCCGTCGAATGGCGCTAGCTGCGCAGCATTTGTGCACCGCCGCCGTCAGTGTCAGCCAGTTTGCCGTGGCATACGGAGCTCCATCGCAGTCTTTAACACTGGTAGCATGCCGCGACAGCGTGGACGTGAACCGTATGTGCAGTTGACGGACTTTGAGCGAGGGCGTATAGTGGGCATGCGGGAGGCCGGGTGGACGTACCGCCGAATTGCTCAACATGTGGGGCGTGAGGTCTCCACAGTACATCGATGTTGTCGCCAGTGATCGGCGGAAGGTGCACGTGCCCGTCGACCTGGGACCGGACCGCAGCGACGCACGGATGCACGCCAAGACCGTAGGATCCTACGCAGTGCCGTAGGGGACCGCACCGCCACTTCCCAGCATATTAGGGACACTGTTGCTCCTGGGGTATCGGCGAGGACCATTCGCAACCGTCTCCATGAAGCTGGGCTACGGTCCCGCACACCGTTAGGCCGTCTTCCGCTCACGCCCCAACATCGTGCAGCCCGCCTCCAGTGGTGTCGCGACAGGCGTGAATGGAGGGACGAATGGAGACGTGTCGTCTTCAGCGATGAGAGTCGCTTCTGCCTTGGTGCCAATGATGGTCGTATGCGTGTTTGGCGCCGTGCAGGTGAGCGCCACAATCAGGACTGCATACGACCGAGGCACACAGGGCCAACACCCGGCATCATGGTGTGGGGAGCGATCTCCTACACTGGCCGTACACCACTGGTGATCGTCGAGGGGACACTGAATAGTGCACGGTACATCCAAACCGTCATCGAACCCATCGTTCTACTATTCCTAGACCGGCAAGGGAACTTGCTGTTCCAACAGGACAATACACGTCCGCATGTATCTCGTGCCACCCAACGTGCTCTAGAAGGTGTAAGTCAACTACCCTGGCCAGCAAGATCTCCGGATCTGTCCCCCATTGAGCATGTTTGGGACTGGATGAAGCGTCGTCTCACGCGGTCTGCACGTCCAGCACGAACGCTGGTCCAACTGAGGCGCCAGGTGGAAATGGCATGGCAAGCCGTTCCACAGGACTACATCCAGCATCTCTACGATCGTCTCCATGGGAGAATAGCAGCCTGCATTGCTGCGAAAGGTGGATATACACTGTACTAGTGCCGACATTGTGCATGCTCTGTTGCCTGTGTCTATGTGCCTGTGGTTCTGTCAGTGTGATCATGTGATGTATCTGACCCCAGGAATGTGTCAATAAAGTTTCCCCTTCCTGGGACAATGAATTCATGGTGTTCTTATTTCAATTTCCAGGAGTGTAGATGACAACGCAGTCTGTGGGTGCGCCATTCTGTACGTCGTCTTTCTGCTGTAAGCGTGTGCTGTTCACAACGTGCAAGTGTGCTGTAGACAACATGGTTTATTCCTTAGAACAGAGGATTTTTCTGGTGTTGGAATTCCACCGCCTAGAACACAGTGTTGTTGCAACATGACGAAGTTTTCAACGGAGGTTTAATGTAACCAAAGGACCGAAAAGCGATACAATAAAGGATTTGTTTGAAAAATTTCAACGGACTGGGAACGTGACGGATGAACGTGCTGGAAAGGTAGGGCGACCGCGTACGGCAACCACAGAGGGCAACGCGCAGCTAGTGCAGCAGGTGGTCCAAAAGCGGCCTCGGGTTTCCGTTCGCCGTGTTGCAGCTGCGGCCCAAATGACGCCAACGTCCACGTATCGTCTCATGCGCCAGAGTTTACACCTCTATCCATACAAAATTCAAACGCGGCAACCCCTCAGCGCCGCTACCATTGCTGCACGAGAGACATTCGCTAACGATATAGTGCACAGGATTGATGACGGCGATATGCATGTGGACAGCATTTGGTTTACTGACGAAGCTTATTTTTACCTGGACGGCTTCGTCAATAAACAGAACTGGCGCATATGGGGAACCGAAAAGCCCCATGTTGCAGTCCCATCATCCCTGCATCCTCAAAAAGTACTGGTCTGGGCCGCCATTTCTTTCAAAGGAATCATTGGCCCATGTTTCAGATCCGAAACGATTACTGCATCACCCTATCTGGACATTCTTCGTGAATTTGTGGCGGTACAAACTGCCTTAGACGACACTGCGAACACCTCGTGGTTTATGCAAGATGGTGCCCGGCCACATCGCACGGCCGACGTCTTTAATTTCCTGAATGAATATTTCGATGATCGTGTGATTGCTTTGGGCTATCCGAAACATACAGGAGGCGTCGTGGATTAGCCTCCCTATTCGCCAGACATGAACCCCTGTGACTTCTTTCTGTGGGGACACTTGAAAGACCAGGTGTACCGCCAGAATCCAGAAACAATTGAACAGCTGAAGCAGTACATCTCATCTGCATGTGTAGCCATTCCGCCAGACACGTTGTCAAAGGTTTCGGGTAATTTCATTCAGAGACTACGCCATATTATTGCTACGCATGGTGGATATGTGGAAAATATCGTACTATAGAGTTTCCCAGACCGCAGCGCCATCTGTTGTTGAAAATTGTAACTACTGTAATTTCGAAAGTTTGTCTGCCTGAAAATGTACTGTTGTCCCAAGCATATTGCAACAAACGGTGTATTTCTATCGCTGCTCGTTTAGTTTTTATTGCCGTTTCAAATATACCGGTCACTTTTGAAACACCCTGTATGAGTGACATGTAATATCTCAACCGATATCGAGACAAGAATTAAAATGCCTGAGACATTTCTTTTCAGCACGCTTTCGTATATAGAGATGATCAAAATGCGGAGTTCTGGTCGTATAAACAAATCTCTGACGAAACGGAAGTGAATAAATATCCGCTTATTCCCCGCGTCCTTTGGACACAGCGTATGTCTCAGTGTAATGAAACGGATATGTATCTTGAAGGAGGCTTGCTAGATGCGTTTTCCTCTCTCCTATCACTATGGATGTACCCATTTTGTCCAATTTGTCGTATTGAGTAAAGGCAGTGTAAAAGTTCCTTGTAGAATGATTTGCAAGTCTTGGTCTTTCGTTCTGTTCTCTGCGTTAGGCCCGTCATCTGATTGAATACTGCTAATTGCAAAACTTTTCCAGTTTAGCTAATGGCAGTGTCAAAGTAGTTGCCAGCGATTGGCACATTAAATCCTAGGATAAAGTTGCCGAAGTTTCTTTTTAAGAATTGTATACTATAGGCAGTGGATACAGACCAGTAGGTCAATTACATAAGAATGAAAGATAGAGTAGCTACTGGTTTCGATGAAGGAAGCATTTCCCATTCGTCTGAAGTGGTTCAGCGAAACTGACAGGATCCTAATAGAAGGCTGCAGTGGCGATATTTTAACCCAGCCCCAGACTAACTAAGGTAGAGCGGATGCTTTCTCTCTGCGCGGCTGATTACATTATAAACTGTACGTTACGCTGCAGGATCCATGTAATGAGATATAATCGTCGAGCATGGTATCCGGCATGAAGTGTACGAATGATTTATTTACTGCGTGACGGAACATGTCAGTTAAGCAGCTGGATACACTTCATGGTCTTTGAGCTGGAATTGAAACTAATATTATAATGCGCTCACCTGTGGCCGGAATACATGTTCCTGTTCGTGAATTGTGCTTTTATTGAAGAAGGGCGAAGAAAACAAAATTAAACTCAGCCCGCTAAGCATATCGGTAGACATCTGACTACTCTTCGACAAAGGGATAGAGTTCAATCCAGTCTTCTACATGAAGCACTAACTTAACGGTGAGTGAGTAAACATTAAAATGTTTAATTACGAAGCCAAGTTTATACCGAAACCTGCGCGACTAAATTGCACTGTTATGTTCCAGACAGCCCTTGTGGAAATGGAGCCGCTGGGTAGGCCTTCTTCTTCTTTTACTGTTGTTATTGACCGAGCTCGTTATCGTATTACGCTCCAAGGTCACCCAAGTAGCTCGTTCTCTGTGGACCGCCAACGCAGCTCCTACGCGATCTCAGCTAACAAGCCATTTGGCAAGTTTTGCCTCTGCTTCTTATTTTTCCCCGGTTATTCTTTTACTGCTCATATACTTCATGAAATGGAGGGTTAACTTACCGTGCGCGCACCTGATTCATATAGGGTGTAAGAGCAGAATTTTGCTAACAACGGTAGAGGATGGTCCATAAAATGTCGAGCACATGGCACGAAGCCTATAGCTTGCTACCAGTTCGCCCGAAATCTCATGGGAAGATCTATACGCTGCGTAAGTTTTAAATTCCACAACGCCAAAGGACTTCCGTGCAAGTCTTTTGATGTAATGTACCAGCGGTGCATCGTTTGTGCTCAAATGATGTAAGCAATGAAGTCAGTTTATTGGGCACATTAGAGTGTTCAATATTTGTACGTCATTGAACCTGTAGCGTCGAATCGTCTATCACCTACAATAAATTTTCTGGGATTTTGTAGTCGTTTGTTTGTGAACCTCTGTATGCAGCAAACCATGGCACCAGCGGCGTCATAAGCAAGATGCAATGTCAGCGAGCTTCGCTTACGTAAAACCAGGCATGTTTTAACTATGACAGACGCGTTACGTAATACAGTAAGCAGTAAAAGTACAACAGTGTGTAGCAAAGGATGGAACAGTACAGTCCGTCTCGCTTAAGCCGAGGCCAGGGAACTCTAACTGAACTGGACAAGGATGAAGGATGGGAGGAGGTGTCGCTAGAAGCTTTACTGATTGACAGGCATTGATTTACATAAAATCCTCTGGCGTGCAATTTCATTTAATTAGGTTTCTGAAGATGAATACGGAATGCACACAATACATGGTTTTATGAACACATTATTTGCTGAACAACGTCATGCATTTTTTTGAAATAATATATGCTGTAACAGTCACTTTTTACTAATATTTTATTCGCAGAACGATTTTCGGAAGCATGGTGTCATCATCATGTGGATTTACAGTTACTTTTACATTGTAATTAATATGAAGTGAGGCTAGTTTCTTTTAGTGAGTGTTCCAGCGAGGTTATTTCTCAGAAAAGACGCCTATTGAGGAAGACAAATATATTACAGTGTGTACATTAAGTATTAAGCAAGATTAGTCATTTTGTTAGTGCATTTACTCACATTTTTGTTGATCATTTTCTTGTCTGGTACACAGAGCACAATATCAATTGCATCACAACTTGACATTTGCACAATCATTTGTTTACCTCGGTCCAAAGAATCTCAAAGGATAAGATAAAATAGTTTCTACTGCTGAAACAGCAGTGTACAGTGAAGATGAAACATTTATAACTAGATGTATTTATGTCATGGCAAATATAAAGTGAGTAGTTGGTAAAGACAATTTTTTTCCAGTGAAATAGGCATTCAACATTGGAGAAGTTTTTGATTATTATTACTTTCAAGTTTATCATTTAGTAAGAAGTACCGTGCCATGAATGAATATTTCCAAGTCTTCATATAACTAGAAAGTTACTACCATTACTTTCAAGCCTGTCATTTAGTAACATTTCCCCATGTATCGTGCCATGAATGAATACTTGCCATTATATGAAGAATTGGAAACATTCGTTCAGGCGCAGTACATGCAGACATATACATAATGATAAACTTGAAAGTAATAATATTAACTTATTTAAAAACTTCTCCAATGTTGAATGAGTATTTCATTGGAAAAAATTGTCCTTACCAACTACTTTATATTTGCCATGACATAAATACATCTAGATATAAATGTTTCATCTTCACTGTACACTACTGCTTTAGCAATAGAAATTACCTTATCTTTGCTTTTGAGACTCTTTGAATTGATCTAAACAAATAATTGTGAAAGTACAAAGTTTTGGTGTATTCGATACTGTGCTCCATGTGCCAGACAACAAAATGAGCAACAAAAATGTAAGTAAATGCGGTAATGAAATAACTAATCATGTTCGACACACAATGAACACACTTTAGTGTGCACTATGTGACCAAAAGTATTCGGACATCCCCAAAACCATACGTTTTTTTTTCATATTAGGTGCATTGTGCTGCCACCTACTGCCAGGTAATCCATATCAGCGACCGCAGTAGCCATTAGACGTCGTGAGAGAGCAGAATGGGGCTCTTCGCGAAACTCACGGACTTCGGACGCGGTCACGTGATTGGGTGTCACTTGAGGCATACGTCTGTACGCGAGATTTCCACACTCCTAAACATCCCTAGGCCCACTGTTTCCGATGTGATAGTGAAGTGGAAACGTGAAGGGAAACGCGTACAGCACAGAAGCGTACAGCCGACCTCGTCTGTTGACTGACAGAGACCGCCAATCGTTGAACAGAGTCGTAAAGAGTAATAGGCAGACATCTATCCAGACCATCACAAAGGAATTCCAAACTGCATTAGGATCCACTGCAAGTACTATGACTGTTAGGCCAGAGGCGAGGAAACTTGGATTTCATGGTCGAGCGGCTGCTCATAAGCCACACATCACGCCAATAAATGCCAAACGACGCTTCGCTTGGAGCAAGGAGCGTAAACATTGGACGATTAAACAGTGGAAAAACGTTGTGTGGAGTGACGAATCACGGTACACAATGCGGCGTTCCGATGGCAGAGGGTGGGTATGGCGAATGCCCGGTGAACGTCATCTGCAAGCGTGTAGAGTGCCAACTGTGAAATTCGGAGACGGTGGTGTTATGGTGTGGTCGTGTTTTTCATGGAGGAGGCTGGCACCCCATGTTCTTTTGCGTGGCAATATCACAGCAAAGGCCTACATTGATGTTTTAAGCATCGTCTTGCTTCTCACTGTTGAAGATCAATTCGGGGATGGCGACTGCATCTTTCGACACGATCGAGCACCTCTTTATAATTCACGGCCTGTGGCGTAGTGGTTACACGACAGTAACATCCCTGTAATGGATTGGCCTGCACAGAGTCCTGACCTGAATCCTATAGAACACGTTTGGAATGTTTTGGAACGCCGACTTCGCGCCAGGCCTCACTGACCGACATCGATGCCTCCCCTCAGTGCAGCACTGCGTGAAGAATAGTCTGTCATTCCCCAAGAAACCTTGCAGCACCTCACTGAACGTATGCCTGCGAGAGTGGAAGCTGTCATCAAGGCTAGCGGTGGGCCAACACCATATTGAACTCTAGGATGACAGATGGAGGGCGCCATGAACTTGTAAGTCATTTTCAGCCAGATGTCCAGGTACATTTGATCACATAGTGTGTTTATCTTCCTTTACAAGTGTCTTTTCTGTCACATTACCTCACTGGCACACACAGAGAAGGAAACTAGCCTAACTTCATATTAATTACAATATAAAAATAACTTTAAATGGACCTGGTGACGACAGCTTGTTGCCAATACGCGTCGTGCCACTAAAACATTCGTAACAAGTGTCTGTTGCAATATATACAATTTCATAAAATCTTACAATACAGGAGCAGTCCTCAAATAACATCCATATAACATGGATAAATTTAAGTTTAAAGTCATACTTTGCCACAGACCTCAATTGAGGGTTACAACTACAGTTGCATGCGTGATTATTGTTTTATTTTTCTTACTTTTTTGAAACTCTTGTAGTCTCTGGGTCTAAAGCAGGTCGTAAATACTTTCATCGAGGTGGATGTCCTCTACATAACAGGAGACTGTAAAATCTGAGGTTAGCCATAAACAGGAACACTTACCAGACAATGTCGAGTAGATGCCTAGAAGAAATACCTTAGGGTGGCGGCAGACCCGTGAGTCATATATTGATACTACTCCATTGTTAGTCATGTGTTTACGTTAATCTGATTGCAATTAACTCAGTAATGTTTAAACGCTGCAAGACTCTGACAAACAATCAAAGAGACGTCATAGCATTACGATAACATACAAGCCGACTGCAGAAACTTTGTGTTTTAATGAAATGAAAACATTGACTCGCGTGTGTAGTAATTAAAACAGCAGTAGTGAACAAGATACACCATCTGATCACCAGTATCCGGATTCCCCTGTTAGTGCGGAGCTGACCACTAGATGTCACGAGAAGCGGATGGATTGGATTGTTTGGGGGAAGAGACCAAACAGCGAGTTCATCGGTCTCATCGGATTAGGGAAGGACGGGGAAGGAAGTCGGCCGTGCCCTTTCAAAGGAGCCATCCCGGCATTTGCCTGGAGCGATTCAGGGAAATCACGGAAAACCGAAATCAGGATGGCCGGACGCGGGATCGAATCGTCGACACGAGAAGCGGACCCGCCGGTATAAAACGAGGCGGTGAGAATTGTGTTTTTTGTGGAGGAGCAGTAACAGCAGAGTGGTTCGTTCAAGAGAGCTCGGTGAATTCGAACGTGAACTGGTCGTTGGATGTCACCTATCAAGGACATTTCGGCCCTTCTATAGCTGCCAAAGGGGTGCTGGTGGTGTGGGAATGCGAAGGAAACCACAGCTGGCCGACAGGAACCGTCGAGCATAGCGGAGGGTCGTTGTAAAAAGTCACGTGAATTCATCGGAAGAAATCACTCGTGAGTTCCAAAGTGTTACCAGTAGTCCAGCTAGCACAGTGAAATTGAAGAAGAGAGAAAATTTTGTCATATTATATAATAGAAGCAGAAAGGAAAGTGTGAGTAAGTAATATAAATTTTATAGGGCACAAGGCAAAGGAAATCATTTTAAAAAAAATTATGAGTAGTTGGCACTTTCCACTAAGTAATGCTTGTATCCTAGACAATATAGTACAAATAATGAAAAAAATAAAAAAAAACTGGCAGTACTACTGGGCGTACTTTTGACGCTGATTTGGCTGCGAGCATGACAGATGTTTGGTGAGAAGCACTTTTGTATCACTCGAACCCGAGATCTCCTGCTTACATGGTAGACGCTCTATCCATCTGAGCCATCGAGGGCACAGAGAATAGGGCGACTTCAAGGACTATCTCGCGCACGCCTCCCGCGAGACCCACATTCTCACCTTGTATGTCCACAAAAAAAAAAAAAAAAAAATGGCTCTGAGCACTATGGGACTTAACATCTGTGGCCATCAGTCCCCTAGAACTTAGAACTACTTAAACCTAACAAACCTAAGGACATCACACACATCCATGCCCGAGGCAGGATTCGAACCTGCGACCGTAGCGGTCACGCGGTTCCAGACTGAAGCGCCTAGAACCGCATGGCCACACCGGCCGGCTGTCCACACACTACATTCGTAGTGTCTCCCCGGGTTCGAGTCCCGGTCGGAGCACACATTTTCACCTGTCCCCGTTCGTATATATCAACGCCCGTCAGCAGCTGAAGGTATTGATATAATTCTAATTTCATTCTAGACGGCTGCAGGTCATCAATGTGTAGTGCCAGTTCAAATGGTTCAAATGGCTCTGAGCACTATGGGACTCAACATCTTAGGTCATAAGTCCCCTAGAACTTAGAACTACTTAAACCTAACTAACCTAAGGACATCACACACACCCATGCCCGAGGCAGGATTCGAACCTGCGACCGTAGAAGTCCCGCGGTTCCGGACTGCAGCGCCAGAACCGCACGGCCACCGCGGCCGGCGTAGTGCCAGTAGTGAAGAATAGATGAGGTAGTGTTATGGCATGGACGTGTCTTTGTTGGTTAGTGTGTGGTCCCCTTATTGCACTTAAAATCACTTAGAGGACACGGTGACACAGCAGTCAGTCTTACCACTTGACAATGACTAAGGAGAGCTCACTCGGAAGCTCGCACGATTTCAACCATATGACGCGGCTGGAAGCTCGAAAAATTTTTATTAATTCATATCGCCGCGAAACTATGCATTTATACATCACTTAGAGGAACAGTGTGGAGAATATGATTGTTTGTAAAAGGATGACAATATATCCTGTTACAAAGCTGTATTTGTGAGGCAACGATTTGTGTATAATAGGTTCACGACATGGACTTGCCTGAAAAGAGTCCCGATCTGAACCTAATAGAACACCTTTGGGATGAGTTACAACGTTGATTTCACTCCAAAACCGAGCGTCGAATATCACTGTCTTGTCTGGTTTCTGCTCTTTAGGACAAATAAATTGCTGTTCCACCACAGACATTCAGACACATCAGTGAAAGTGTCCCCTGCAGAGTTCAAGCAGTCATTAAGGCGAAGAGTGGACCCATCCCATATTAATGACCAAATGTTTTGATCATAAAATGTGAGTTTTTATAACATGTATAACGCTATTTTCTATGTTTTACTGCTTCTTGTTTCCTTTTGCGACTGACTTTCAACAGATTGCAGTGCATGCTGATTGTTTTTGCATTTAGCAAACAGAACACCCTATTGAAGGCAATTCTTGTTTCTTTTGCGACTGACTTCCAACAGATTGCAGTGCATGCTGTTTGTTATTGTATTTAGCAAACACAGCACCCTATTGAAGGCCACTTTCAACAGTGCCCTGGGCGTTAGTCCACAAAAGAATATAACGACGCGGTCAGAAGCCGAGAAATGTTTTGCTGAAAGTGGCGCTTGCCAGCTACTGTTTTTCAGCATCGCTTTGTAACTCGTCCTTGAGATACAGAAATCTGTTACCATCCTCTTTACGCAATTACTAGCCCTGTGAGTGGGTGTAGTTCTGTGCTGAACAACGGAGAAAACTTTTCGTGTAGGAAAGAAATTGACACATCAGTATTAGTGTGTGCAAACTTCAGTATGACAGGACTTTGTAATATTTTCCATACCTCTAGTTAACCACAGTATTCTAACTGGTGATTGGCAAACCATATATACTGTGTCGCTTCTATTCCCACACTTAGCTTTACGCAGCTAAGGAATTTGAAACTAATAGATTCTGTGAGAAGATATGAGATATTTGTGGCTTGTTTTGGCCAGTTACTTCTGTTGCTTCAAAGATCAGCTGGGCAGCTCTGTTGGGCCCAGATGCAAGCGAGATGCCTTCTGACAAGATATACGCTCACGCAGCGTGCAGCACTGTCACCGTTGACAAACAGATCTTGCAGCGGCAGTAGTAACCGTATATCTCCAGAGCTCGCAACTTCACTCTAATCTGCGGCAACCTTCCAGCTGGAAAACGGCATGACGCGCCATACTCTCGGATGTCTGCACCTCAGTCTCAGCACTCGCCGTGCGTAGGTGTGTGACTAGAGGATGGCAAACAACGGAAGGAATTTGCGGGGGCGCAACCAGCAGCTAAAGGGAGACGGCAATTCTGTCGACGCTCCTGCTCTGAATATACAGCGAAAAGTTTTAAACATTATACACTCCTGGAAATTGAAATAAGAACACCGTGAATTCATTGTCACAGGAAGGGGAAACTTTATTGACACATTCCTGGGGTCAGATACATCACATGATCACACTGACAGAACCACAGGCACATAGACACAGGCAACAGAGCATGCACAATGTCGGCACTAGTACAGTGTATATCCACCTTTCGCAGCAATGCAGGCTGCTATTCTCCCATGGAGACGATCGTAGAGATGCTGGATGTAGTCCTGTGGAACGGCTTGCCATGCCATTTCCACCTGGCGCCTCAGTTGGACCAGCGTTCGTGCTGGACGTGCAGACCGCGTGAGACGACGCTTCATCCAGTCCCAAACATGCTCAATGGGGGACAGATCCGGAGATCTTGCTGGCCAGGGTAGTTGACTTACACCTTCTAGAGCACGTTGGGTGGCACGGGATACATGCGGACGTGCATTGTCCTGTTGGAACAGCAAGTTCCCTTGCCGGTCTAGGAATGGTAGAACGATGGGTTCGATGACGGTTTGGATGTACCGTGCACTATTCAGTGTCCCCTCGACGATCACCAGTGGTGTACGGCCAGTGTAGGAGATCGCTCTCCACACCATGATGCCGGGTGTTGGCCCTGTGTGCCTCGGTCGTATGCAGTCCTGATTGTGGCGCTCACCTGCACGGCGCCAAACACGCATACGACCATCATTGGCACCAAGACAGAAGCGACTGTCATCGCTGAAGACGACACGTCTCCATTCGTCCCTCCATTCACGCCTGTCGCGACACCACTGGAGGCGGGCTGCACGATGTTGGGGCGTGAGCGGAAGACGGCCTAACGGTGTGCGGGACCGTAGCCCAGCTTCATGGAGACGGTTGCGAATGGTCCTCGCCGATACCCCAGGAGCAACAGTGTCCCTAATATGCTGGGAAGTGGCGGTGCGGTCCCCTACGGCACTGCGTAGGATCCTACGGTCTTGGCGTGCATCCGTGCGTCGCTGCGGTCCGGTCCCAGGTCGACGGGCACGTGCACCTTCCGCCGACCACTGGCGACAACATCGATGTACTGTGGAGACCTCACGCCCCACGTGTTGAGCAATTCGGCGGTACGTCCACCCGGCCTCCCGCATGCCCACTATACGCCCTCGCTCAAAGTCCGTCAACTGCACATACGGTTCACGTCCACGCTGTCGCGGCATGCTACCAGTGTTAAAGACTGCGATGGAGCTCCGTATGCCACGGCAAACTGGCTGACACTGACGGCGGCGGTGCAGAAATGCTGCGCAGCTAGCACCATTCGACGGCCAACACCGCGGTTCCTGGTGTGTCCGCTGTGCCGTGCGTGTGATCATTGCTTGTACAGCCCTCTCGCAGTGTCCGGAGCAAGTATGGTGGGTCTGACACACCGGTGTCAATGTGTTCTTTTTTCCATTTCCAGGAGTGTATATTTTAGCGCTGGAAGCTCTAGCGCGGACTTTATCCGTTTTTTAAGAAGCTTGCGAACGTAAAAAAGGAATCTGACATACGTCAATAATGTTAGACTATGTGTCGAAAAAAGTATAGAGGTAGAAACAAAACTGCAGTCCATGTGAAGTTTGAATCCACTTCACAACATGCACTCTTATGGGTATCCATCGTACCGAGTCTTGATAACAGACTCCACACTTCAGAACGCACTTCAGATTACTAATAGAAAGATCTTCTTCGCAAATGGGTCATCTTTTTACGGAGAATTATGCCGAGGGCAATCGTTCATGTGTTTTGTTTTTCTATTGCCCCATAGACCTATCGTTCTGTGCCAGTCTAAAGTGCATTCCTCTAGTTGAACGGTGTAAATGAAGACTACTTTCGTGATGATTCACTCAGTGCTTATTTTGGAATTGCTCTGCTATCGCAGACAGCCTGTAAGCTTTCAGAATATCCTTTTAACCTTCTATAGTGACAGAGCTTCGAGAAAAATGACCACATGGTGTCTCCTCTACGACAGTATTTCTCTGTCGCACCTCGGTGTGCCAAAAACTGGCGTCCAGAAGGCAGTCCTTAAGCATCCACACACAATGTGATACTGGGGAAACATTTACGCCAATAATGCTGCGGCATTGCTTTGTACACCACATGAGATAGCGGTTAGAATTTTTCTGTTTGCTGTGTAGTTCAAAGACAGTCTTTCACGTTTGAGATCTATATAAACGTATCTAAACCAGACAGTCGTGATTCGGTGGTACAAAGACACATTGTGGAGACCTTCGAATACAAGAGTGATGGGAGGCAACGACTTTATAAGGCTCCAGTATTTCTTGTCATTTTTTAACTATGTTAGTACTATAACCTTTCTATCTGTAAACATTTAAAGAACTGTTTCTCCCACAATAACTTATTACAAATTTTTCATCTTTGAAAAACTCCCTGAATTTTTCGCTTATTTCGCCACTTTCGGGTTATTATCGCGTCTGACAAATATGTTTGGTTCTGTGACACTTCCCATGTAACTGATGGAGTATCCATCGCTCTTCAGAACCTTTTATACATGCTGCATGTCACACCTGACGCGTTGCGGATCACATATTCGCCTTGCTCGTGTTATGCATCTTTTCTGGCTCGAGTGGTGATGTGATAGTTTGCGTGTCTCGGTCCAGTGGTGACCAACTTCTTCACGGAACATTTCGAAGCACAGGTGCTGGATTTGGCACCTTGTGAACTTAGGGTGTGGTACAGATACGACGACGATACCTTCCTTGTTTGAAGGCACGGTGTGGAACGGCTCGGTCACTTCCTATGACACCTGATCAATCTCCGTGCCACCAAAAAAATTTATCATGGAGGTCGAAAAGAACCAGCAGCTACCGTTTCTGGATGTGCTGGTCACGAGTGATGACAAAAAAAAAAGTCGTGTGACTGGGGCCTCCCGTCGGTAGACCGTTCGCCGGGTGCAAGTCTTTCGATTTGACGCCACTTCAGCGACTTGCGCGTCGATGGGGATGGAATGATGATGATGAGGACAACACAACACCCAATCCCTGAGCGGCAAAAATCTCCGACCCAGATGGGAATCGAACCCGGGCCCTTAGGATTGACATTCTGTCGCACTGACCACTTCATCTTTTTTTTTTTTTTTTTTTTGTTCGATATAGTTCGTTGCGTTTGGTCTGGGCGGACGTCACAAGACATCTGTTCAAGTTGACTCAGTTTTTTTTATTACAGAGAGCACGCAGCCCTCTGACCGAACACGTTGAGCTACCGTGCTGGCATCACTCAGCTACGGGGGGCGGACACGAGGGTTGATGAAAACCTGGGACACAATGCGTATCGAAAACCGACACGTAGGGACCGATACCAGCACAAACTTTCAAATCACTACTCGAGCCTGAAAAGAGGCATGATTAATACGCTCGTAACGCGAGCAAGACGAATATGTGAGCGGCAGCACCACTGACGCGTGACGCAACACCTAGAAAGTGCTCTGAGGAGTAATGGGTACTCCACCAGTAAAGTAAGAAGTGCCACAGAATCAGACACTCGGCGAAGTGACATACCGGAAAAAGAAATGTCGGGTACGACCATTTTGCCATACATTCTCCGAGTGACGGGCAGAAACCGGCCGGAGTGGCCGAGCGATTCTAGGCGTTACAGTCTGGAACCGCACGACCGCTACCGTCGCAGGTTCGAATCCTGCCTCGGGCATGGATGTGTGTGATTTCCGTAGGTTAGTTAGGTTTAAGTAGTTCTAAGTTCTAAGGGACTGATGACCTCAGAAGTTAAGTTCCATAGTGCTCAGAGCCATTGGAACCATTTGACGGGCAGAATCGGCCATATATTGAGCAAACACGGCGTAAAGACTGTTTATAAATGGATAAAGAAGATCAAAGAGTGTCTCAGATCGGCAAAGGAGAAAAGGGACTGCTTGCAATGTTGGGGATATTCCGCATACTAAGTGTATGTGGAAAGGTCTATGTTGGAATGGCTGGACAATATTTCAACACCAGGATAACCGAACATAACGGGAATTGCAGGTTGGGGCATGTGGAGAAATCAGCCGTGGCTGAGCACGCGCTGATCACATAGGTTAGTAGGTTGGTTGATATATGGGAGGGGACTAAACCGCGTGGTCATGGGTCCCATCGGATTACGGAAGGATGGATATGGAAGTCGGCCGTGTCGTGTCAAAGGAACCTTGCTGGCATTTGCCTGAAGCGATTTTAGGGAACTCACGGAAAACCTGAATCAGGATGGCCGGGCGGTGGTTTGAACCGTTGTTCTCCAGAATGCGAGTCCATTGTGCTAACCGCTGCGCCACCTCGCTCGGCAATCACATAGTAAAATTCGCCGACACAGTGGATCATGCTGTAGAGAAGCGCTATCACACGCGCTTGTTCAGGGAAGCTAAGGAAATAGACAAACATGAAAATAGCTTCAAAAAGAAAGAAGAAAACCTGGACGTGAACGGATCTTGAATTCCCGTGCGGCAGCGAACGACCGTTGCAGGTAGCAAGGGGAGAACCGCAGCGGTAATGACTATGGAAAAGCCCTTGGACGCTAGCGCGTCAAATGCACATAATTTTCGGCTGTATGCTGGACTCCAGTCCACCACGAGCAATGGAGCCACGCGTACTGGCGAAACGTCAGGAAAATCATCCAACATCGGCCGAAGAACGCGAGGCAGCTTGTCAAAATTGAATTGGGCAATCAGTTGATTATGGCAGCGTCACGAAGAGGAGTGAGTTTGAAGTCTGTTTTACTCATTTGGTGACTGTTCACTTGCGAAATAAGCGTATTTTTGAATCAATGATGTTTCACAAATTATCCACAGTGAAACCAACAGATTTACACTGAGGTGACGACACTCATGGGATTCCTCCTAACGTCGTGTCGGACTTACTTTTGCGCGACGAAGTGCAGCAATTCGAAATGGCATGGACACAAGTCGTTGGAAGCTCCTGCTGAAATACTGAGCCGTGCTACCTTTATAGCCGTCCATAATTGCGAAAATGTTGCCAGTACAGGATGTGCACGAACTGGCCTCTCCATTATGTTCCATAAATGTTTGATGGGATTCATGTTGAACGACCTGGGTGTCCAACTCATAAGCTCGAATTGTCTAGAATGTCCTTCATACCAATTGTAAACAACTGTGGCCCAGTGACAAGACATCGGTCTTTGGGAACATGAGGTTCATGGAGAGCTGCAAATTGTCTCCAAGTAGCAGAACATAACCATTTCCAGTCAGCGATCGGTTCATTTGGACCAGAGGACCCAGTCTTTTCCATGTAAACGCAGCCCATAACACTATGAAGATACCATCAGCTTGCACAGTGGTAGACACTTTAGGTCCATGGCTTTGTGGGATCTCAACCACACTCGAACATTACCATGAGCTTTTACTAACTGAAACTGGGACTCAAGTGATCAGCCCACGATTTTCCTGTCGCCTAGAGTCTAACCGATATGGTCACGATCCCAGGAGAGGTGTCGCAGGCCATGTCGTGCTGTTAGCATCGGTCATCTACTGTCATAGACACCAATTTCAAAATGGTTCAAATGACTCTGAACACTATAGGGCTTAACATCGGAGGTCATCAATCCCCTAGAACTTATAACTACTTAAACCTAACTAACCTAAGGACATCACACACATCCATACCTGAGGCAGGATTCGAACCTGCGATTGTAGCAGTCGCACGGTTTCGGACTGAAGTGCCTAGGGCCACTCGGCCACCGCGGCCGGCACCCCAATTTCGCAGCACTGTCCTAAATGATTCGTTCATTGTACGTCCCATGGTGATTTCTGCGGCTATTTCAGGCTGTGTTGCTTGTCTGTTAGCACTGACAAGTCTACGCAATCTCCGCTTCTCTCGGTCGTTCAGTGAAGGCCTTTCTATCTACATACATTTAAAAGGACAGTTTCTCCCGCATTGACTTACTACAAATTTGTCACTTGTTTCGCTAATCTCTGCGTTGCCCGGTGTGAAACCTTTTCACACGAAGTCCCTGAGTACGTGTGCAAATTGCAGATCCACCAGTGCACTGTGCTTTTATACTTCGTGTACGCGACACTACCGCCGTCTGTATATGTTCACATCGCTACCCCATGCTTTTGTCACCTCGGCGTATGCCGTCTATGTACCAAACTGTGCGAGATACCGTCGCGATTGAGACGTACGAGTAGTTTCGGCATTAGCAGGGACTGAATACGAGGGTAAGTCAATTATTATCCGCAAAGTAGTTATAAAATTTTATTGTAACCAAATAGGAAATTTACAAGAACATCGTTTTTCGACGTAGTCTCCTTGCGTTTCAACGCACCTGGTCCATCGTTGTACAAGCTGGCTGATGCCCTCATAAAAGTAGGTTCCCGGATGAGCTGCGAGCCAGGAAAGCACCGCTTCTTTCGCTGCTTCGTCCGAGGCAAATCGGCGGCTCCTTAATGCCTGTTTGAGTGGACCAAACAAGTGATAGTAAGAAGGGGCAAAATCGGGACTATATGGAGGACGATCCAGTACTTCAAATTTGAGTTTCTGGAGCGTTCCAGCAGTGTGGACAGCAGTATGCCGACGGACATTGTCTTGCAACAACACGACACCTTTTGACAGCAATGTTCGGCGTTTGCTTCGAATTGCAGGATCTAGCCTGGCAGTAAGCATCTCACTGTAACGTACACTGTTTATTGTTGTGCCCCTTTCCCCATAATGTTCCAGTACTGGACCTTGTGCGTCCCAAAAAACCGTAAGCATCAGTTTTCCTGCGAACGGCTGGGTCTTGAACTTTTTCTTGCACGGCGAATTTGGATGTTTTCATTCCATACTGTGCCGTTTACCCTCCGGCTCGTAATGATGGATCCATGTTTCGTTCCTAGTAATGATCCTGTGGAAGGAGTTGTCCCTTTCTTTATCATAGCGATCCAGATGGTTCAAATGTCTCTAAGCACTACGGGACTTAACATCTGAGGTCATCAGTCCGCTAGACTTAGAACTACTTAAATCTAACTAACCTAAGGACATCACACACATCCCTGCCCGAGGAAGGATTCGAACCAGAGACCGTAGCAGCAGGGCGGTTCCGGACTGAAGCGCCTAGAACCGCTCGGCCACAGCGGCCGGCATAGCGATCCAAAATTTTTTTGCAGATGTCCAAGCGCATTTGTTTATGGAACTGTGTGAGTTGTTTTGGGACCCATCTTGCACAAACGTTATGAAACCCAAGTGTGTTGTGGATGATATCGTAGGCAGAACCGTGATTAATTTGCAGACGATGTTCCACTTCGTCAATAGTTAATCGTCTGTCTAAGAGAATCATTTCATGTAAACGCTCAATGATTTCTTCTTTTGTGGCGGTAAACGGTGTCCGGCTCCTTCATCGTGCGTAACGCTTGTGCGACCATTTCGGAATGTTTCAATCCATTCGTAGACACTCCGTTGTGGCAAAACGCTGTTCCCGTACTGTACCGAAACTCTTCGATGAATTTCGGTCTCTGATACACCTTCTGGCCACAAAAACCGGATCACTGAGTGTTGATCTTTTTTGGTGGAAATAGACAGCGGAGCAGCCATTATCAACAGCATGGCAGCGATAACGGAACTAACCTAGGAACCTGAAAATTGAAAAGATGTAACAACAAATAAACAAAGCATGCGTCATCAACGTAAAACGACGGTACTACCAAAATAAACAAAAATATAACTAAATTTCGGATAATAATTGACTTATCCTCGTATCAATAAGCCGTCCGGCACTCAGGATTAGGTTTCCCCTGGTTTCCATAAATATCTTAAAGAGTATGCCGACATCCTTTAAAAATGGCATGGGCGATTTCCTCCTTCATCTTCTTAGTCCGAGCAGGTGATGAGTCTCTTATGACCTCGTTGTCGACTAGACGTTAAATCCTAGTCTTCCTTCGAATCCACCTCAGCACACTGAAGTACTTGACCACCGAAAACCGCTCATTTTGGTCTCCCACACTCTCTCGTCCTGGATGTGGATTCTGTTTGTAAGTATCGAGCGGCATTTGACGAAACCGTGCCTGTAACACTCTTGTGAAGTTATGTTTGCGTAATATCTGTGAATCATTGTGGAAGCAGACTTTGCCTGGTAGTTTCGGCTTGCAATATCCATCTTTGATCTTCTGTCTGGTGTACTCACAGTTTTACCTCGTAGCTAGGCGAAGGATTCGACGGTCTCTAGTCGTTCATTGTTAAGTGAGCATTGAGCAACGGCGTTTGTCTACTTAACACAATTTTTGGTTTTACCTTTTACTGTCTCGATGGTGGCCCAGATGGAAATCCCTTCAGCTCTTCCTACAACAAGAAAATTAGTAAAGCTAATACAAAAATCATACTGGTGAGAAGACACAACAGTGATGCTCAGTGCTCACATAACAATGAATGACTGTCGAATCCTTCGCCACGTATGGAGTAAAATTACATTAGTAGGAAGATGAAAGAAAGATATTACAAGCTGAATCTACCAGGCAAAGGATGATCTCAGCGAGAGAAGAAACCCTTTCACTTCCCGCTGCATAGAGAAAAATATCAGGAGCTACGACAAAAAGGCGTTTGTTTGAAATGTCTTGCTGTACCAAAGTGAAACATGTACACTTGCAGAAGCAGAAAACACTACATAATAGTATCTGAGATGTGCTGCGACTGCAGAATGCTAATGGTTGCCTGGATGGACAAGGCAGCAAATGAAGAGGTGCTCCACAGAATGGTAGAAGGGAAGCCGTGTCTCCGAAAGCTTATCCAACACGGAAGGGACGCATGGGTCGGCCGTCTGCTGAGACATGATTGTGCCATTACAGATGTCACTGAATGGGACAACGGAGAGGAGGAACACGAGATGAAGACCGAGACTGGAATACAGTTAACAGATCATGAAGGATACCAGCTGCACCACTTATACTGGTCTCAAGAGGAAGGCCGAAGACTGGAAAACCCGGCGAGTTGATGTCAACCGACCTGATGGTTGAAGATCTATGTAGAAAAGGATTCAAGATTTCACCAATATGTAGCCTCAGCGAAATAGATGAAAGAAAAATAAAACTTCAGACGAATGAGACAGCCGTCTTACATTTTTTATTATCTATTTAGTTTTGTATATTTGCATACGATCGGCTTACGCAGAGTCATTTATCAATTAGTTCAATTGTGTGTGAAATCTTATAGGACTTAACTGCTAAGGTCATCAGTCCCTAAGCTTACACACTACTTAACCTATATTATCCGAAGGACAAACACACACACCCATGCCCGAGGGAGGACTCGAACCTCCGCCGGGACCAACCGCACAGTCCGTGACTGCAGCGCCTAAGACCGCTCGGCTAATCCCGCGCGGCACTCATTTATCGACCATAATCCCAGTCCGCAGTTTGCAAACATGGCCAATGACAGACAACTTCGGCTTCTTTTGCGGCTGTGTGTATGTTGCACTACTGCCCATTAAAATTGCTACACCAAGATGATAAAAGGGGATTCACTGGACAAATATATTATACTAGATGATATTATACAAATACATTACACTAGATGATATTATACCAGATGATAAAAGGGGATTCACTGGACAAATATATTATACTAGAACTGACATTTGATTACATTTTCACGCGATTTGGGTGCATAGATCCTGAGAAACCAGTACCCAGAACAACCACCTCTGACCGTAATAACGGCATTGATAAGCCTGGGCATTGAGTCAAACAGAGCTTGGATGGCGTGTACAGGTACAGCTGCCCATGCAGCTTCAACACGATACCAACAGTTCATCAAGAGTAGTGACTGGCGTATCGTGACGAGCCAGTTGCTCGGCCACCATTGACCAGATGGTTTCACTTGGTGAGAGATCTGGAGAATGTGCTGGCCAGGGCAGCAGTCAAACATTTTCTCTATCCAGAAAGGCCCGTACAGGACCTGCAACATGCAGTCGTGCATTATCCTGCTGAAATGTAGGGTTTCGCAGGGATCGAATGAAGGGTAGAGCCACGAGTCGTAACACATCTGAAATGTAACGTCCACTGTTCAAAGTGCCGTCAATGCGAACAAGAGGAGACCGAGACGTGTAACCAATGGCACCCCACACCATGACGCCGGGTGATACGCCAGTATGGCGATGACGAATACACGCTTCCAATGTGCGTTAACAGCAATGTCGGCAAACACGGATGCGACCATCATAACGCTGTAAACTGAACCTGGAACCATCCGAAAAAACGACGTTACGCCGTTCGTGCACCCAGGTTCGTCGTTGAGTACATCATCGCAGGCGCTCCTGTCTGTGATGCAGCGTCAAGGATAACCGCAGCCATGGTCTCCGAGTTGATAGTCCATGCTGCTGCAAACGTCGTCGAACTGTTCGTGCAGATGGTTGCTGTCTTGCAAACGTCCCCATCTGTTGACTCAGGGATCGAGACGTGGCTGTACGATCCGTTGCAGCCATGCGGATAAGATTCCTGTCATCTCAACTGCTAGTGATACGAGGCCGTTGTAATCGAGCACGGCGTTCCGTATTACCCTCCTGAACCCACCGATTCCATATTCTGCTAACAGTAATTGGATCTCGACCAACGCGAGAAGCAATGTCGCGATACGATAAACCGCAATTGCGATAGGCTACAATCCGACCTTTATCAAAGTCGGAAACGCGATGGTACGCATTTTTCCACCTTACACAAGGCATCACAACAACGTTTCACCAGGCAACGCCGGTCAACTGCTGTTTGTGAATGAGAAATCGGTTAGAAACTTTCCTCATGTCAGCACGTTGTAGGTGTCGCCACCGGTGCCAACCTTGTGTGAATGCTCTGAATTTGAATGCTGTGAATTTGCATATCACAGCATCTTGTTGCTGTCGGTTAAATTTCGCGTCTGTAGCACGTCATCTTCGTGGTGTAGCAATTTTAATGGCCAGTAGTGTACAGACGCTGCAGACACTTTATATGCAAGGAGACTAACCGCCACGCCAGGACAATGAGTAGCGAGATGTCAGACTCGTCCACACAGGTATCAACAGACGAAGCATCTCAGGATCACGAGCAGGGAACAGTATTTCCTTCGTCACTATTTTATTCCTAGTTGCTATTGTGGGCTTTTGTCCACTCGTCGCTAATAGGGTACCTATGAGATGAAGCGTTCTCGGAATGCTATACAACAGTTCAAACAAACAACATCAATAGTTTTATTTTTAGAAAGCAGCCGGCCGGAGTGGCCGTGCGGTCTAGGCGCTACAGTCTGGAGCCGAGCGGCCGCTATGGTCGCAGGTTCGAATCCTGCCTCGGGCATTGATGTGTGTGATGTCCTTAGGTTAGTTAGGTTTAATTAGTTCTAAGTTCTAGGCGACTGATGACCTCAGAAGATAAGTCGCATAGTGCTCAGAGCCATTTTATAGAAAGCAAATTGACAATACTTAACTTTGGAGAGTCACAAAAAGTAGTCGCAAACGAGGGTTGACATGAAAACAGTAAAGTCCTTGCTATACACAAAGTTCAAGTAAGCACATGATACGGATCATGACACTCCGATAGAGTAGGACAAATGGTCGTTGCAGACTCGGCTAATCTGAAGGCTTAAGGCTAGCAGGAGCGACGTTTAATTCCCTTTTTCCAGGTGTCGCTCTTGGCGCGGCGCGTTCCAATTGCGCGCACCATTGGCCGATGTTTCCTCACCGCATTCTTTGCTCTTGCGTTCCACATCCTCGTTCCGGCGCTTGTGGTTACGCCAGAACAACTATTTTCTCAGCAACTGTTGTACACTGTATTTCAGAATAAATTTGAGTCCTCAGATGCACAGAAATGTTTATTTCACTTTACTGATTCCTACAGATCTATCTCTCATTTCAGGAGCCTACAAAATTACGGATATTTTAAATCATCAGACATTGGACATTCATTTACGTAAAGTATAAAAAGTGTATTACAAAAGCTTACTTAGTACTGACTTATCAGATGTCATTATCTGAGCCGTGTTGCGGCTCGCGTTGGTGCCGTTAGTAGGTTGGCAGCGTGTAATAGGCATAGTGGCGTCTCGTTTTCTTCTTGTGTTCACTGGCGCCACTATGTTTGCTAGTGTCGTCTGTCTGCGAGTGGCAGCAGCAGAGGTTATCGATATCTACACTCCTGGAAATGGAAAAAAGAACACATTGACACCGGTGTGTCAGACCCACCATACTTGCTCCGGACACTGCGAGAGGGCTGTACAAGCAATGATCACACGCACGGCACAGCGGACACACCAGGAACCGCGGTGTTGGCCGTCGAATGGCGCTAGCTGCGCAGCATTTGTGCACCGCCGCCGTCAGTGTCAGCCAGTTTGCCGTGGCATACGGAGCTCCATCGCAGTCTTTAACACTGGTAGCATGCCGCGACAGCGTGGACGTGAACCGTATGTGCAGTTGACGGACTTTGAGCGAGGGCGTATAGTGGGCATGCGGGAGGCCGGGTGGACGTACCGCCGAATTGCTCAACACGTGGAGCGTGAGGTCTCCACAGTACATCGATGTTGTCGCCAGTGGTCGGCGGAAGGTGCACGTGCCCGTCGACCTGGGACCGGACCGCAGCGACGCACGGATGCACGCCAAGACCGTAGGATCCTACGCAGTGCCGTAGGGGACCGCACCGCCACTTCCCAGCAAATTAGGGACACTGTTGCTCCTGGGGTATCGGCGAGGACCATTCGCAACCGTCTCCATGAAGCTGGGCTACGGACCCGCACACCGTTAGACCGTCTTCCGCTCACGCCCCAACATCGTGCAGCCGCCTCCAGTGGTGTCGCGACAGGCGTGAATGGAGGGACGAATGGAGACGTGTCGTCTTCAGCGATGAGAGTCGCTTCTGCCTTGGTGCCAATGATGGTCGTATGCGTGTTTGGCGCCGTGCAGGTGAGCGCCACAATCAGGACTGCATACGACCGAGGTACACAGGGCCAACACCCGGCATCATGGTGTGGGGAGCGATCTCCTACACTGGCCGTACACCACTGGTGATCGTCGAGGGGACACTGAATAGTGCACGGTACATCCAAACCGTCATCGAACCCATCGTTCTACCATTCCTAGACCGGCAAGGGAACTTGCTGTTCCAACAGGACAATGCACGTCCGCATGTATCCCATGCCACCCAACGTGCTCTAGAAGGTGTAAGTCAACTACCCTGGCCAGCAAGATCTCCGGATCTGTCCCCCATTGAGCATGTTTGGGACTGGATGAAGCATCGTCTCACGCGGTCTGCACGTCCAGCACGAACGCTGGTCCAACTGAGGCGCCAGGTGGAAATGGCATGGCAAGCCGTTCCACAGGACTACATCCAGCATCTCTACGATCGTCTCCATGGGAGAATAGCAGCCTGCATTGCTGCGAAAGGTGGATATACACTGTACTAGTGCCGACATTGTGCATGCTCTGTTGCCTGTGTCTATGTGCCTGTGGTTCTGTCAGTGTGATCATGTGATGTATCTGACCCCAGGAATGTGTCAATAAAGTTTCCCCTTCCTGGGACAATGAATTCACGGTGTTCTTATTTCAATTTCCAGGAGTGTAGTACGGTGGTACTATCTGTGGAGGAACGTCAAGTGTTTTCCGGGAAGGAAGTGTGTCGCTTAGTTCTGTTGGGACGGAGTTGGAGGGAGGTCCGGCAGCACGACGACAAGCTGGGACCGCTGGCGGCACGCAGGCATTGCCAGATCGAGGGGCTGCAGTTGTGGGGGCCACAAGTCGTTGTCCACTGGACCCAGGATGTTTGAATTGAGTGAACACTAACCCAGTAGTGAAACCTCCACCATTTTGAGATGACACCGTTCGTTCGTGCGTTGCTGCTCGCAGGGTCGCTGAGACGAAGAGCAGCGATTGCAGTGTTTGGAGTTGGCAAAATTAATTAGCCGTCCTCCACTTCTTATTATTATCATTGAATTCCTTGTGTTTATTCGTGAAGTTGAACCAGCGGTATTTTTCTGACTAGTGGCCGCTAACGCCCCAGTTAGCTGTCCTGGAAGTTAGCGTATTTTCTCGGCAGTGTACTTTTCCTCGCCTTGCTGCTGCTGTCCGGTAAGACGTGTAGTTCGACAGCCTCCTAGACTGTGGTTCGGATATTTTTTTCCTTTGGACTACCTTGGTCGTAGTGGTTCCTTCTGATTCTGGATGTTCTAAACACCATATTCTGAAGACGCCGTGCTGTCCGTCGGTTCCACCTTTGCTGGGTTATTTCATCGTTGTGTTGGTTACCACATGTTAGGTAGATTTTGCAAGAGTGTTGGTCTGCGTTTAAGCTGTCACTAGTTTGAGTTGCCATCCGGTTAGGTGAATACAACTCTTGGCTGCCTGTCTCGTCGGTTACAAAGTTGACAAAGTTGAGCGACTTTTTCCAGGCCAATCCTTGGAGCACTGTCTGAGGCCCACTTCTCTCTTGGTTTGATCACATTGTGATGATCGTGTTTTTTTAAAAAAAAATATTTTATTAGCTCTTGAAGAATTGTTATCCAGGCCTTCAGCTGTTAAATTGTTTTTGAGTTATTACTATTGGGGCCTTCAACGGGCAAATAATTTCAATTTCTGGTCAATAAGGCCTTAAGCCATGAACGCAATCTGTCTAAAGAAATTTTTTAATTAGATATTGTCTCTTAATAGTGAAATTTTGATAACTGTGCGTTTTTTTAATATTTTAGTCCTCTTAAGAATTTTCTATACCGACCTTCAGAGCCAAATAATTTGAATTTCTGGTCAATAAGGCCTTCAGACTTGAGTGGAACTTGTTTAAGAATTTTTTTATTCGACATTGTGTCTTAATAGTCAAATTTGATAATTGTTCATTATTGTCAGCCTCATTTACAATTGGTTTCAAATAAGGTATACGTGATTAAAAAAAGAACTGAGCAACCAACGGTAACTGAGTAAGGCAACATCCACACCAAATCCTGCCTTCCCTAAGTTCCACGTCTCATTATCGTCTGTACAGAATCATAATGCCATGACATATCCAAAGATCTACATATTGTATGCGATTATAATAAACGGAGATTGACAGATTGTTAATTCACAATAAATGAATCACATTTATGTACGTGTTCAAGTTGTTTGCTAGCAGCAAGGAACATGTATAAAAGCACACAAAAAGTATAACTAAGGTACGTAAAGAGGTTATATATAATATACTTGAAAAATATGGCATATATTTCTAATATTCAAAAGGAATGGGCTAATTTTTACTATTTATGAGGGGTCCTATACAATAAAAATAGTGTCAGTTTTTCAGTGCAATCTTTTGAATTTAGGTAGGAGTGTTTATGTTTTTCAGACCCTTCTAAAAGATTCATTTTGTAGCCCTTGACAACTACATGCAAATTCCATGGTAAATATGGAAGGTGAAGGTAGACTGAAGAGCCATCAACAAAATACTGGCAAGCCAGTGATAAATCATAAAACGGATGCTGCTCAGATAAGGAAAATCGACGCAAATAAGAAAAGAAATGAGATCTAAACCATTTCAGCGGCATTTATCAATACAAGAATGTTACTCAGCTCTAAAATACAACCTGACTGCGAAGAGACGAATTCTAAATCAGATGTCCCATTCTGGTTTACGCTTGACACGATTTTTTTACCGTGACTTCCCACTTTGATGTCGTGTGATCCAATGCTCTCTGAGTGACAACAACAGACTGAAGAAGACGTCAATCAAATATTTAAAACTTTAAAATACGGAGTGAAGATAATTTTGCAGTGAACTAAAAGACCTGTAATAGGAGCAAAAAATTATTTATTGTAATGATGACCTAAGCTCTGCACCAATATTTTGCTTGTTTCTGAGGTTTTAAATAGGGAAGAGAATCTGTTATGACGAATCACACTTCGATGTTCTGTTTCTAATCGTATAAATAAACACGAAGAGACATTCAAAAAATGTTCATGAAGACAAACCGCTATTCGTTTGTCGTTTTCCAACTTGACGTGTACCAGAAACAAGAGCATAAAAATCCGAAAATATTTTCACAAGATTAGTTGCAAATCTTTTTGGCCTTCTTAGAAACAAGAGCAAAGTTGTTAGAATGCCATAACTGTTGTTTAAGAAGCTTGTGACAGCAGGGATGCCGTTGAACAAAATTTCTGCAGCACATGGAAATGATACAAGACAAAAGAATAACTGTAACTGAACTACAAATAATATAAGCCAATCTGCTATGCTTAGTGGACAGCATGTTGATCACATTTTAATTTTTATTATTATCTTATGCTATTTATTTCTGGATTGACCTCTCTCGTTAAGATGCTTTCATACTGTCTATAATGGTATTATATACACCTATGCATAGTCTTTTGATGATTAATCCGGGGAAGTATGAAAATGAAACGTTTATAATGGAATTTATTATGCGGATACTGTATTGTACATTACAAACAACATGTAATAACTACGACAATGCAGACTGCTGTTGTTTTCATAGCTGTTGTTAAGCCTGAAGTTAATTTTTCTGTGAGGGTACCCTGACAAATCAACACAGTTATTTGAGTGTCGCGTAATGTCCTGCCACTCTTACGCAGCGCATCATAAAGGATCAGCTCCAGATCATCTGATTTCTGTTCAAAAATGGTTCAAATGGCTCTGAGCACCTTGCGACTTAACTTCTCAGGTCATCAGTCGCATAGAACTTAGAACTAATTAAACCTAACTAACCTAAGGACATCACACACATCCATGCCCGAGGCAGGATTCGAACCTGCGACCGTAGCGGTCGCTCGGTTCCAGACTGTAGCGCCTAGAACCGCACGGCCACTCCGGCCGGCTTGATTTCTGTTGCAGGACAACACTTGCACAGTCTGGGGAGCAACTTGATGGAGCAATCGTTAATTCTCTCTGTTTCCCTGTTCATCATCTTATGTGCTGCTTGTTAAGAGACCGTTGCTTGTATCTCTGAATAACTACGTAGCGGGTGGTTTCGACAAAGCGCGGAGGAAGTCGACAGCAAACCACTTCCGCACGGAGCTTGCCCAAGGCTTCCACTCGTCACTCTGCCATTGTCCTGACCTAGACGCTGGGAAACAGAGTGCAGCTACACTTTCTCACGCAGAGCCTCGCGACAACTGGGTAACAGCAGTTATTTCTTTTTTCTCTTCAGTCAAGTTAAGTTTTTTTTTTTCATCCTACGCTTCTTGTCTCGGGATAAAATAACGCGACGGGAGTTGCAGACCGGCCAGAAACAGGGACAGAAGTCTTTTACTTTCACTTCTAGCGACGCACTTACTACGTGAATTATTCATGAACCTTAGGATAGCGTGGTGCTTCGGTATTCTGGCACAAATATCCACTATTACTAGACACTGCTCTTGGAAGCAAGCCATGCACACGAAGCTTAGGAGACAATCACTGGTTCACTTGGACTGCACAACTGGAAGCCCATCGTCCACGAAACGCAGTTGCCAAGTTTCATATCCATTTCCCATACATAGCTTGTGCTCGTAGTGTTTAATACCTATGAAGATATTTAAATTACAGTAAAATTTACATTGAGCTAACAAAATTAATAGGATACCTCCTAATATCATATCGGGCGTCATTTTGCCCATCGTAGTGTGGCGACTCGAATTAGCATGGACTCCGCAAGTCATTGGATGTCTCCTGCAGAAATACCAAGCCATTCGGCCATAATAACGAAAATGTCCCATAAATGTTCGACGGAATCCATGTCGGGCGATCTGGATGGCCGAACCATTCTCTCGAATTATCCAGAATGTTCTTCAAACCTATCGCGAACAATTGTGACCAGATGAAACGACATCTTGGGAACATGAAGTCCATGAATGGCTGCAGATGGTCTCCAAATAGCCGAACATAACCATTTCCAGTCATTGATCGGTTCAGTCGAACCAGAGACCAAGTCAGTTCCATGTTAACACAACCCGCACCGTTATGCCATTATGGAGCCACCAGCAGCTTGCATAGTGCGTTCTTGACAACCTGGGGTCCATGACTTCGTAGGGTCTGCGCCACACTCGAACCCTGTCCTCAGTTCTTACCAACAGAAATCGGGACTCATCTGACCAGGCCACGGTTTTCGTGTCGTCTAGGGTCCAACTGATATGGTGACGAGCCCAGCAGAGGAGCTGCAGGCGATGTTGTGCTATTAGAAAGGCACTCGCGTTGGTCGTCAGCTGCCACAGCTCATTAACGCCAAATTTCGCCACACTGTCCTAACGGATACGTTTTTCGTATGTCGCACATTGATTTCTACGGTTATTACCCGGGCACGAGGTCCCGGGTTCGATTCCCGGCGAGGTCAGGGATTTTCACCTGCCTCGAGATGACTGGGTGTTTGTGCTGTCCTCGTCATTTCATTCTCATTCATGAAAGTGGCGAGATTGGTCCGAGCAACGGTTGGGAATTTGTCGGGCGCTTATAACCGCGCAGTTGAGCGCCCCACAAACCAAACATCGTCATCATCATCTACGGTTATTATACGCAGTGCTGCTTCTCTGTTAGCACTCACTGTTCTTCACAGTTGCAGCTGCTCTCCGTCGTTAAGTGAATACCGTCGGCCACTTCGTTTTCCCTGGTGGTGATGGGGGGGGGGGGGGGGGTAATACCTAAAATTTGGTATTCTCGACACAATCTTGAGGCTTAGGATCGCGGACTGTTGAATCCCTAAACGATTTCCGAAGTGGAATGTCCCATGTGATGTGATCAGGATGGCCGGACGCTTGTTTGAACCGTCTTCCTTCCGAATGCGAGTCCATTGACCTAACCACCTCGCTCCGCGGTCACCACATTACTCACGATGTTTTTCTGTTGAAGATGTTCAGAATGTTCTCCATCGGCAGCGGTACAGCGTCTGCAACGCTGCGGAACAGATCGGCATACATGTTTATAGTTGCCATTGGAGTGGATTCACAACCAGTCGCCTCTCTCGAGTCATCCAGCATACGCGACTCTGTGGGGCAGATGTTGTCTTTCAGAGTTTCACGCTGAAAGACGTCAAACGGCGTCATATCGGGAGATATGGGTGGAAACTTAACACTTCCTCGTCGGCCTATCCTGAAAAAAAGCATCCTTCGTCTCGATACAGTTGGCGAACAGCTGTGTAGTTCGGTCCTGCAACACGGTAAGGTAATTTTCATCTGTCACTGTCCCTTCAAAGAAGGCTGGCCCTTCAAGTCCTCTGATAGACATACCACACCAGACTGATGACCCAGTAACGTTAACAGCTCATTCCTCCACAGCATGGGGATTATCTCTTGCTCAGTACACACAGTTATGCCAATTGCTGGTACTTTTGAGTTCAAATGACCAATGACATCAGTCAGTTGTTCACTATTGCAAATCTATTCACAAAATTTGAGGCGCCTGTCCTGATTGCCCTCATTCATCGTTTGAAGCAACCTGGTAATCTAGGGTTTCCATTACGATTGCTTTAAAGTGCGGTTAACAATTGATTTGTTTACGCCCGATTCACGCGCAGCTTGCCGTATGGCCTTCCTTCCGGATCTTGTAAAGGCTTGTACCACTGCGCCCACCCCTCTTTCGTCCGTTGCTCATTTCTTCTTGCCACTCTGCCCTTTTTCAGATCACACTCCCTTCCTCCCCTCTCAAATTTGTGGCCTAATTTTCTTATCGTTACACGTGATGGTCGCACAAAATTAAATTCTGCCCGTCATCGCTTCTGCACTTCTTTCATGTTTTCACATTTCCAATAATATTTTAAAATACGGTTCCCCTGCTGCAAGGACAAGTTTCCAGCAATCTTGTCGTTTTCGCGTAGTAACGGTGAACTGAAATTAAACAAGAAACAAACAAATGAGTGGCTGCACACACTAGTCATGAGAGCAGTATATAATCACAACTGGATTTGTTGTCGTCTACACCTCATCAGTCACTGCAGGTTAAATAGTCTAAATCCGTTTGTGTGACACCCTGTATACTTGTATATATTTGAATTCCAGAATGAGCTATAACACACATACTGTCTTGATAACAACGGTTGTTTCAGTTATATCGGACCATTAGTCTCTGGAATATGACACAGCGTGAAAACACTAGTGTATCCCAGAAAGTAAAAAAATTATGAGCTCATTTTGCGCGTCCGCAAACCGCAAAATACTACCGCCTCTAATACCGATGGAGTAGTGGCTCAAATTTCCATTCTTCTTTTCAACGAGACCAGTATGGGCGCATTGTGTTTTTTATAAGCCGAGATACTGAAATTGAAATTTATCCACTAGAATCTGTCGCTAATATGTACGTGATCGCGTCCCTCGTTTCTAAAGCCAGTTTCACACCAACACTTGCACTCAAAAAAATCTGGTTTTGTTTTGAGGCATCGAAATCTGAGGCAGTGAACGTGGTAGTTCGCTGATCTATCACCGTTTCCTTTTTGATAACTTCCCTTTTACAGACAATGTATATGGAATATCAGATAAGGATATTAAAAAGACGAAATCTAAATGACAGTGACGCAGTAAGTTCTTGTGTTATCAAAATATTACAGAAAGAAACGTGAGGCGTACTGTGCAGTGATGAGAACTTTGTAGAGCCAAATGTTGAAATCCTCCCTCTCAACGAGGCGGTTTAACATCCTGTGGACACCGAGTACAGGCGTAACTGGGATGGGGGGGGGGGGAGAGGAGGAAGCCGTGGTCTTGCTGAAGAATTTACGCAAACACCTGTCTGCAGTGAGGGAATCCAATCACATCTACATCTACATGAGTACTCTGCTATTCACAGTAAAATGCCCGACAGAGGGTTCAATGAACCACCTTCAAGCTGTCTCTCTACCGTTCCACTCTCGAACGGGACGCGGGAAAAACGAACACTTACATTTTTCTGTGCGAGCCATGATTTCTCTTATTTTATCGTGATGATCATTTGGCCCTATGTAGGTGGGTGCCAACAGAATGTTTCGCAATCGGAGGAGAAAACTGGTGATTGAAATTTCATGAGAAGATCCCATCGCAATGAAAAAGGCCTTTGTTTTAATGATTGCCACTCCAATTTACGTACCATGTCTGTGACACTATCTCCCCTATTTCGCGATAATACAAAACGAGCTGCCCTTCTTTGTACTGTTTTGATATCATCCGTCAGTCCCACCTGATGTGGATCCCACTCCGTACAGCAACACTCCAGAATAGGGCGGACAAGCGTGGTGTAAGCACTCTCTTTGGTAGACCTGTTGCACTTTCTAAGTGTTCTGCCAATGAATCGCAGGCTTTGGTTTGCTCTATCTACAATATTATCTATGTGATCGTTCCAATTTAGGTTATATGTAATTGTAATCTCTAAGTATTTAGTTGAATTTACAGTCCGCAGATTTATTTGACTTATCGCGTAATCGAAATTTAGCTGATTTCTTTTAGTACTCACGTGAATAACTTCACACTTTTCTTTATTCAGGGTCAACTGCCACTTTTCGCATCATACAGATATCTTATCTAAATCATTTTGCAAGTCGTTTTGATCATCTGATGACTTTACAAGACGGTAAATGACAGCATCATCTGCAAACAATGTAAGACAGCTACTCAGATTGTCTCCTATGTCGTTAATAGAGATCAGGAACAATAGAGGGCCTATAACACTTCCTTGGGGAACGCCGCATATTACTTCTGTTTTACTCGATGAGAAGACGCTTGTGAGGAACGGTGTCGAAAGCAACGTTGGACAGGATGACCGAACGATGGGTTCAGTCCTACCCAGCCCAAAAGAATACGGACACCCCTATGTAATGCAGAATTGCCGGCCGGTGTGGCCGAGCGGTTCTAGGCGCTTCAGTATGGAACCGCGCGACCGCTACGGTTGCAGATTCGAATCCTTCCTCGGGCATGGATGTGTGTGATGTCCTTAGGTTGGTTAGGTTTAAGTAGTTCTAAGTTCTAGGGGACTAATGACCTCAGATGTTAAGTGCCATAGTGCTCAGAGCCATTAATACAGAATTGATCACTAGGTGTCACGAGAGGCATATCAATCAGTACCTTGGAGGCGTGGAGTACCGTATGGTGTAGACAAGCAGTAACAGCAGAATGGGACGTTGAGAAAAGCTCAGCGACTTCGAACGTAGACTAGCCATTGGATGTCAACTAACGAAGCCATCAGAGACATTTCAGACTTTCTAAAGTTTTTGGTGATGTGAGTGCGAAGTGGAAAACAGAAGGAAGAACCACAGCTAAACAAAGACCAGGCAGACATCATGTGCTAAGGGAGAGGGACCATCGAGCGTTGCACAGGGTGGCTCTAAAAAATCTCCTAAAATCAGCAAAAGGAATCATCCGTGAGTTTCAGAGTGCTTCGGCAGCCCAGCTACCACAATGACTGTGGGTAGGGAGCTAAAGATGGGGGTACAGTGGGGCAGCAGCTCCTCGTAAGCCACACGTCTCTCTAGTCAGTGCTATGTGACAGTTGAGGTAGTGTAAACAGTGATGCTGGAAACGAGTGATTTGGTGGGACGAATCACGCCGTACCTTGTGGCAATCCGATGGAAAGATCTGGGTTTCGGGAATGCTTGGAAAATGTTACCTGCCAACACGTGTAAAGCCAAGCGACAGGAGAAATTGTGATGTCACCGCCAGACACCACACTTGCTAGGTGGTAGCCTTTAAATCGGCCGCGGTCCGTTAGTATACGTCGGACCCGCGTGTCGCCACTATCAGTGATTGTAGACCGAACGCCGCCACACGGCAGGTCTAGAGAGACTTCCTAGCACTCGCCCCAGTTGTACAGCCGACTTTGCTAGCGATGGTTCACTGACAAATTACGCTCTCATTTGCCGAGACGATAGTTAGCATAGCCTTCAGCTACGTCATTTGCTACGACCTAGCAAGGCGCCATTACCAGTTACTATTGATGCTGTAAAACATGTACCGTCAAGAGCGATGTTCACCCATTATGGATTAAAGTTAAGTATTCCAGCAGCTACGTACTATTTTTGCTACTATAAATTCCTTGTCCTGTTCCAGACCTCACGCCAGCCTGCGTGAGCTTAAACGCGTGCCTTTCGGCTTCCTGTCATAGTGGATTGGCTGTCTTGCCAGTCCACAACAGAAAGGCGCAGGTGACTCCCGTATATAAGAAGGCTAAAAGAACGGACCCGCAAAATTACAGACCAATATCCTTAACATCGGTTTGCTGAAGAGTTCTAGAGCATGTTGTGAGTGCGTTTGTAATTTCCTAGAGACCGAAAAACCCATGTCCACAAATCAGCACGGCTCGTGCGAACCCAGTTGCTCTTTTCTCACATGATATTGAGACGGCCGCTGAACCCGCTGTGCAGACCAGGTAATAGGATTGTGGAAAGGGCCGAGGGTTGAGGTCAGTTTCTGCTTCTAATTGTCATTTGTTGTAATTTAGCAACTCTTTCACGACTGAAGGCTTCCAACAAGAAATCGTAACAAGATAAAAATCCAATTAAGATAGCAATAAAGTAATTAAAAAAAACAATATTCGCAAAGTGCAATACAAATGGCTGAGGACCGGCAATTAATTTCCAAAATTTTACAATATACACTCCTGGAAATTGAAATAAGAACACCGTGAATTCATTGTCCCAGGAAGGGGAAACTTTATTGACACATTCCTGGGGTCAGATACATCACATGATCACACTGACAGAACCACAGGCACATAGACACAGGCAACAGAGCATGCACAATGTCGGCACTAGTACAGTGTATATCCACCTTTCGCAGCAATGCAGGCTGCTATTTTCCCATGGAGACGATCGTAGAGATGCTGGATGTAGTCCTGTGGAACGGCTTGCCATGCCATTTCCACCTGGCGCCTCAGTTGGACCAGCGTTCGTGCTGGACGTGCAGACCGCGTGAGACGACGCTTCATCCAGTCCCAAACATGCTCAATGGGGGACAGATCCGGAGATCTTGCTGGCCAGGGTAGTTGACTTACACCTTCCAGAGCACGTTGGGTGGCACGGGATACATGCGGACGTGCATTGTCCTGTTGGAACAGCAAGTTCCCTTGCCGGTCTAGGAATGGTAGAACGATGGGTTCGATGACGGTTTGGATGTACCGTGCACTATTCAGTGTCCCCTCGACGATCACCAGTGGTGTACGGCCAGTGTAGGAGATCGCTCCCCACACCATGATGCCGGGTGTTGGCCCTGTGTGCCTCGGTCGTATGCAGTCCTGATTGTGGCGCTCACCTGCACGGCGCCAAACACGCATACGACCATCATTGGCACCAAGGCAGAAGCGACTCTCATCGCTGAAGACGACACGTCTCCATTCGTCCCTCCATTCACGCCTGTCGCGACACCACTGGAGGCGGGCTGCACGATGTTGGGGCGTGAGCGGAAGACGGCCTAACGGTGTGCGGGACCGTAGCCCAGCTGAAGTGGCGGTGCGGTCCCCTACGGCACTGCGTAGGATCCTACGGTCTTGGCTTGCATCCGTGCGTCGCTGCGGTCCGGTCCCAGGTCGACGGGCACGTGCACCTTCCGCCGACCACTGGCGACAACATCGATGTACTGTGGAGACCTCACGCCCCACGTGTTGAGCAATTCGGCGGTACGTCCACCCGGCCTCCCGCATGCCCACTATATGCCCTCGCTCAAAGTCCGTCAACTGCACATACGGTTCACGTCCACGCTGTCGCGGCATGCTACCAGTGTTAAAGACTGCGATGGAGCTCCGTATGCCACGGCAAACTTGCTGACACTGACGGCGGCGGTGCACAAATGCTGCGCAGCTAGCGCCATTCGACGGCCAACACCGCGGTTCCTGGTGTGTCCGCTGTGCCGTGCGTGTGATCATTGCTTGTACAGCCCTCTCGCAGTGTCCGGAGCAAGTGTGGTGGGTCTGACACACCGGTGTCAATGTGTTCTTTTTTCCATTTCCAGGAGTGTATTACCATAACTTTTAAAGGCAGGTGGTTCAAATGGCTCTGAGCACTATGGGATAACTTAACGTCTGAGGTCATCAGTCCCCTATAACTTAGAACTACTTAAACCTAACTAACCTAAGGACATCATACACATCCATGCCCAAGGCAGGATTCGAACCTGCGACCGTAGCGGTCGCGCGGTTCCAGACTGAAGCGCCTAGAACCGCTCGGCCACAACGGCCGGCGAGGCCAGCATGTTTAACAACAAGAAACCTTAAAAATCAACAAGATAAAATCCAGTTAAGATAGCAACAAAATAATTTAAAGAAACACCATGTGCAAGATGCAATACCAATGGCTGAGGGCCACAATCAGAGTCAAAATTTCAGAATATATTACCATAATCTTTAAAGGTAGAAGGCCTCAGTGTTTAAGCATGAAAGGTAGATTTAAAAATTAATTTTGCAAAATTTTAAGAAACAAAGAATAACCATAAGCCTTCAATTTAAAAAAAAGCTGACGACAGATAATTAAACATCGGTGGCACTCAGAAGGCCTCCAGGGAGGTCGGTCTGCCCTCGTTCACTTAGGTGAGACAGGTGGTGAGCTCAACTATACATGATCCGTCGGAACCCAACCAGGGGACAGCCACGGACCGATCGACACAACGACTTGCTTCCCGTCGATCACTACATGAGAACTCAAACCGGCAATGTTAACAAACGTGATAATCCACAATCAAATATGCAAATGTATTAAGCTGTGAAAACGCAAGAAACGACACAACATGAACGGACTTGGCTCGAGTACTTAAAACACCACTAAATTTTAACGTCTTGAGTCGGTGAACCACATAGCTCGTAGCGATCGGACAGATCCACACACGCTCCGACACTGCGCAGGGACCGGCAGCGGACACAGCCGACCGCGCCACACGTAGATATCCTCACTGGTCCCCACCAACAGACCGACTCCTCTCAGAATGCCGACAACATCTCAAATGGTCACCAGTGGAAATAATACCAACTACACACACAACCTGCCAAACACTTGCACAAAGACCTGAACGATACGCAACAGTAACTAAGCACACACGAAGACAAATCGGGAGTCGATGCACACACACGCAGCCGACTCAAGAACGATCGGCGAGCCCAAACGAGTCGTCCTGTAGGACGACCGACAGACGATCCACCAAGACCGTGGCCCTGCTCAGGTGACGCGTGGCTGCAATGGTCAGGCGAGCCATGTCGACACAGGCCTCGCTGCTACTCCGACCCGACTGCATGAGCGCTGCATTGCACATAGCCGACTCATGAACTATCGGCGAGCCACAACATGTCATCCGGTAGGGCGACCGACCGACGATCCACCAAGATCGTGACCCGGCTCAAGTAATGCATGGCGGCAATGGTCGGGCGAGCCATGTCGATGCAGACCTCACTGCTGCTCCAACCCGAGTGCCCTAGTGCCACATTGCCACTCCCCGACTGGCAGGTCCGGACTGCGCTCCAGACGCCTTCCAACTAACTGGCAGCCCGATCTCGCGACCCGAACTGCCGACACGAACTCCCAATCCCAACTCCGACAAACTCCACTCGCTTACGACAGAGAACGACCGGGAAGATATAGCAGTCCAGCAAAGATACTACGAGAGGAGATATACCGATACGCGCTGCTAACGCCGCTCACAGTCAGGCAAGGCAGCAACTCAGTGACAGTAGTAATTTAAATTAATGTAGTGAGGTGGAAGTACATTAAAAAAAAAACAGGGTGAAAATAGATGATGGCGGGAACACGAGCCACGCACGGCTCAGATATACTGCGGACTATGAATAAAGGGCACAGGCAGATTCAATATTTCTGTATTTCCGAAGAGCATTCGACACGGTACCCCACTTCAGACTATTAACGAAGGTACGTGCATAGGGAATAGGCACTTAAGTAAGAGAATCCAGCATGTTGTCCTCAACGGTGAGTGTTCATCAGAAACAGGGGAATGCCCCAGGGAAGTGCGATAGGACCGTTGCCTACTTTCTGTATACATAAATGATCTGCCAGACAGGGTGGGCAGGAATCTGTTTTTGTTCGCTGATGATGCTGTGGTCCACAGGAAGGTGTGGAAGATAAGTGGCTGTATGTTGATACAAAATGACCTACGCAAAATTTCTAGTTGGTGTGATGAATGGCAGCTGGCTCCTAATTTAGAAAAAAATGTAAGTTAGAGCGCATGAGTAGGTAAAACAAACCAGAAAAGTTCGGACACAGCATTACTAGAGTACCGCTTGACACAGTCACGTAGTTTGAATATCTGGGCGATATGAAATGGAACGGTCTGCCCTCGTTCACTTAGGTGAGACAGGTGGTGAGCTCAACTATACTTGATCCGTCGGAACCCAACCAGGGGACAGCCACGGGCCGATCGACACAACGACTTGCTTCCCGTCGATCACTACATGAGAACTCAAACCGGCAATGTTAACAAACGTGATAATCCACAATCAAATATGCAAATGTATTAAGCTGTGAAAACGCAAGAAACGACACAACATGAACGGACTTGGCTCGAGTACTTAAAACACCACTAAATTTTAACGTCTTGAGTCGGTGAACCACATAGCTCGTAGCGATCGGACAGATCCACACACGCTCCGACACTGCGCAGGGACCGGCAGCGGACACAGCCGACCGCGCCACACGTAGATATCCTCACTGGTCCCCACTCCTCTCAGAATGCCGACAACATCTCAAATGGTCACCAGTGGAAATAATACCAACTACACACACAACCTGCCAAACACTTGCACAAAGACCTGAACGATACGCAACAGTAACTAAGCACACACGAAGACAAATCGGGAGTCGATGCACACACACGCAGCCGACTCAAGAACGATCGGCGAGCCCAAACGAGTCGTCCTGTAGGACGACCGACAGACGATCCACCAAGACCGTGGCCCTGCTCAGGTGACGCGTGGCTGCAATGGTCAGGCGAGCCATGTCGACACAGGCCTCGCTGCTACTCCGACCCGACTGCACGAGCGCTGCATTGCACATAGCCGACTCATGAACTATCGGCGAGCCACAACATGTCATCCGGTAGGGCGACCGACCGACGATCCACCAAGATCGTGACCCGGCTCAAGTAATGCATGGCGGCAATGGTCGGGCGAGCCATGTCGATGCAGACCTCACTGCTGCTCCAACCCGAGTGCCCTAGTGCCACATTGCCACTCCCCGACTGGCAGGTCCGGACTGCGCTCCAGACGCCTTCCAACTAACTGGCAGCCCGATCTCGCGACCCGAACTGCCGACACGAACTCCCAATCCCAACTCCGACAAACTCCACTCGCTTACGACAGAGAACGACCGGGAAGATATAGCAGTCCAGCAAAGATACTACGAGAGGAGATATACCGATACGCGCTGCTAACGCCGCTCACAGTCAGGCAAGGCAGCAACTCAGTGACAGTAGTAATTTAAATTAATGTAGTAAGGTGGAAGTACATTAAAAAAAAAACAGGGTGAAAATAGATGATGGCGGGAACACGAGCCACGCACGGCTCAGATATACTGCGGACTATGAATAAAGGGCACAGGCAGATTCAATATTTCTGTATTTCCGAAGAGCATTCGACACGGTACCCCACTTCAGACTATTAACGAAGGTACGTCCATAGGGAATAGGCACTTAAGTAAGAGAATCCAGCATGTTGTCCTCAACGGTGAGTGTTCATCGGAAACAGGGGAATGCCCCAGGGAAGTGCGATAGGACCGTTGCCTACTTTCTGTATACATAAATGATCTGCCAGACAGGGTGGGCAGGAATCTGTTTTTGTTCGCTGATGATGCTGTGGTCCACAGGAAGGTGTGGAAGATAAGTGGCTGTATGTTGATACAAAATGACCTACGCAAAATTTCTAGTTGGTGTGATGAATGGCAGCTGGCTCCTAATTTAGAAAAAAATGTAAGTTAGAGCGCATGAGTAGGTAAAACAAACCAGAAAAGTTCGGACACAGCATTACTAGAGTACCGCTTGACACAGTCACGTAGTTTGAATATCTGGGCGATATGAAATGGAACGAACATGAGAGGATTGTTATAGGGAAGACGAATGGTCGACTTCGGATTATTGAGAGAATTTTAGGAATGCGTGGTTCATCTGGACGCTAGTGCTACCTACAGGGTGTTTCAAAAATGACCGGTATATTTGAAACGGCAATAAAAACTAAACGAGCAGCGATAGAAATACACCGTTTGTTGCAATATGCTTGGGACAACAGTACATTTTCAGGCGGACAAACTTTCGAAATTACAGTAGTTACAATTTTCAACAACAGATGGCGCTGCGGTCTGGGAAACTCTATAGTACGATATTTTCCACATATCCACCATGCGTAGCAATAATATGGCGTAGTCTCTGAATGAAATTACCCGAAACCTTTGACAACGTGTCTGGCGGAATGGCTTCACATGCAGATGAGATGTACTGCTTCAGCTGTTCAATTGTTTCTGGATTCTGGCGGTACACCTGGTCTTTCAAGTGTCCCCACAGAAAGAAGTCACAGGGGTTCATGTCTGGCGAATAGGGAGGCCAATCCACGCTGCCTCCTGTATGTTTCGGATAGCCCAAAGCAATCACACGATCATCTAAATATTCATTCAGGAAATTAAAGACGTCGGCCGTGCGATGTGGCCGGGCACCATCTTGCATAAACCACGAGGTGTTCGCAGTGTCGTCTAAGGCAGTTTGTACCGCCACAAATTCACGAAGAATCTCCAGATAGCGTGATGCAGTAATCGTTTCGGATCTGAAAAATGGGCCAATGATTCCTTTGGAAGAAATGGCGGCCCAGACCAGTACTTTTTGAGGATGCAGGGACGATGGGACTGCAACATGGGGCTTTTCGGTTCCCCATATGCGCCAGTTCTGTTTATTGACGAAGCCGTCCGGGTAAAAATAAGCTTCGTCAGTAAACCAAATGCTGCCCCCATGCATATCGCCGTCATCAATCCTGTGCACTATATCGTTAGCGAATGTCTCTCGTGCAGCAATGGTAGCGGCGCTGAGGGGTTGCCGCGTTTGAATTTTGTATGGATAGAGGTGTAAACTCTGGCGCATGAGACGATACGTGGACGTTGGCGTCATTTGGACCGCAGCTGCAACACGGCGAACGGAAACCCGAGGCCGCTGTCGGATCACCTGCTGCACTAGCTGCCCGTTGCCCTCTGTGGTTGCCGTACGCGGTCGCCCTACCTTTCTAGCAGGTTCATCCGTCACGTTCCCAGTCCGTTGAAATTTTTCAAACAGATCCTTTATTGTATCGCTTTTCGGTCCTTTGGTTACATTAAACCTCCGTTGAAAACTTCGTCTTGTTGCAACAACACTGTGTTCTAGGCGGTGGAATTCCAACACCAGAAAAATCCTCTGTTCTAAGGAATAAACCATGTTGTCTACAGCACACTTGCACGTTGTGAACAGCACACGCTTACAGCAGAAAGACGACGTACAGAATGGCGCACCCACAGACTGCGTTGTCTTCTATATCTTTCACATCACTTGCAGCGCCATCTGTTGTTGAAAATTGTAACTACTGTAATTTCGAAAGTTTGTCCGCCTGAAAATGTACTGTTGTCCCAAGCATATTGCAACAAACGGTGTATTTCTATCGCTGCTCGTTTAGTTTTTATTGCCGTTTCAAATATACCGGTCATTTTTGAAACACCCTGTACTTTTGAGTGCTGCTCGAGTGTTTGCGATCCGCACCAGATCGGACTAAAAGAAAACATCGAAGCAATTCAGAGGCCAGCTGCGAGATTTGCTGCCGGTAGCATGCAAGTGTTACGGAAATGCTTCGGGAGCTCAAGTGGGAATCCCTGCAGGGAAGATGACACTCATTTCGAAGAACACTACTGAGAACATTTAGAGAGCCGGCATTCGAAGCTGACTGCAGAACGATCCTATTGCGTCAACATACATTTCACGTAGGGATCAAGAAGATAAGATACGAGAAATCAGGGCTCATAGAAGGCATATACAGTGTCGTTTTTCCCTCGCTCTATCTGCAAGTGGAAGAGGAAAGGACTAGTAGTGGTAAAGGGTACCCTCCGCCACGCACTGTACGGTGGCTCTCGGAGTGTGTATGTAGATGTAGATGTAGCGCCACTAGCGAATTACGGTGTAGGTGTTGTACGTGACTGTGTTTCTCGTGTTTAGGGTGTGGTCCTCATATTATGCACAAATAAACACCAAATACAGAAGGTTCAAAAATGGCTCTGAGCACTATGGGACTTAACATCTATGGTCATCAGTCCCCTAGAACTTAGAACTACTTAAACCTAACTAACGTAAGGACATCACACAACACCCAGCCATCACGAGGCAGAGAAAATCCCTGACCCCGCCGGGAATCGAACCCGGGAACCCGGGCGTGGGAAGCGAGAACGCTACCGCACGACCAAGAGATGCGGGCTAAATACAGAAGGATATGACACATTTTATAGTATTGTGCACTACGTACACTAGAGGAACAGTTTGGAAACGATGATTGCACCCCTTGTAATAAAGTAGCAGCTATGAAGCGACGGTTGTGAACAACATTCCTGAAATGGTCTGGCCCTCGCAGGGTTCTGTCTTGAACGCAATGGAACATCTTTTGGATAACACTTAACACTTCCAGGCTGAGATGCCATGGTCCATACACAACACTCTCCCCTGACGTTCCGCCTTCTACTGTGGAAGGCATCGTCCGAGGACAATCGGCGAACTGCATCGAGAGCACGAGCGAGCGCCGTATATATAAGACAGCCAGAGGGCGCCGCTGTCAATCACGTGACGTCGGCTGTGCTATGATATCTGATATTGCCAACTTTCTCAATTGAAATTAATCGATTGTCATGCTGTTGTCGCAATGTTGACATCCATATCTTGTCCAGCTTAATGCCTTCATCTTTTCTATTAAAATTATTGCAGTGTTTGGCAATCTCAATTGCCTCTCTGTACATTCGCGCATAATAATGCGACGTCTTTGCTATGACGGTCGTTTCACTAAACTTTATTTCATGATCACCTTCCTGAAACACATGTTCCGCTACAGCCGATTTATCAATATGTCCGAGGCGGCAGTTCCTTCTATATTCACCCAGACGGGTGTTGAAGCTTCTTTTCGTTGTGCCTATTTAGAACTTTCCACAACGGCACGGAATTTTACAGACACCTGGTGTAGCTAGAGGATCTTAAACATTCTTTTACTATCGTGGTGGATCTGAAAACAGTTTCCACATCGTACTTTCTTAAAGTTTTTCCAGTGCTATCAGTGACCTTACTGATGAATGGAAAGAACACTTTCCCCTTGGGTTGGTGTCGATCCTCGTCCGTCCTGGTTGTCAGTCTAGGGTGTAGTGCACGATCTATCTCTCTGTTGGAATACCCATTGTTCTTGAAGGTCGCTATAAGGTGTTCAATCTCGTCATCTAAGTGAGCTGGTTCACATATTTTGTGCGCCCTGTCTATTAATGTTTTAATCACCCCTCTTTTATGTCTTGGGTGGTGGTTAGAAGCTTTCTGTAGATAACGATCAGTGTTTGTGTCTTTTCGCGCTCTCGTTGCAGTTCGCCGATTGTCTTCGGAGGATGCCTTCCGCAGTCGAAGGCAAAACGTCAGGGGAGAGTCCTGTGTATGGACCACGGCGTCTCAGCCCGGAAGTGTTAAATGATGACAACGCCTGCCGTGAAAGCCTTCATTCTATGATCTTTTGGATAAGTTAGAAGAGCCATTTCGCTCCGGAACCCAACGTACAACATTTGTCTGGTTTCTGCACTGGAGGAAGAACGAGCTGCCATTCCTCCGCAGAAATTCAGACACGTAACTGAATGTGTCACCAGCAAACGTCAGGTCGTCATACAGACGAAGGATCGACTCACCTGCCTCTTAATGTCCATTAATACCTGTCCGGATACGTTTGATCAGATAGTGTACATCTTGATTACCGAAATACGTTGCTTCGTGGTTCGTAGAAAACTTTTCACATGCAGGCGATTGTTTAATATATGGAATATACTACGGGAAAATCACCATAAACAGTGCGGCTTTCCCCATGATCTAGACATTATCACAAAAATAACTTATTGATGCTGGATACTAATGCGGATGTTCCGGGTTCAGTTTGTGGTGACGACCTTGAATACAGCTGTGCGGAAAGTTCTGGAACGAGGTGTTCTGAGAAGCTACAAAATTGACACCTAAGCCACCGAAGTGGCGTCACATCCAAAGGCTAGCACCAAGCTGGAAGCCAAATGCCAGTATTTTACCATAAACAGCGATTTACGCCATCGCTTTTATGTTGTTGCGTGGCACAAACTACGCAGGTTCGTGTTGCGAACGGCGTATTGTGAGACAGATAAAATTGACGGTAAGCCGATGGCCGAAAATGTCGCAGAGCATGAACGTGTACTCAAGTCAGTAACGACGAAGGAAGTCAGAATCGTTTTACACTACAACATATAACCACACAGAGTTCCAGATCAGAGTTTTCAGATCCGTAAACGCGAGGTAACAGTTGTATTCGGGAATCAGCGAAACTAGACTTGAGGACCGCGATACGAGCTGCTATCTAGGTTGGGTATTAATTTTTTGTAGAGGATTAATCGCCATACCTGCTTTACGTGTTTCCCGCGATCCATTTGTCACGCCAACTGATGACAGAACCACACTAATGAGCCAAAGCATCATGACCACCAGATTGATAGCGTGTAGTCCGCCTTTGGAACGCAATACAGGAGCAATTCTGCAGTGTATGGATTCGACAACTTCTTGCTAGGGTCCAGAGGTATGCGACATTAGGTGTCTACGCACATGTCAGGCAATTCCCTTAAGTTACAGGTCGGTGGTGTGTGGGCGAAGAGCAGGTCTCCAGTAAGGCCCCAGATATATTCCATTTGATTCAGGTTAGGTGAATTTCGTACCCAAGACATGAAAGTGAGTTTGTTATAATGCTCCTCAAACCACTGCATCTCGCTTATGGCCTTGTACACTGACAGTTATCATGTTGGAAGGTGCCGTCAGCATCAGGTTAAGAGATCAAGCGTTAAAGGATGTAGATGATTAACAATAGTGTTAAGGTGGTCGACAGCTGGTATGGAGACTTTTGCGAGTATGGTTTGATAAGTCGGGTAAATTTCCATGAAAGAGTGAAACATCTTTGTTTACCTTCATGGTTGGTAAGCTTACTTATTCCAACAATCGTTAAAAAGTTTCAACAATGTACAGCGTACAGTTAATTGTTGACAGTCGTCTGAACTGGTCATTGTCGACTGTGATTGAAAATGGAGAAAATTGAGTTTTGTGATGTTATTGAAATTTTTCATTTGAAGGGTTGGATTGCCGCACAAATCAGAATGGAACTGGATGAAGTATGCGTCAACACTGCACCATCATTGAAGACCGTTTACTTTTGAATTAATGAATTTAAACGTGGTCGGACAAGCACCGAAAACGAAAGGCGATCAGCTGTCCAGTTGAGGTCACCACGAAGGAAACCATTCTCAATATCCGTCATGTGGTAGTACAAGACCGCCGAAAAAAAATTCTTGAGATTGCTGAGATCGCAGACATCTCAACTGAGCGATTGCATAATACCCTACAGGAGAATTGGCTATGAAGAAGGTGTGTGCAAGGTGGGTGCTGCGATTGCTCACAGTAGACTAAAAGAACATCCAGCACAACGTTTAAACGCAATGTTTGACACTGTTTAATCCGAGTCTACAAGGCTTTGATTCGATTTACCACTGTTGATGAAACCTAGATCCTTCATTACACACCAGCGTCAAAACGGCAGTCAAAGCAATAGACAAACGCTTGTGAAAGTGCACTGAAGAGGGCGAAGGCCATTGTGTCAGCTGGTAAGGCGAGGGCCACTGATTTCTTGGTACTCCCAAGAAATAATCCTCAAACATATCTTGGGAAAAGGCAGAGCCCTAACTGGATGCTATTACAGTTCTTGTTCGTTGGTTTGAAACTTTCTTTGGCTGAAAAAAGGCAAAAGTTGCTCTTTAATCAGGATAAAGCAGCATCCCACATATCAGCGATAACAGCGGCGAAAGTGCATGAACTGGGCTTTGAACTGGTTCCTTATCCTCCCTATTCACCAGACATAGCCCCCAAGTGACTTCTTCCTGTTCACTAACTGGAAGCTTTGGCTGACTGGGAAGAAACTTTTGTCAAATAAGGAAGTGATAATTGCAATCGACTAGTATTTTACAGAATTTGACAGAACCTATTTTCCGATGAGATGAAGAAGCTAAAGGATGACTGGACCAAGTGTGCAGCCCTCAAAGGAGACATTGTCGAGAAGTAAGGTGAGCCGTTCACGAAACAAACATTTTTTCTTACTTTTTCCAGACTTATCAAACTGCCCTCGTATTACTACCACAGATCTCACTGAAGCCTGGTTGAATGTCCCCCCATTACATAATATCACTCCCACAGGCCCCCTCCGTGGCGCGGTGCATTTATCAAGCATGATTTCGCCCGGATGACGGCGTTGTCGGACACGACCATCGACCTGGTTTAACAAGAAACATGATTCACCCGACCAGACCACACGTTTCTATTCATCACGATGATTTATTCCCTGCTACAGTCATAATTGATGATGTAGTTGGATCAACATGAAATACGACATAAAAATTTTATGGGTTTGGTACCGCGTCATTATGTAAAAACTACTGCTGCTATAGAAAAACCAACGTTTCAACCACGATTGCAGCGGCCTTCTTCTGGGTCCATTAGGTCCATTAGACCCAGAAGAAGGCCGCTGCAATCGTGGTTGAAACGTTGGTTTTTCTATAGCAGCAGTAGTTTTTACATTATGACGCGGTACCAAACCCAGAAAACTTTTATGTCGACTGACTCTGGCCGCGGAAGCCTACGCAATTATAACATGAAATACATTTGGGTTGTCTGTTGCGTACGCCGAACAGCGGTCTATGAAACATGTGTCCCTGCACCAACACTGTACTCTGTCGTCAGACCCGTCACTTTGATTTACGGAGCCTCCGACCTCCATGTTATGTGTCGTGGCGTGGATGTCCAACAGCTTGACGTCTACTCTTGATTTCATCGACCTTCAATCACTTTTCATAGTTGCTTACGAGAGTACGTAAACAACCGACCAGCTTCGCCATTTCCGTGATGCTCGTTCCCAGGCACCTGGCCATAACAATCTGCCGTAACAGTCAGAGCCGCTAATGCCACGGGATTTCCCCCACTTACGGCACGATTACGTCGCCAGAGTGATTCCCCAGTTGTCCTTGCTTCGCTTAGACACTTCCCTTGCAGCGTCACGCGCCCGCAACCGAGGCCCACGAGAAAGACAGCCGTGGCGCCTACGTCACAACATGTGAATTGCAGGTCTTATGAGTGCCAGTGGCCGTCTACGACAGCAAATGAGTAACTATTTCAGGTGAGTTTAAAAATTCTTGACTGCCCGTTTACATGCACGCTAGCCCTCTCTCTAGCATTCGACAGACCTTTGGTGGGTACCTTTTCAATTACATACTAATTTCCCGCACGGAGCGAGCGTTCGTGAAGTGTGGCTGACAAGCCGACAAATGTGACGTCACAAGTTAGTCGCAGGGCCCGTATTTCTCGTGGGCCCAGCCCGCAAGGCTACCAAACGGGACGAAATCTTGTAATGTTTTGACTCGTCGGTGTATATGCCTCACAAATAATATCGCTACTACTGCATGATTCTGTCTCCATGTCTCCGGAATGTTAGACTCGCTCCGTAAGACACTGCGTAGAAGCATTCCGTCTGGTTAAAGTATTGTTTCGAAGTGGGACACGAATCCGGTTGGTTGCTTTTACTGCGTTCTCCAGGAGCTGCTAACCACTTGTCTCAGTAACTCTTATCCTGTCACTTCCTCTTCGCTGCTTTCCGCCTTCCTCAGAGACGCTATAGCGTACCTTGTTATGGCATTACTGGGAGAAAGGATGTCGCACTCATCGTGAATCATGCCTGCACAGCTTGGTCAATGAGACAAGAGCCTTCATTCGAACATAATACATTCCGCTGCTAAGTGAAAGATTCGGAATGTGCCCAAGTTTGGAAATGAAGCAAGGTCCCCAGGTATGTAATTGTGATAGGCTCGAAGTGCAGCAATAGAAGTTATCATGTAGCCCCCGACGGCGAGTGTTCGTCGGAGTCAGGGGTAACACCAGGAGTGCCCCAGAAAAGTATGATAGGACTGCTCTTATTCTCCATTTACATAAATGATCTGCTGGACAGGATGAGCAGCCATCTACTGCCGTTTGCTGATGACGCTGTGGTGTGCGAGATGTCGTCGTTGGGTGACTGTACGAGGGTATAGGATGACGTGGGTATAATTTAGAGTTGGTGTTATGAATGGGAGCTACCTCCAAATATAGAAAAATATAACTTAATACGGATGAGTAGTAAAAATAACCCTGTAACTTTCGAGTACAGCACAGACAGTGTGTAGCTTGACAGAGTCACATCGATTGAATACCTACGCATACGAAACACAAAAAGCACGTCAGGTTGGTAGCAGGGAAGGCGAATGGTGACTCCCTTTTACTAGGAGAATTTGGGATAGTGGATCTTTTCTCTAAAGGAGACGGCATGTAGAACACTAGTGCGACTCATTCTTGAGTACTGCTCGAGTGCTTGGGATCCCCAGAGAGTCGGATTAAAGGATGACATTGAAGCAGTTCAGAGGTGTGCTGCTTGATTTGTTACCGATAGGTTCGATCAGAACGCAAGTGCTTCGGAGATGCTTCGTACACTCAAATGGGAATCCCTGGAGGGAAGACAACGTTCTTTTCGCGAGACCTAGTGGGGATTAGAGAACCGGCATTTGATGCCGAATGCTGAACGATTCTATCACCAGCGTACATTGCATGTGAGGACCGCAAACATAAGAGGAGAGAATTTAACGCTCGTTCGGAGGGTTATAGGCAGTTGTTTTTCCCTCGCTCTATTTGCGAGTGGGACAGGATATGAAATAGCAAGTAGTGGTATGTGGTATCATCCGCCACGCACCATAGGGGTGCTTGGAGAGTATGTGTGTGAATGTAGATGTAAATCATAAGTGCACCCTTTGCTGGGTATACTGCGATACTGAAAATTTATTCAGCTATCCAGCTGTTTCTAGCCTTATCATAAACGTGCTACTTCCGTCGGAGATCTCAGCCTAAAATGCGTGTAGTATGTGGCATGATGGCGCTATGATCTCTTCTCAGCCAGCACACTCTGTTATCAGTTAGGAGACACGCGGCATTAGGACGCGCATTACTTGCTGTATGACCAGTTGCACTCTACGAACGAGAGCATAATCAGATATTCACTCACTCTGTTGCCAACATATCAAAAGTTCAGAGCAACTTTCAGCACCACAAAGAGGATGTTTGGCGCTTGCAATCGGTACTGGAAGAGGACAGAGATGTAACGCTACGAAATTTGGTACATAGTAGTCTGTTCACAGTGGATCAGGGCAAAAGGTCTACGTGCAGTGCTCGTACTCTCAACAAATTCTGTCAGCTAGTTCCATTGAACATCCAGTGCGTTGTTACTGTGTGCCATTGTGCATCCTGTGCGGCACTGTAGTAGCGTACGGTTTTCTGATGGCATAAAGCGCTCCATTGTGTACGTGGATCAGAAGACACTGTTGATGGCACCGACGTTTCGTTTGCGACCATATTCAATTGTCACTTCCTGTGCAACCAGGGTACTCTCGACCTGTACACCCCAGAATGTCCATTACGTCGACTTGGAAACATCGAGAAATCTGAGAGCAATATGAGCTCGTTTTGGCAGCAGTCGGTCTGCATACAGAGAACGTCCTCAGTGACCGTTCCGTTTTCTACGCCTGAGAGCAAGGTACTCCCACTCTCCCTCCCGTTCAGACGTCATCGACGCCTCCTAACGACTGCTTTAGCCCTGGTCTGTTGCTCACGTGACAACATGTAACCTCCCCTCCTTCTCCTTTGCATAAGTCACGACTGTCTCCGGTTTGGAGGGGCGCGCAAGGGCAGGGGAATCCCATCTTCCCCTCCCAAGCATCGGCTACCTCTCCGTCTTCCTTACGGAATCGCCCATTCTGCACTTCCGCCACCCAAACAGGTTCAGTTGCTCGTCGTGCCGTCCAGAATTCAGACTTAGGTTTCCCGTGGTTTTTCCAAACTTATCAAAGCCAAAGCCAGTATGGTTTCTTTGAAAAGGAAACGGCCTACTTCCATTTCCATCCTGTGATCTTTCCGAGCTTGTGTTCGGTTCATAATCATCACGTCGTCGATGAAATGTTAAACACTAATCTTTTTTCTTCTGCGGTTTCAGCTATTATGCGGTTGTCATCCTATTATGCGGTTCTTCTGCTCTAATCTGGTCGCCGGAAAATGTAGCACATCTACAACTTACTTGTAGGGCTACAATAATTTTTCACCTATTTATTCGAAACACGTGGTCTGTATCAGGATTTAAGGATACTCATATTGCTGGACATTCTGAAACGTACCACAATTTACAACTTCTCACGAGGTTTACCTAATTAGTAAGCCATGCCATAAGACACAATAGTCATTCTCTGTTTGGTACCTTATAAAACACGTAATTTAATCATGTATGAAATATTGGGCTTTCATTAAGGCCAAAAATCTGCCTACAGCGAATTCGATACATACGTCGTGCAGTAATGATTTCAGAATCCCTAGATAATAACACAAATTGTTATTTAATTTTACTTTTACTTTAATACTGCCTTTCAAAATTTTGCAAGATACGACTTTTACTTATTTGTAACACTGCTGGTACATTTTGCGTAAATTTTTCAGCATGCAGCTATCTACTGAAACGATAATACTGGAACTGCTTAGCGGTTCTGCTGAGCAGAAATCGCATTTACACCAAATAGTATGTAGTTTACCTCATTCGCAAAAGAAACAATGTAACATATCTCTCGGGAGTCAGTGAGTCAGTATGTGGATGCCACACTTTTGATACATAGTATTTTTTTTTACTAAGCTACAGAACACACTTCTGTGGTTTGTGAATTTCCAAGTGGTCAATAGAATTATAAAGCATCTTAACAATGATCCAGAAGAGAGATTAAAGAAGGAAACCAGATTTATTGTTCTCTAAAATCAATTTAATAGGAAGAGAAAAGAAAAGCATAATACAGCTGAACATTACCTCTTGATACCTGAGCATGGAAAATTCGTTCGTCACGAGACCCTCTTCAAAAGTTCTTCACACGCCCTATTTCTATCCTAAATTCAGTGCAACTCTTTTGATGCCACCATCGATTTCACTGTCAATACTTCACGTTTCCTTCTTAAGTAGTACAAAATTTTTAGCTTTATTTTAGAAATACTATCGTATAACGCACTCTCATGGAAACGAATCACAGTGCATTAAATTGTGCGGTCGAGGTGGCCAGTTTTGGGCACTAGGAAGTAATGTCAAAATGAGAACTCTTCATGCTGGAAGGAATTTGGTTCTATAGTGGTATGGGAAGTGGCGAAGTTTTGCTGAAATCATAATTCCTCTACACCAGTTTTATCAAGTCGTGGATTTAGAAACTGAGACACCATTTTCGTTTTGATTTACTTAGAGAGCATTCTCGTTCTTAGGCGGGCAGAATCGATGACACGCGCTACAGAACTCATGTGAGTGCATAGTTTCTGTGCTCCAAATGAGGCAGGTTTCTTTATTTGTCTCATCGCTGAACACGGTTTCCAAGCGATACCATTATATCTCCGCCCTGCCGTCATCATCCCCGTTCAATAAATTTACCTACACAACCGTTTTACAAATTTCACGAAATTTACATTAATGTAAACGGCCTACTTTAACGTATTTAAAATATCTAAATGTTCCTAATGAATTCAATGTTTCACAGAGTTGCTACGTAAAGAGAGGAGAATAGATTTGTTTGTAGTCCTCGACGCGCAGTAAAGAAAAGGGAAGGAGCTATAAAAGAAAATAGATTCCGTGAACTCGAATATTCATTATACATCGTTAGAAGAACTTTTTTCTTGAGATCATAATAAAGTAAACAACTTTTCAGAATCTGTGCAAGATTAGCGATTTAACCTTTTCACTAAATTTAGCTTGTTATTTACAAAAATAAACAACCAGCGATAAGTTTAAGTCGCTTCTTAACCCCCGTGCTTCTTAGAACCAAGCTGACAGCCACAGATCGTTGGTGTTAAGAGTTTATCTTTGAGCAAGATGTCTGTCAGGTCGCTGATGGACGGTTCGTGACAGTTGCTCCGTTCTCAAATGACCACCGCACGAATTAAGTATTATGTACTCACCATTATCGTGCACTTATTGTTCCACAGTCAATACTGTACGTATTATCTCTGATGGTGTAACTCAAATGCTCGATGCATAATTATACTATCCGTATAAATAACGACATTTTAACCCAGATGTTTGTGCAGAAAATCTTTATTCGTATTTTTCGACTGTAGCGTGTCATCACCAACACTTTGATATATTTCAAAGCAGTACAGCTCAGTTTATTTGGAGAAGTTTGAATGACAACGTGCAACGATAGAAGTGAGTGCAGCATCCTTCATCCTTACTAACAATATTCAAACGACGTGATATCTTCACTTACAAGCTGTATCACCAAGACGCAAGAAAAATCGAGTCCATCAGATGGAAGAGACAGGTATTGTACTCATTATCCTTCAGTACTGTTTCATTAATTAAACATTTAACCAAAGAAAAAAATTATCTGCTCTGTTGACGAAGCTTTCCATCAAAAATAAATTCTTTTTACCTTCCACGAAGTACTAATGTGATTGTCATCAGAACATTGCTATATCACTTTTATTATTATCTTTACGTTCTTCTTTGTAGTTGCTTTAGAAGATCCGATACCTTTTTGTTTATATTGCCTACCATGCGCTTTTTTAAATGACATAATTTTCTTTTGCTGGTTTGTTCATCTGTGTGTTATTAGATGTTAGGTATAAATAATATATTTGAAATGAAACTGTAATATATGTTGCAGTTTATCAATAATCAGTCCCCTATTCAAGATATGATAGTGAATTATTTATTAGATGTCCCCCTGTTCTCTTATTAGTATTGTTAGATTATCTTATTGTTGAAATAGTCCATAAATCGTAGACGATGAAGAATAGTAGAAATTCGTCAATGAAATTTGTATGCAGATAGGTCCTGACGCATTCAATTGATTGTTATAACGTTTCTACAATGTTTAGTGTTAAGCGCGCTCCCCTCAGACACCATGCAGGACTGCTGTAGTGACAAACCAAACACTGCATTCTGTCCCCGTTTTGTGCGAAGTCCACTCATCATGTACGATTTTAATTGTTATCTGACAACTGCGTCTTGCTTCAGGAAATTAAATCTCTGTCCTCTGATCGTTCCGCACATGTACTAAGTTGTATTTTCCTCCTTCAATGATTACAGTATTTTCACTCATTTTATTTTTATTTCTTAATTGTTGGCAAACTTCATCAGGTAAATTATTAGAAACAAATCCCTAACTAGGTTGGGAAATGTGGGTCAAAGAATTCGTTCCTACTACTATGAAAGAAAATAATCCAGTCTTTCCCGGTATCGATTTAGCAAACCTTGAATAACGTGATCGTATTGTCTCCTTGCTGACCGTACTCCATTTCGTAACTACTATAACATCCTCCTGTACGCCCTCACTTAACAGCACTACATCTGATGGCTCAGGGGGTAAGACGCTGGAGTCGTACTTGAAGGAAAATGGGATCAAATCTACGTCAGGCCAGTCACATTTAGGTTTCGTGTGGTTTCCCTTAATTGCTTAATGCAAATGATGGGATGATTCCTCTGATGTGATACGGTCGATAGCGTTCCTCAACTTGAGCTTTTGCTCCGTCTCTAACGACTCCGTTGTAGAGGAGTCATTAAACCTTAACTTTGTTTCTTTACCTTCCTTCGTCAACAGAAAACAATTTATATGACTAAAATGGTTTAGTTTAGACGTATGTCGTCTTTTGGGCCACTAAAACAAAATTACAGTAAGTATTCGAATTATTTTGGCCGTTAGTTTCATATGCTGAAATATTAGTCTCATATTGGCGCTTATTTAAGAGACATGGACAAGAACTACGTTTGTACAGGACACAGTTTCAGATTAACTACTGTTAATTTGATGCAGTGGCGAACCTAGGTGTGGGTTTTGATGGTCATCACATCCCTTCTCCGAATCGGAAAGACGACACATAAACTGTTTTGAATCTACAGTAAGGGAAGTTTACATTGATGATGAGTCCCATACTCCTTTACAGAGCGTAGGGGAGCGACGCGGGAGACCCGCGCCGCCTTACTAGGTAAGGTCCTAGTGGAGGTGGTTTGCCATTGCCTTCCTCCGACCGTAATGGGGGTGAATGATGACGATGAAGACGACACAACAGCACCCAGTCATCTCGAGGCAGGAAAAATCCCTGACCCCGCCGGGAATCGAACCCGGGACCCCGTGCTCGGGAAGCGAGAACGCTACCGCGAGACCACGAGCTGCGGTAGCTTAAAAACGACACAACGTACTTCCACTTAGATTAAGGTCACATTGTAGCGATAGACAGGACAGTCCAACAAAGAAACAAGTGTCAATAACACGGTGATTAATACTTGTCATACTTGAGCTATGCGATGAGTGGGATACCGCTGCGAAAGAAATAGACGTGATTTGTGCCACACCGTTACATCTCTCTGTAATTGGAGTCTTGCTCTCTGTAGCTTAACCCATCAATCTGGCAAAATTCTTAGAGCCATCGCTGAATTTCATCACACAGTTAAGACGGGGTATCTGTCACGTTGTTACTCTTGATTGACCTCGTGTGGCCTACATCTTGTGTCTGGAGACTGACGGTAAACTCTTTGAAACGACTGTCTGGAGCTCACCAACGGTGCTGAAACTACTTCATTGTATCCGAGGATTCTGTCCTGCGAAGCTTCTCCACGTCGTGTGTTTGATCATTATGTTGTAAAAGTTCACCAAACGACGAGGCTCTACTCATAACGGAAATGCAGTAACGGCTGTGATGTTGTCGGTGTAATGTACGGTTTCTCGTCATCTTTGAATCAGGGCTATTCGGAAGAGACGTTACCACTTTTCAATACGGACAGCACAATTCTACATCTATATCCACGTCTACATACAGGGCGTTTCAAAAAGAAAGAGCAGATTTCAAACATTTATTTCTCAAAAACTACAAATGATAGAAACACAATTCAAACGTTTCTTGTCAGAGAAAGGTTCAAAGTTTTTCAATGGTCCGCGCAGAAGTTCCATGCAAATCCGCAGTGGCGCTGGCGTTCGTTTGTAGGAAAATGGCGAAGACACCACAGGAACGATCATTTTGTGTGCTGCAATTTGCAAAGTTAGAGTCCATTGTTGGTGTGCAACGTGCATTCCGCCGTCAATTCAACAAACAGCCGCCTCGTCATAAGCAAATTTATGAGTGGCATCACAGATTCGTAGAAGATGGTTGCATCTGCAAGCGAAAAAGCACGGGTCGTCCACGCACATCGGATGAAAATGTCGAGCGTGTCCGTGCAGCTTACGAAAGGAGCCCTAGAAAATCCACGACACGGGCAAGTCACGAACTAAACATGTCTAAAACAACGGTATGGCGCGTTCTGAGTAACCGTCTGCACATGAAGCCGTACAAACTGCAGTTATTGCAAGCATTGCGTCCTGACGACCACAACAAAAGGTTCGAATTTTCAACTGCAATTCTACAGGACATGGAAGAGGACAATTTTGCCGAACGATTAATTTTTTCAGATGAATCAACGTTTCACATTTCTGGTAAAGTTAATCGGCATAACGTACGAATTTGGGCGAGTGAAACTCCGAGGGACGTTATTCAACATGAAAGAGACTCACCAAAGGTTAACGTCTTTTGTGCAATTTCGGTAAACAAAGTTTATGGACCTTTCTTTTTCATGGAGAAAACTATCACAGGAACCATTTACCTGGACATGTTAGAAAACTGGCTATTTCCTCAACTTCAGGAAGATTCAAATCACTTCATCTTCATGCAAGATGGCGCCCCACCACACTTCTCTGAACCTGTACGACGGTACCTAAATAACACCATTCCAGGACGGTGGATTGGAAGAGCAGGAGCACAAGATCAATGTCATCGTCTGTGGCCTCCCAGGTCACCAGACCTTACTCCCTGCGATTTTTATTTGTGGGGGTACATAAAGGACTGTGTTTATGTCCCACCTATGCCCGCTACTCTTCAAGAGGTACGACATCGAATTGTTGCGGCCGTGAATTCGGTAACTAAAGACCAGTTGCGTCGTGTGTGGCAAGAAATGAGATACCGGTTTGATATTTGTCGTGTAACAAATGGTGCTCATATTGAGGTACAGTTTTGATATTTGTTGTGTAACATTTGGTACTCATATTGAGTGAAGGACCGTTGGAATTGTGTTTCTATCATTTGTAGTTTTTGAGAAATAAATGTTTGAAATCTGCTCTTTCTTTTTGAAACGCCCTGTATATAATCTGCGAACCATTGTGAAGTGTATAGCCGAGGACGTGACCTGTACCGGTTTTTAGGTTTTTTCCCGTTCCATTGACGAATGAAATGCGGGAAAAATGATTGCCTAAATGCCTCTCTGCCAGCTCTAATTAATATTATTTTATCCCTAGGTTTTTAGGGTTTTTTCCGTTCCATTGACGAATGGAATGTGGGAAAAATGATTGCTTACAAGCCTCTCTGTCGGCTATAACTAATCTAATTTTATCCCTAGGGGAGCAATATGTACAGGTCTGTAGTATATTACTAGGGCCATCATTTGAAGCTGTTTCTTTAAACTCCCTCCAGCTCTTTCAACATCTCAGTAACTCTCTCCCGCGGGTCAGACATACCATTCATGCTGCCCCTCTCTATATACTTTCAATACCCACTGTTAGTCCTATAAGGTACCCTGTGTAGGTTGTTTGCGTTTCCCTAGTAATAAAAAAAAAATCGAAGTCTTCTACCAACATTACACATAACTGTACCTACTATGTGTTATAGCCAAGTATTTGTATGAGTTTACAGATTCACTAATATTATATCCCCTTAGTGAAGTGCACAATTTTATATTTTTGAACAGTTAAAGTAAGCTACCAATCATTGCACCAAATTTGAAATCTTATCAGGGCCTGACTGAATATTCGTACAGCTTCGTTCATATTGTATTTCATTGTAGATAACTGCATCATCTGTGATAAGTCTGAAGCTACTCTTAATATCGTTGCATGATCAAATTCCGGTTCATTGGAAGAAGCTGACAATCTTTTACACTGATTGTCCGGTTTTTCACCTTTTATTTTATTTTCTTCCAGTTATGGTCAACTTTTATATCCTATCACAGAAGGTTAATTACAATACGACTATCATTTACTAAGCAATACACAGCTGTGAGTGACATAGCTCTAATTTACCCTGATATGACTGGCTGTTTTGGAAGAAAATAAAATTTAACGCAGAACTCGAAAGAACTTGATTCGGTATTCTTCAGTGCACTAATCATAGTGAGATACAATGAAGAGCCAAAGCAACTGGCACACCTGCCTAATGTCGTGTAGGGCCCCCGCGAGAACGCAGGAGTGCAGCAACACTACGTGGCATGGACTCGACTGATGTCTGAAGCAGTGCTGCAAGGTCTTCTGAACAGCACGTTGCAAGGCATCCTAGATATGCTCGATAATATTATTTTCTGGGGAATTTGGTGGTCACCGGAAGTGGTTAAACTCAGAAGAGTGTTCCTGGAGCCAGTCTGTAGCAATTCTGGGCGTGTGGGGTGTCGCATTGTCCTGTTGGAATTGTCCAAGTCAGTCGGAATGCGCAATGGACATGAATGGACGCAGGTGATCAGGCAGGATTGTTACGTACTTGTCACCTCTCAGAATCGTATCTAGACGTATCAGGGGTCGCATGTCACTCTAACTGCACACGCCCCACACCATTACAGAGCCTCCACTAGCTTGAACAGTCGTCTGCTGACATGCAGGGTCTATGGATTCATGAGACTGTCTCTATATCCGCACACGTCCATCCACTTGATACAATTTGAAACGAGACTCGTCCGACCAGGCAACATGTTCCCAGTCATCAACAGTCAAATGTCGGTGTTGACGGGGGCAGGCGAGGCGTATAGATTTGTGTCGTGCAATCATCAAGGGTACACGAGTGGGCCTTCGGCTCCGAAAGTCCATATCGATGATGTTTCGTTTAATGTTTCGCACGCTGACACTTGTTGATGGCCCAGCATTGATTTATGCAGCAATTGGCGGAAGGGTTGCACTTCCGTCACGCCGAACGATTCTCTTCGGGATCTTTTTCCAGCCGCAGCGATGTCGGGGATTTGATGTTTTACCGGCTTACTGATATCCACGATACACTCGTGAAACGGCTGTACGTGAAAATCCCCACTTCAACGCTGCGTCGGAGACGCTGTGTCCCATCGCTCGTGCACCGATTATAACACCACATTCAAACTCACTTGAATCTTAATAACTTACCATTGTAGCAGCAGTAATCGATCTATCAACAGGCACTTGTTATCTTATACAGGGTGTTACAAAAAGGTACGGCCAAACTTTCAGGAAACATTCCTCACACACAAAGAAAGAAAATATGTTATGTGGACATGTGTTCGGAAACGCTTACTTTCCATGTTAGAGCGCATTTTATTACTTCTCTTCAAATCACATTAATCATGGAATGGAAACACACAGCAACAGAACCTACCAGCGTGACTTCAAACACTTTGTTACAGGAAATGTTCAAAATGTCCTCCGTTAGCGAGGATACATGCATCCACTCTCCTTCGCATGGAATCCCTGATGCGCTGATGCAGCCCTGGAGAATGGAGTATTGTATCACAACCGACCACAATACGAGCACGAAGAGGCTCTACATTTGGTACCGGCGTTGCGTAAACAAGAGCTTTCAAATGCCCCCATAAATGAAAGTCAAGAGGGTTGAGGTCAGGAGAGCGTGGAGGCCATGGAATTGGTCCGCCTCTACCAATCCATCGGTCACCGAATCTGTTGTTGAGAAGCGTACGAACACTTCGACTGAGATGTGCAGGAGCCACATGTTGTGTCGTACTTGTAAAGGCACACGTTCTAGCAGCACAGGTAGAGTACCCCGTATGAAATCATGATAACGTGCTCCATTGAGCGTAGGTGGAAGAACATGGGCCCAATCAAGACATCACCAACAATGCCTGCCCAAACGTTCACAGAAAATCTGTGTTGATGACGTGATTGCACAATTGCGTGCGGATTCTCGTCAGCCCACACATGTTGATTGTGAAAATTTACAATTTGATCACGTTGGAATGAAGCCTCATCCGCAAAGAGAACATTTGCACTGAAATGAGGATTGACACATTGTTGGATGAACCATTCGCAGAAGTGTACCCGTGGAGGCCAATCAGCTGCTGATACTGCCTATACACGTTGTACATGGTACAGAAACAACTGGTTCTCCCGTAGCACTCTCCATACAGTGACGTGGTCAACGTTACCTTGTACAGCAGCAAAGCCGGCCGGAGTGGCCGTGCGGTTCTAGGCGCTACAGTCTGGAGCCGAGCGACCGCTACGGTCGCAGGTTCGAATCCTGCCTCGGGCATGGATGTGTGTGATGTCCTTCGGTTAATTACGCTTAATTAGTTCTAAGTTCTAGGCGACTGATGACCTCAGAAGTTAAGTCGCATAGTGCTCAGAGCCATTTGAACCATTTTATAGCCGCAACTTCTCTGACGCTGACATTAGGGTTATCGTCAACTGCACGAAGAATTGCCTCGTCCATTGCAGGTGTCCTCGTCGTTCTAGGTATTCCCCAGTCGCGAGTCATAGGCTGGAATGTTCCGTGCTCCCTAAGACGCCGATCAGTTGCTTCGAACGTCTTCCTGTCGGGACACCTTCGTTCTGGGAATCTGTCTCGATACAAACGTACCGCGCCACGGCTATTGCCCCGTGCTAATCCATACATCAAATGGGCATCTGCCACCTCCGCATTTGTAAACATTGCACTGACTGCAAAACCACGTTCGTGATGAACACTAACCTGTTGATGCTACGTACTGATGTGCTCGATGCTAGTACTGTAGAGCAATGAGTCGCATGTCAACACAAGCAGCGAAGTCAACATTACCTTCCTTCAATTGGGCCAAGTGGCGGTGAATCGAGGAAGTACAGTACATACTGAGGAAAGTAAAATGAGCTCTAACATGGAAATGAAGCGTTTCCGGACACATGTCCACATAACATCTTTTCTTTATTTGTGTGTGAGGAATGTTTCCTGTAAGTTTGTCCGTACCTTTTTGTAACACCCTGTATAAGTGTTGCCGACCACAGTGCTGTATTCTGCCTGTTTACATATCTCTGTATTTCAATACGCATCCCTATACTAGTTTCTTTGACGCTTCAGTGTACACTTCGAAGAATTTAGTGTCTTAATCTACGCCAGGGTGTTGTGTGCTGTCCTTAGGTTAGTTAGGTTTAAGTAGTTCTATGTTCTAGGGGACTGATGACCATAGATGTTAAGTCCGATAGTGCTCAGAGCGAATCTACGCCACTTATCCAACTGGGGGAAAAGTAACCTACAGTTTAATATGAACCACGACTTGTGTCTGGCGAATCTCCTCGATGTAAGAGGTAAATGCTAGGGTGAGGGATTCGAACCCACGACCTGCAGTTTCCAGTCACGGGCTTTATTATGAGACTACCAGACTACACGAAAGATAACGGCCGCCATGCTCGTAGCTAACCAAGAATGGCGGTGTAGCACTCCAGCTCAGTCTCCTACGGTAGAAACACGGATTACCCTTTATTCCATTTAGCCCTTGAAATCTTCTCGATGTTGCTGTTGACATTTCAGGCTGCTGCCCCTGGCTGTGCTGCGGCAAAGCTCCAACTGAGGATGTACCGTCCCCAGTGCTGTCAACCAAGGTGACGGCCCTGTCGAACGGCACGGAGCTGCGAAGCCTGCCGGCAGCCCACAGTGGATCGAGTGCACGAGAGGGACCAGTCAAACAGGTATGTTAAGTTGCAGCATTCTGAGCTGCCCTACTATGTTTCTCTGAAAGTTTTGCTTCTTTCTACACAACACCGCTTGCTACTTAGTCCCCCTTTCACAGAAAAGGCGATTTATATGGGTATAATATGCAGCCAATGCCTTTTTTATTTTTTTACATTTTTGTTACGAGTTATTTTTTGTGCCATTAACTGGTTTTCAAGCCACTGTTGGCATATCATGAGATGGAGGGTGTCACAGGAACATTATCTGGACCATATGCCACTATAATGGTGATTGCACTGCCTTTTGGTGTCCACCACATATTCATTCTAATAATGTACGTTTTGCAAGTTGAACACACACATGCGCAGTATTCAGCTGCACTTGATTTCATACTGTAAGGGGTCCGTAGGCCCTTACTATAACTTTGCACTCGGCACAGGTCGATAGGGCGAACAATCGATTGTGACGTGTTGCGAGAGCGAGTGTCGAGATGCGCCAGAGTGGTTGGCGGGAATGGTGTGTGTGGAGGTCATTATTGGAATACATGGGTTTTAAGCGAGAAGGATGTCACCATCGCCGTGGTTAGACTCCTAAATAATAAATGGTTCGCCGGCCGTGGTGGCCAAGCGGTTAAAGGCGCTACAGTCTGGAACCGCGCGGCCGCTACGGTCGCAGGTTCGAATCCTGCCTCGGGCATGGATGTGTGTGCTGTCCTTAGGTTAGTTAGGTTTAAGTAGTTCTAAGTTCTAGGGGACTGATGACCTTAGAAGTTAAGTCCCATAGTGCTCAGAGCCATTTGAACCATTTTTGAATAAACGGTTCAAATGGCTCTGAGCACTATGGGACTTAACATCTATGGTCATCAGTCCCCTAGAACTTAGAACTACTTAAACCTAACTAACCTAAGGACAGCACACAACACCCAGCCATCACGAGGCAGAGAAAATCCCGGACCCCGCCGGGAATCGAATCCGGGAACCCGGGCGTGGGAAGCGAGAACACTACCGCACGACCACGAGATGCGGGCCCCTAAATAATAAATAAATTACGGGAAAGTGATGAAGTATCTTTATAAAAGTGATCAGTGACGTTACTAGTGCCTTGGACTGCAGTGTTGGATGCAGTGATGGATGAGCGTGTGACGATAATGGGAAAGGAAGAAAGCCTGTGCTGAGATTAGCCGTAGTTAGATATGTATGACGAAGGCAGTGGCTGTCTCCTTTTTGTGTTTTGAGAAGAATATAAGTTCGTAATTAGTAAAACTGTGTTGGTGTTCCTTATTAACATACATTCAGTATTATAGTATTGAACAGGACGGACTGGAAAGTAACAACTTCCGTAGCAGTCAATTCCGATTACCAGCCCCATTAGGTTCACGGTCATGTTAATAATAAATATTGGGCTGCTATTCGATCAGATCAGGTCGGGATAAAAACGGAGGTGTTACAATACTCACATAAGTAAACACTTACTGTGAATGAATGTGAAACCAAGAAGTACACATTCAGTTATGTAAAGGTGTACGCCTAGAGTCGTTAAGGAAGTCATTAGCGACGGAATACTATAGGACTTTGAGGAAACTGAGGAAACAAATTAACAGTGGCCTACTGAAAGAGAAAATCACGACTTTGTATAATGTGATTCAGGGAAATCACGGGAAACTTAAATCACGAGGAATGACAGGATTGGCTCCAGCGAAATGTTAGTCCAGCGCCTCAACCATTGCGTCAGCTCACTCATTTTCTACGAGTAGCTATGCATCAGATTTAGAAAGCAGTTCAAGGGAAAGTACATCCACTGAAGCGACAAAAATCGAGGGATTGCGGTATGCACATATGCAGATGGCAGTAGTATCGCGTACACAAGGCGTGAAAGGACAGTGCCTTGGAGGAACTGTTATTTGTACGCAGGTGATTCATGTAAAAAAGGTTTCCGACGTGATTATAGCCGCACGACGAGAATTAGCAGATTTTGAACGCGGAATGATAGTTGGAGCTAGACGCATCGGACATTCCATTTGGGAAATCGTTAGGGGGTCCTAATATTCCGCAATCCACAGTTTCAGTGCCGAGAATACCAAATTTCAAACAATACCTCTCACCACAGACAACTATGTGCCAACAGCATTCACTTAACGACAGAGAGCAGCGGTGTTTGCGTAGAGCTGTCAGTGCTAACAGACAAGCAACACTGCTTGAATTAACGGCAGAAATCATTGTGGGACGTACAACGAAGGTATTCCTTAGGACAGTGCGGCGAAATTTGACGTTAATGGGCTACGGCAGCAGACCCCCGATGCGACTACCTTTACTAAGAGGAGAACACCGCCTGCAGCTCCTCTCCTCGGCTTGTGACCATATCGGTTGTACCACAAACGAATGGAAAACTTTGGCTAGGTCAGAAGAGTCCAGATTTCAGTTGGTAAGAGCTGAACGTAGGGTTTGAGTGTGGCGCAGATTTTTCAAAGCCATGGGCCCATGTTGTCTACCATTGTGCAAGCTGGTGGTGGCTTCATAATGCTGTGAGCTGCGTTTACATGGAATTGACCTGGTCCTCTGGTCCATCTGAACCGATCTTTGGCTGCAAATGGTTATGCTCGCTGCTTAGAAACCATATGCAGCCATTCATAAGCTTCATGTTCCCAAACAACGATGTCAGCTCACCTGGTCATAATTGTTTACGACTGGTTTGATGAACTTCCTAGACAATTCGACTGAATGATTTGGCCACTCAGATCACCCGACATGAATCCCGTAGAACATTTATGGGTTATAATGGCGAGTTCATTTCGTGCAGAAAATCCTGACCCGCAACAAATTGGCAACTATGGGCGGCTCTGGATGCAGCAAGGCTCGGTATATCTGCAGGGGACGTCCAACGACTTGAGTCCATGCCACGTCAAATTGCAACACTACGGTCCGCAAAGGGAAGTCCGACACGGTATTGGATGGTATCCCACGACTTTTGTCATCTCAGTGTAGAATGTACACTGATGAGCTAAACTTAAGGACCACAGTAAGTTTCAAAAAATAACCCACTCCAAAGTAACACTGCCCGATGAACCATACATAGCAAAGAAGGTTTCTGATAGACATGCACAGCCCGCATCTCGTGGTCGTGCGGTAGCGTTCTCGCTTCCCACGCCCGGGTTCCCGGGTTCGATTCCCGGCGGGGTCAGGGATTTTCTCTGCCTCGTGATGGCTGGGTGTTGTGTGCTGTCCTTAGGTTAGTTAGGTTTAAGTAGTTCTAAGTTCTAGGGGACTGATGACCATAGCTGTTAAGTCCCATAGTGCTCATAGCCATTTGATAGACATGCACAATGAGACAAAGAGAAATGACACTCTTCTATGCGGAGACGTGCTTCAATGCTGATAGTATTTATGTCTAGGAACGGGCATGCAGCTGTTTTGTCGAATATCCTTTCGTTCGAAGTCGTCCAAGAACTGCGATGTTCAATGTGGTCGTCTATTATCATCCTTAAAAATGGTAGATCCGAATACATCGCTGCCAGCTGTTGTGGCCGAGCGGTTCTAGGCGCTTCAGTCCGGAACCGCGTGACTGCTACGGTCGCAGGTTCGAATCCTGCCTTGGGCATGGATGTGTGTGTGATGACCTTACGTTAGGTTTCAGTAGTTCTAAGTTCTAGGGCACTGATGACCTCAGATGTTAAGTCCCATAGTGCTCAGAGCCATTCGAACAAATACATCGCCGAAAAGATACCCATGTAAAAGGAGCACAGTGTCACATTAACTCTGACCATTGAGTGTACCGTGTTCAAAGATTTGGATGTCAGGACACCCATGCAACATTATACCTCCGTACAGCATAACACTTGGACCACCAAAACGATGGAGATCGACAACTATCCTGAGTACACTCCGTTATCTCGTCTCTTGCCATATGAGGATACGTCGAGCATTGGAACTACAAACATGTCCCAGCATTTATAAAGTCCTAGGGACCATAATGAATCGCGGTGACTTCTTTGTAAGTATTGTCTTTGAATAAAAGGGTCATTTATTTTCAGCTCATTGCGTATTCCCTTCAGTTACCGTCTGCGCTGTACTGTAGCAGTTCTTTCTATGAGTGGTCCAAGGTTCATCGAGTTATGTTACTTAGCAGTGACACATCATGCGAAACGTATTTTCGTCCTTAAATTTTGCACACCAGTGAATAACGCATAGGATGTAACTGTATCCCAGTGTGAGACAGCAAACGTGTACCAAGTCTTTCACGGCAGATGTCTGGTTCATGGTGAAACAAATGAGAGTAAATCAACAGACTTTGGAAGTATTTTGCCTGTATTCGATTAAGGAAAAGGGATGACGACACATACACAACGATGACAGAAAGAAGAATTACTTTTAGATAACTGAGGTAGCTTATATCCTAAATTAAGTGTTACATGGGGGAGGGGGGACGGTATGGCAAATGCAGTCTAACACCCAGAGTGCAAGAATGCGGTAGTGTGAGTACATAATTGTTCTTGCAGGCATATGCACAAGAGCATCTACAAGCAAATCGGTTTATGGGCGGGAAGACTTGCTGTATGAAGACGAGGAGTCTCATTGGAAGAGAACTTCATAAATTACACTACACGCTTTGCGTGGCGCAAGGCAATCTGACTACGGCAGGGTTAAGGACTGTTAGTTTGGCGCTACAAGCATATTCGACGTGCTTTTCAGGAAGATTTACACAGCTGCATCAGAAAATGTTTGGCTGCATCCCATTACGTCACATACACTGACGGAAAATAAATCGAAATACCAAGGAGGAATTATGCGACCTAACGAAAGTTGGTAGGCGTGTTTCTACATCTGAAGAATGTTGCATATTCACATTTCGCGCCAGTCGCATAAGAGTAGCGCCGCTATGAGGATGCAAATCAGGTTTGTTTTGAATACACCCTCTAACGGTCGTGAGGGTTAGGTACTTCTGAGACTAGAAGCGGTGAGTTGATGTTAGTCAAGAATATACGGCGAAAAAAAATTGGGGTTTGGTTGTGTTAGTTGGTTTAGTTTAGTTTGGTCTCGCACGGTACTATTCCTCTTGCATCCAGTACCGTGCGTCACAATGTTCTGCTGAAGGATTACCTTTTTTGATGAATCTGGCTTATTTGTAATTCCGGTCGCCGTGTAGATATCTGTGGAGCAGCTATTCCGTGCCACTCCCGTGCGAACTTTTCTGCAACGTCTTCTCTGCTGTAGGGAATTGCTAGAGCTTTCCTACTAACGACTTATACCCAATTATCAAATGACTGAACTCATATTTTCACTTTCAACCGCCCATTCCCTGATTTTTATTTCATAACTGCATTTACAGTTAAGTCCATTAACATGATGCTAATACATCCTTTCCCTAAGAGAACTCAAACAAGAGCGCGCTCGGTCTAACAGTAATGCTATAGCTTTCTTACATTACATTAAAAACTATCATTTTCTTTTCTCCTAAGAGATTTCTTTATAATTTCAAAATCCCGTTTATTCTGTGCGCGTCTTTTTGGGTCCATGGACTGCATACCAGGCGCCAAGCAAGAAGTCAGCATACTCCTGGCCACATCTTTCCTTGTAAGCCCTCTGTGTAGGAACAGATACGGTACGCACAGTAGGTCTGTCGATATTTGATCCCCTTACTTCACTTAAGCATTACGAACATCTTTAGCTGACGCGACAAGTCTTTATATAGCGGAACAGGATTTAACTCACAACGTCCTGTTGCACTACATATCCCTGCGCTCAAGCTAAAGATGTCGCTTTATACATTTTCTTTTATAATATAGAATTTAAACATATTACATGGCATATAAATACCTTCTTATTACATTCACTTTTGACATTCATTTTATTCCTTATTACTTATGTTATTATATTTTACTATATCTCATTTCCCCGGTTGTCACTTAGTACCCATTATACATAATTGTTGTACTATTTTGTTACATCACTAATAAGTATTCCTTAAATACTATAACGTACAGATGTAACTGAATTATTGATACTACACATTGGGTGATTGTTACCCTCGTGGATAAAAAAAAATCCCTCATACATTTATTCCTTTAGGAAAAGTTTCATATTTCCTTTTATTTGAGTATAAAATCCAAAGTTCTTAATATTTAAGAACAAGAACACTAGTTAATTCTACTTTGTGTTTTATCAACAACAGGGTACATCTCGAAATTTCAAGTTACATCTGGGGATATATAAATATCCTTAGTTATCTTTTCTATTTATATATGATATCTTCTTCTTTAGTGTGATCACTCGTCACACTAACTCCTACTTAAATTCTTTTTTTATTGTATCATAGGTGAATCACTGCGTTTTTGGGTAAGTACTGCGCAAGTGAAAGGAATCCACCCGCAACTATTTCATAAAAGCAGTACGGACCATTTCTCTTGTGAATGGACGCGACCTATGGTATAGATAGGTCACTCTAGGATCCATCTACCCGCATAATATCAATCCTTCGTGAGTCCACATTGTTTGTACGCTTTCTTTCTGTCGGACAGTACTGGTCAGAATCTTTAACAACTTTATTGAACAGGGCCGAAGAGGTTATTTTCATCTAATTTTACTCTATTATGATGTCTACATCTTTTTTCTTCTCACTCTATGTACTCTTTATACTGCTCACTGTCTCTGCCCTGTAGTATCAGTAACTATTTTCATTTGTACTTCTCTCATGCAAGTGTTTTCGACGTGCATCGTGTGCTAAGTGTATCTCCTTTACATATCTCAAAATGTAGCTTGCTACCAACATAATTCACACACTACGTGTGGATTTTAACTGTTTATGTGGCTAATTTAGTCCATCACACATTATTCCATTGATGTATCTTTTATTCCCGTTGTATACGTGACACGACTGACTTGTCATTTGTCCATGTCCTTTGTGTCACGGGAGTAGGAGTCTGTCACTGAGTCCACTCGGTTTGTCACATTCTGTTTATACTGGAAAGGTGTTATATTTATATTGCACGTCTTTTTGCTTTGTTTTCACGAGAGCATTACTCACAAGCGTTCATGACCTTATTCCAATTCTCAACTTCACATATCGTTTTTACCGTATGATGGCAAGTAACCCGTCTCTTCGGCCAGCGCTATTACACTACAAGAATACTTACAAGGGAACCTCCCCATCGCACCCCCCTCAGATTTAGTTATAAGTTGGCACAGTGGATAGGCCTTGAAAAACTGAACACAGATCAATCGGGAAAACAGGAAGAAGTTGTGTGGAACTATGAAAAAAATAAGCAAAATATACAAACTGAGTAATCCATGCGCAAGATAGGCAACATCAAGGGGAGTCTGAGCTCAGGAGCACCGTGGCCACATGGTTAGCGTGAGCAGCTGCGGACCGAGAGGTCCTTGGTTCAAGTCTTCCCTCGAGTGAAAAGTTTACTTTCTTTATTTTCGCAAATTTATTAACTGTCCGTTCGTTCGTTGACGTCTCTGTTCACTGTAGTAAGTTTAATGTCTGTGTTTTGCGACCGCACCGCAAAACCGTGCGATTAGTAAACGAAAGGACGTGCCTCTCCAATGGGAACCGAAAACATTTGATCGCAAGGTCATAGGTCAACCGATTCCTCCACAGGAAAACACGTTTGATATATTCTATACGACATTGGTGACGGCATTTGCGTCACACGACAGGAATATGTTGTCGACCCACCTAACTTGTACACTTAGCGAATGGGTAAAAAGATTCTTCTACCTTGCCCGATTTAGGTTTTCGTGTGGGTGTGATAATCTCTCCCAAAGAAGTGTTTAGGTGTAGCGTCCCCATACTACGGCACAGTTACCTCGCATCGGACGGACAGATAATAATTGTCTGAAAATAAAAAATTAAACTTTTTCACGCGTGGGAAAACTTGAACCAAGGACCTTTCGTTCCGCAGCTGCTTACGCTAACCACGGGACCACGGCGCTCCTGAGCTCCCACTGTCCTTGATGTTACCTATCTTCCGCATGGACTACTCAGTTTTTATATTTTGCTTAATTTTTTCATAGTCTCACACAACTTCTTCCTGTTTTCTCGATTGATCTGTGTTCAGTTTTTCAAGGCCTATCCACTGTGCCAACTTATAACTAAATCTGAGGGGGGTGCGATGGGGAGGTTCCCTTGTTAGCAGCTGATTAAATAACAGATGACAGTATTTGTTTACACACCTTCCCCATTAAGAACGATCTTTGTTGTTACTGTGTTTCTTTCTTAGTATAACTTAATAGCGACTTATGTCGCTTTAACATAATAGTATTATATAATCCCTTTTCTTGATCTGTTTCTGGATCGAATAAGAAAACTGCTTTGGGATATGGTACATTTAAAACAGTGTAAGGACCGCTATATTGAGGGAAAAACTTGTGTGTTTCTTTCTTCAGATTTGAGCTGTAGTGCACTTCCTTAATTACTACCAAGTCGTTCACGTCGTAGTTGGGTGTCGTAGCTTTTTCATTATATTTACGCTCCATTTTTCTGCTGCTTGTTGTGAATTTTCTTTTACAATATCGTCTACGGTTTCTCGGTGTATGTTATTATCATCGTCTTGCCATTTAAACAATTTCAACAATGGCTCGCCTACGAATATACCTTGCAGTATTTCGATGGGAGATAAACCAGTAGATAAATGTGGAAGTTCATTAAATGTTACTTGGAACTCTGGCATTTTCTTTACCCAGGTTTTATGTCTGCTTGAACAGTATGTCCTACATAACCTACCCAGTTCTTTCATGATATATTTACAATGTTTCGATATTTAGGTATGGTTATGTGACGTATTCCTTCCAATGCTAAGAATTTTTTAAAGTTATGACTTGTAAATTGTGTACCGTTATCAGTTAAAAGTCTCTTTGGTTTCCCGACATCAGTAAAATAATTACGCATATAGTGGATTACTGTAGGGTGTTGGCTTATTTGATCGGATATAAAGTTACATATTTGGACTAGCATTCAACCAGTACATAAACATATGTAACTCCATCTCTACTGGATGGCAAAGGCCGTTGAAATCAATGCTGTTAAATCATGCAATCCTTTTGGTATAATCGGATACATAGTATAATCTATGCCACCATGATCCTCTTTTACTTTCTGACAGGTCTAGCAAATTTGTATTGTCTGTGTGTGACTTTTTTGCTCAAACCTTTAAAATAATAACACTTCTCCATATGAGCTATACACTTACGATTTCTAAAATGTCCATATGCGTTGTATGTGAACGCTGTTAACTGTAATTCAACCACTTTGGGTATTTTGATGTTCTCGCCAAAATAATACTTTATCTATTATTTTCCACGAAAGGCTCTCTACAAGGGTAAATGTCCCTGTTGACATTGCTGAAATTTCATTCTGAAACATGCATCAACACTGACTTCGTGCTTTATCCTTCTGGTTAGGATACATACTTCGTATTGTGTTATTATTCTCGTGTCAGAAACATACATAGGTGAACAGTTAACATGTCGTATAGTCTTTGATGAAAATTTGGTCATTTGCAGTCCATTTTCTGTCGCTTGGTGGAGGTCTTCTGCAGTTCAGGAAGTTGGACACAGTCGACACTGAAGTACGTGCTGGACAGTCTGGACTTCTCCACAATCACACTTGACATTGTTTTCTGTACTGTGACCCACCTTGCCAGATTAAACCTTGATATAGCCACTTCTGATCTCAACCCACAATCACACTTAACATTGTTTTCTGTACTGTGACCCATCTTGCCAGATTAAACCTTGATATAGCCACTTCTGATCTCAGCTTATTCAAAGATTTCTAGGTCATCCATTCCTCGTCATGCCCTGGAGGCAGAGTTTCAGAAACTCTTTTCCAACCGGAGGGAAGGGAAGCCTTATCCCTCCAAAGTTGCACCCTGACGCAGCAGCGGTAGTAAGTGCCTTTGATGTTCTAATGAGACACTTTCTTCACTTCAGTCGCTGCGAATGCTGTTCATTCCCACACAGGGGATTAGTTTGTTCTTGTTCCACTTACTTTCTTTCCTTCTTCGCCGCAATTTCTCTTCAATTGGGAGGTGGTGCTAGTCCTAGCACTCCGTCTTCAGGCCACAAGTGGCCCATCGGGACCATCCGACCGTCGTGTCACCCTCAGTTGAGGATGTGGATTGGAGAAGCGTGTGGTCTGGTGCTATTTCTGCATGGTGGTAAATCCATTCGATAGGAATAGATTCCCAACACTCTGTTATCATCCTGCAGGTGTCCTTGAGAGCTACACCTACTTATTTGGTATCCGATGAATTATAACAAATAGGAAAGAGTACTCTGCTGCAGAATAGGCTAAAACAAAAGCAGAGGTTCGGACGGTTTGAAGTTGACTGCCCCACTATAATTGCCAGTTGTCTCAACATATTATTTCTGGTGGAAAGTTTCAACTTGCAATTCATGCAGTGTCTCTTGAAGGTAAGAGATCCTTCCAGCGTCACTGCTAAGTATTTTAGGGTGTAGCAATGTTGTAACTCAACTTCTGACCATACTATCATCAACTTACGAATAGCTTCCCTATTTCTCAAATGAAAAGCACACACTTGAGTCTCTGAGGGGTTTGGTTTAAGCTGATTTGTGCTATAGTATCTTGATAGATCTTCAAGGGCATTCGTGAGGGTGTTCTCCACTGATTCAAAGTCTGGGTTCTGAGGCAAGAGCAAGGTCATCAGCATGCAAGAAACTCCTGGTGTTGGGGGCTATAGGTTGGTCGTATGTATACACGTGTATAGCTTATCATCATCATCATCATCATTTAAGACTGATTATGCGTTTCAGCGTTCAGTCTGGAGCACAGCCCCCCTTATACAGTTCCTCCATGATCCCCTATTCAGTGCTAACATTGATGCCTCTTCTGATGTTAAACCTATTACTTCAAAATCATTCTTAACCGAATCCAGGTACCTTCTCCTCGGTCTGCCCCGACTCCTCCTACCCTCTACTGCTGAATCCATGAGTCTCTTGGGTAACCTTGCTTCTCCCATGCGTGTAACATGACCCCACCATCTAAGCCTGTTCGCCCTGACTGCTACATCTATAGAGTTCATTCCCAGTTTTTCTTTGATTTACTCATTGTGGACATCCTCCTGCCATTGTTCCCATCTACTAGTACCTGCAATCATCCTAGCTACTTTCATATCCGTAACCTCAACCTTGTTGATAAGGTAACCTGAATCCACCCAGCTTTCGCTCCCATACAACAAAGTTGGTCGAAAGATTGAACGGTGCACAGATAACTTAGTCTTGGTACTGACTTCCTTCTTGCAGAAGAGAGTAGACCGTAGCTGAGCGCTCACTGCATTAGCTTTGCTACACCTCGCTTCCAGTTCTTTCACTATGTTGCCATCCTGTGAGAATATGCATCCTAAGTACTTGAAACCGTCCACCTGTTCTAACTTTGTTCCTCCTATTTGGCACTCAATCCGTTTACATTTCTTTCCCACTGACATTACTTTCGTTTTGGAGATGCTAATCTTCATACCATAGTCCTTACATTTCTGATCTAGCTCTGAAATATTACTTTGCAAACTTTCAATCGAATCTGCCATCACAACTAAGCCATCCGCATATGCAGGACTGCTTATTTTGTGTTCACATATCTTAGTCTCACCCAGCCAGTCTATTGTTTTCAACATATGATCCATGAATAATATGAACAACAGTGGGGACAGGTTGCAGCCTTGTCTTACCCCTGAAACTACTCTGAACCATGAACTCAATTTACCGTCAACTCTAACTGCTGCCTGACTATCCATGTAAAGACATTTAATTGCTTGCAAAAGTTTGCCTCGTATTCCATAATCTTGTAGAACAGACAATAACTTCCTCCTAGGAACCCGGTCATATGCCTTTTCTAGATCTATAAAGCATAGATACAATTCCCTGTTCCACTCATAACACTTCTCCATTATTTGCCGTAAGCTAAAGATCTGGTCCTGACAACCTCTAAGAGGCCTATACCCACACTGATTTTCATCCAATTGGTCCTCAACTAATACTCGCACTTTCCTTTCAACAATACCTGAGAAGATTTTACCCACAACGCTGATTAAAGAGATACCTCTGTAGTTGTTACAATCTTTTCTGTTTCCATGTTTAAAGATTGGTGTGATTACTGCTTTTGTCCAGTCTGATGGAACCTGTCCCGACTCCCAGGCCATTTCAATTCATTCATAACTTATACTTAAGAAATTCGTAGTAAAAGTAACACCGGGTCCTTTAGTTCGCCTCATTTCGTTCATTCATAATGGAAACCTAGATAAAGCATCTGGTACCCGATTCTGACTTCTTTAATATACTTAATTTCAATATCAAATTGTTGGAAAAAAGTACCCAGGGCATCAACGTGCGATGTGATAATCTACTCTCCATTAAGAAGGTGATGATCTACATAGACTACCAAATAGGATCCCCAAAGTAATGTTTCAAACTTTTGTGTACTTCGTAGTAAGGCAAGTAACCCTTTTTCAGTGGCTCGCTTTGATTGATGCTCATATTTGCAAAAGAAATAGTTCTATGTTCACCTAGTTCTTGGTGTCATTCACCCTGAAATAACTCTGTAGCTATTCCATATTCTGAGGCGTCAGTAGATAGTGTAAAAGGTTCAGTTATCACTGAGTGTTTAAAAAAATGGTTCAAATGGCTCTAAGCACTATGGGACTTAACATCTGAGGTCACTAGTCCCCTAGAACTTAGAACTACTTAAACCTAACTAACCTAAGGACATCACACACATCCATGCCCGAGGCAGGATTCGAGCCTGCGACCGTAGCGGTCGCGCGGTTTCAAACTGAAGAGCCTAGAACCGCTCGGTCACTGCGGCCGGCCTGGATGTTTTAAAATGGAAGAATTGACCAAGGCATCTTTTATATCCTGGAAAGCTTTGGATGTATCATCGTTTCACACCCATATCGCTCCTCGCTTAAGTAGAGCTAGAAGACACGGTTCATTCATTACTTGACCTTGCATGTAGTTTCTATAAAATTCGGCTAAACCTTGAAACATACCTATGTGTTTCACGTATCTTGGTTCTCGACACTCCTTGATTGCTGAAATTCTTACAGGGTCAGGTTTAATAGCGTTCACTCCTACAAGATATCCTAGGAGCTTCAGCTCTTCACTACCAAAATGTGACTTAGACTGCTAGAGCTTTCCGACTAACGATTTGTACCAAATTATTAAATGATGATTGGACACGTATTTTCACTTTCAACCATCCGTGTCCAGATGTTTGTTTCGTAGCTGCATGTACAATTCAGTCCAATAACGTGCCGCTAATACAATCTTTCTCTATGAGAATAAAAGAAGAGCGCTCGATCTAACAGTAATACTAAGGCTTTCTTACATTACATTAGAAACCATCGTTTTGTTTTTCTCCCAAGAGATTCTGTAATAACGTCATAATCCCATTTATCGTGCGAGCGTCTCCTGGATGGATGGACTGCATACCAGACGACCAGCATTCTCCTGACTTCACGCTACGGCCTCGTCTTTCCTCGTACTACTGCTGTGGCGACAGGAAGTGCCAGACCGCAAATAAACCGGGGGATCCTCACGTACATACGTCACTGCCAAAAACAGAGAAGACGTGAGCGTCAGTAGAGTTGAAGTCTTCGCAAGGTTTCATTGGGTCCTAGGGCAGGAAAGTGCTGCGAGGTGTCTGCGGGTTCTCGGTAGAGTTTCGCAACACGAGGGCCTCGTCTGCTAACGGCTCCCTGTTTAGCTCACCTCTCAAGCTGTTCGTTGCCGATACAGCACGCACCGAAAGCAAAGGCGTCTGTCCGCGTGTTTTCAAGCTGGCAATACGGTTGGACGTGAAGGCAGCTAAAAGAAGCGTGGTGTGGAGAAGAGAGAAACGAGAAATACGGTGTTTTGGGTGCGTATCTGCTTTTGCGCGTTTTATTACCTGCATGAATAGAACGTGACCTACTATTACGGAACTCTGGAGTTGTTTAAAGCAGACAACAGTAAGCTGTGATTGTTAGGAATAATGCAGGAGAGGACTAGCGGTTACGATATTACCCTTACCAGCGATGAAAACTTCGTGAAAAACTCAGTGAGGAATGAGAGACAGTGTCCATTTCTAAATTTAAAACTGCCTGAAATAAAATGGAATGCAGTCAAATTAGATTAGGAAATGAGACGTTAAAGGTAGTAGACCAATTTCGCTGTTGGAACAGCAGATTAATTCTCAATGGCGGATTACAAAGGATACAAATGTATCGAAAGCTTTAAGGAAAATAGCGTCTGGTGATTGTATACAGTAAAGGGCTAGGAATACTTTTCTGAAAGTATTTGCCTGGGATGCAGCGCTAATGGAAATGAAAACTGTACGACGAACAATAGAGAAGCTTTTGAATTGTGTAGTTATAAAAAAAAATCCGAAGTATAGATACGTACATGGATACCCAAGGAGACGTTAATGAATCGTATCAGGGACGAAAGGAATTTATGGCACAACTTGCCTGACAGAAGGGATCGGTTGCTAAGACAGGTCGTGAGGCATCAAATAATAATTGATTTAGTAATGGAGGGAAGTGCTATAGTAAAAAATTATGAAGGGAGACCATGATTCAATACTTCAAGCAACTTCAAATGGATGTAACGTGCGGTAACTATGCAGAATTGAAGAGGCTTTCACAGGATAGATTCGCACCGGTCTCCTGACTGCAAGCAACAAAACCAACAACCGTTGAGCCGGAAAGAAACGGGAAGTGCAAGGATAGGTATGAGGTGGGCGGGGGTGGGGAGACATCACACAGTCTCTGACACAGTACAAACATAGAGGACAAAAGGAAGAGTTGGCGTGAAGTGAAAGAACGCGACAATACCTTAATAAGCCTGAGACTAAGAGTGCTTTTGTGGGGGACAAAATTAGTGTAGACCTCCTTAAATAAGAAAGATAAAATTAAAGCTTCGATCCTCCAATTAATGTTCATGTGTTGGAGGATAAAAGTTCCAAAAGAACAGAATACTTCGAGAGTTCCATCACTCTTTGAGAACACCTAAAATACAATACCAATAATTACACGGTTTAAGTGTATGGAATTATGGAAATAAAATTACAATGCCTTATTGATAACCGATACCATGATCAGTGAAGGTGGAACAAGTTTTATCTGAGACATGTCTAGTATAGACACAGTGTTTCGAATTCATACGAACTCTGTGATTTTTCCTAGACTTTACTAAGACCTCTACTAGAGTAAGTCTTCCAAAACTGTAGAGTATATTAGAAGGGAGAGGATTTGAAAGTACTTAATGTCTGTCGTCAAAACTATGTAGAAGAACATCGATGCTTTAAGTATTGGTACCGTGATCACAGAACCACTAAGCATTAACAAAGTGATTAGTATTGTCTGTCACCTGTTCATTTCGGTCTGTATCTACATGATGTAATCAAGAGACGGGAGAGCTTGAAGGTACAGAGCAAATTTGACCTATCATTCTACTCAACACCCTTCTCGTGGTTGACGAGGGACAGTTCTAGGTGTCTCCTACAAAGATGTGTTCACATGATCGGTATCTCTCCATGTGTGTGATGTCCTTAGGTTAGTTAGGTTTAAGTAGTTCTAAGTTCTAGGGGACTGATGACCTCAGAAGTTAAGTCCCATAGTACTCAGAGCCATTTCAACCATTTGAACCCTAAGTGAGTTATGGCGAATCCTGGGATGACTTCTCAGAATAGGGCACGGTCTATTACTTCCCCATCCATGACTAATCAAAGTTTGTCGTTCTTCTACAATGACGTCAGCATCAACAGGACGTTGAACCAATTCCTTTGCTTCCGGACTTTCAACATATTCTAGTTATTCCTACAGGTGATGGCGCCGCAACGTAAACTTCTCCTGTTCTCTATGCCTGAATCATGTTATCATACTGTATTACTAACTGTGGCGTACTAGCACGCCGCTGGCAGTCGATCTGCGACGGACTTCCTGCATGGGTGCTACGGCGCTTGTTATCTCTGGCCGAAGCGGAAGTAAAGCAGCTTTGGCTGGTGTACGCTCTCGGTAACGACTCTGCCTACAAACGACTAAGGGAATACAGGGTCCTCTTGAGTGCCTTGGAATGGACGCTGCGTAATCGCCAGCGATGAATATAACCTGTCTGATTCCCATTTTATAGCTACTGCGTGTGGAGTAAGATATTCGCGCACATGCTGTCCCCGTCATGCTCCACTCGGAGCGGATGCGAAAGTCACAGGATCACATTAGCATGCTGCTCAGCTGAGCTGCAAGAGGTCGATCATGTGTGTGAGCTACTTTCTTTGGTCGGTCATTGTGGTTCGTATGGCATTGTTTACTTTCTGGTATCCTTGCCGCGCGGGGTAGTCGCGCAGTCCGAGGGGCCTTGCCACGGTTCGCGCAGCTCCCTCCGTCGGAGGTTTGAGTCCTCCCTCGGGCATGGTGGTGTGTGTTATTCTCAGCGTAAGTTAGATTAAGTAGTGTGTAAGGCTAGCGACCGATGTCCTCAGCAGTTTGGTCCCATAGGAACTTACCACAAAATTTGGTGTCCTTTATGCCATGTTTGTGTCATTCCTTCACTTGTGATAGCATTCCCTCCATGCGGGAGCCAGTGTCCTTGTTAAACTCTGTGTGTGAGTGTTTTTTCCTTGAATTCTTTCGTCTCTGATACAAGAGAGAGGCCAGTTTTGCAATGTTAAACTTCATTCTTGTTCGTCTCTGTTTTAGAACTTAGTGTTAAGTTTGGCTTCTCATTTAGTTACCTATGTCTGTAGCCATGAGTTTTAAGTGGTGCAAAGGGATGTAAGGTTTTATAGAGATGTTAAATTCTGCAGTTTTTCGCCATTCCAGTACCGTTAAACATTTATTGCTCTGGTAGTGCTGAGGCTGTCTATCAGATAGTTCGATATGAGCCATTGATATCAGGGTGCCACCATTTGATTCCTTAACTTTAGAGGGCCAGTTGCGCCAAGGTTTTGTAAACACTTCGATGTGTGTCAATCTAATTGATGTATATGCCATGAGCGTTTTTTGTGCAGATTTTTTGCGTTAAGATTTGCTTTAAAGAATTCGATGGTTGCTCGTAAATGCCTTCATGATTCACAGCGAAAAGTTACCACTGGTTGTGAACTTGGTGTTATTAGAAATTTAAATATTTGCCATAAAGTTCTTTGTCTTAATATTGGTCATTGGCCACTCAGTTTTTTTATCATATTTTGCGAATCATTGAGCCTTAATAGTATAATTATGTGTGGCTGAGTTTACTTATTTGTTCTTTTTTTTAAATGTAATGCGCTTGACAGATTACAGCTGTACACAGAATGAGGTATGTAGGACAGGCCACCTGCGATATATTCAGAAATTATAAATACATCGAGGTGCGGTTTCCGCTAATTTATAGCGGACGATTTGGTGACTTACCTGACGTTAGCAATTTATTTTTATCGCTTCCAGTCGCCGAATTACGACGCCGACATTAAAAAAAAAATAAAGCCATGTTCTTTTTTCTGTAATATTTGAAAGAAGCACCTAAGAGCACTTCAATGACCTATCATCTATGGGACCTGATGAAATAGTATCAAGATAACTATGCCGCAAACCTCTATCCCACCATCAGGAAAAAAGGTTCCACAAACGTCTGCCTTCCAAATGGAAACAAACATATAATTCAGGTATGGTTGTCGTGTTTACCTGTGCGCTCGAAGCCCGTTAGTCTGTGTTCTGCTATTGTAACAATCAGATAACTTGCTCTTAATTCTATTGACTCATTCGCAATGTGTATGATAGTCGTAGAAGTGAATAGCGATTATCGCGAATGCCGCCAAACTATTAGAGCAGCGATGCGGTTTTGTGGTGAAGAGTACCCAGAATGTGCTAAGCATTCAGGAGTATCTTTGCAAACGAAGAAAGCGTGTAGTATTGTTTGAGCAGAATCACTTTTTAGCGTGCAGCAATGCTCAGGGTTGACATCTCCAGCTCTTGGTGGGACAGCCATCATAATAAATACATGAACCGCACCTGAGTTACATACTTGCTTACATTTGGTATTATACGGCAGAAGTCTGAGGAGCCTCTTCTCCTCAGGGCGAGAAAATGGTTTGCGGCGCTGTTATGTTGATACTGTTTGATCAAGTCCCATACATATTATGTCACTGAAGTTCTCTTAGAAGCTTCTTTCAAATTCCACAGAAAAAGAACATGGCTACATTAGAAAAAAAAAAGTCGGCTTCGTAATGCGGCGTCTATAAACGATAAAAATAGCTTGCAAAAGTCAGGAAGTACGCTTATTGTCTACTAATACTAGGCGAAAACCGCACCTCGATACATTCAATCGTTCTGGATACATTAAGGGTTGTCTATCTTACTTGCCTCACCCTTTATATTTTGCTACCATTTTTTAGATCAAAGATTAAAGTTATTCTATGATCAGATGTGATCGAATATATTTCGAGATCGAACTGTTGTTGTCAGCCAAGATGAAATCGCTCTTACAATTAAGCTTAATGTTCACATTTTGTTTCTATTAATAAATAATGAATTGACATTGACATTTGTCCAGTAAAACCATCAGCACCTTCCCATCCCCACAGTATTGTCAATTGAAGTAAACTTCAGAAGGCTGATTACTTAGGTTTTATAACGGAAGTCTCCACCACGTTGCAGAAACTGTACATTGGGGTGCTTAATTCACTTCCAGATAGTCCTGACAACTCTGCATATGGGGTTATCGGGGTTTAAATGAAAGTTAACTCCAGAAATATCTTCCTTTTGAGAGTCGTATATTTTATCAAACATAATTACACAGGCATTCATCACAGAACAACAACACAACTGAACTTTATTTGGTTTAACATGCAGGATTGCTTATACACTTTCCTGACATACATGCTCTTTTGGTCTCATTGTTTATAATGTAGATGTATCGAATTACAATTAGAAAGTGTCATTACAAAATACATACCAAACGATCATTTTATTTCACTACTAAATATTCTGCCAATACAAGTTTGAAGTAACCAATTGTTGTTTTACAATGAACACAGTTAAAGTATTGATTTTTATGTTTTGAGACGAAAAAAGTGATGAAATGCGGTTAACAATACATTAACACTAAATTACATATTTCTTTTGTGCTAGCATAAATTGGAGAACTTCACAGACTGCGAAAAAAGATTACAAGCTTCACGTTTTATACGAAAGCTGTGTAAGAATCTCAGAAAGGTCATTTGTTTATATTAGATATGTCTAGAAGGTGTAATTACAAAATTAATTACATGTCTTCTGAGTCTGGCATAATTCCCTAAGACGGTACGTTAGTTTAATTGCATCTGATGTCGTGAAATATTTCAAATTGTTAACTTTTCTTTATATGAAATAATCGGATTTTGATGATTAATTTGTTCACTAGTTATGAAATTTGATGCTAACATTATTATGACATTTTCACTTACAGTTTTCAGAAGTTACGTAACTAGTTTTCCTATAACCATTATCAAAGTGCTGATTCTGAAATAAAGCATTACTGGTAATTACAGACACTGATTGATTACTTTTACCTTGTAGGCTGGTAAGCTAATTAGTTATACTACATCGTGTACATAATGTATGCATTAACATCTGATCATAAATTATGATCAAAAGATGTTTCATTACATTCTGTCTTCAATGTAATGTGGTGGTGTTCCGGAAAGCTACCTTGAGTGGTACCGAACAGTTCATAGTGTCCCTTATTAAGTCCTGTCACAACGCCTACTGGATTTAGTTTAGCTTTAGATAGAAATATTCACACCCGATTGTCTTCCGATAGTGGCTTTCTCTCCGATCGAAGAGTGTCAGCATTATGTGAGGTAGCTTTTAATACGGCATCCTAACGATACACTGCCTGTGCAGGCGGAGACGCCCCTCAACAACTGCTTGCCAAGCAATGGACACCAGCGTCGCGTTGTCCGCGAACCAGTGGCCGCGCCGGAGCGGCTCCAGTCGGAGCGGCTGCAGAGGTCCGCCGCACCGACGCCTCCTGCTGCTGACGTCACAGCGTCCGTGGCGGCCGGGGAGCCACCCGCTCTGGAGCTGCCGCCGGTGGACCCCATCATCTGCCGGCGTCTCGAGAAGCTGCGGACCCAGGACCCGCTGGACGTCGTCAACGACATCAGGTACGCTGCGTCACCTAGGCACTGCCACACTTGGCGACTCGTCTAGTCATACACACACTGAAGTCGAAATACTTACAAATATGACTTGCGCGGGACGTTTCCAAACGTCGTCGTTGCTGTTAAGCGTGATTCGTGTGGCAGTAATGAACAGAGTTTGCAGGAAATGCGCCACGAAACCAAGTGCTGACTGGTAGCTGAAGTCATTTCATTCGGCACAGTGAATCACTAAAAAAAGAGACTAGTGTCGTCATTAAACAGTTCTACAATGAACCATGGACCTTGCCGCTGGTGGGGAGGCTTGCGTGCCTCAGCGATGCAGATGGCCGTACCGTAGGTGCAACCACAACGGAGGGGTATCTGTTGAGAGGCCAGACAAACATGTGGTTCCTGAAGAGGGGCAGCAGCCTTTTCAGTAGTTGCAAGGGCAACAGTCTGGATGATTGACTGATCTGGCCTTGTAACATTAACCAAAACGGCCTTGCTGTGCTGGTACTGCGAACGGCTGAAAGCAAGGGGAAACTACAGCCGTAATTTTTCCCGAGGACATGCAGCTCTACTGTATGATTAAATGATGATGGCGTCCTCTTGGGTAAAATATTCCGGAGGTAAAATAGTCCCCCATTCGGATCTCCGGGAGGGGACTACTCAGGAGGACGTCGTTATCAGGAGAAAGAAAACTGGCGTCCTACGGATCGGAGCGTGGAATGTCAGATCCCTTAATCGGGCAGGTAGGTTAGAAAATTTAAAAAGGGAAATGGATAGGTTAAAATTAGATATAGTGGGAATTAGTGAAGTTCGGTGGCAGGAGGAACAAGACTTTTGGTCAGGTGATTACAGGGTTATAAATACAAAATCAAATAGGGGTAATGCAGGAGTAGGTTTAATAATGAATAAAAAAATAGGAGTGCGGGTTAGCTACTACAAACAGCATAGTGAACGCATTATTGTGGCCAAGATAGACACAAAGCCCATGCCTACTACAGTAGTACAAGTTTATATGCCAACTACCTCTGCAGATGATGAAGAAATAGATGAAATGTATGACGAGATAAAAGAAATTATTCAGGTAGTGAAAGGAGACGAAAATTTAATAGTCATGGGTGACTGGAACTCGTCAGTAGGAAAAGGGAGAGAAGGAAACATAGTAGGTGAATATGGATTGGGGGGAAGGAATGAAAGAGGAAGCCGCCTTGTAGAATTTTGCACAGAGCATAACTTAATCATAGCCAACACTTGGTTCAAGAATCATAAAAGAAGGTTGTATACCTGGAAGAATCCTGGAGATACTAGTAGGTATCAGATAGATTATATAATGGTAAGACAGAGATTTAGGAACCAGGTTTTAAATTGTAAGACATTTCCTGGGGCAGATGTGGATTCTGACCACAATCTATTGGTTATGAACTGCAGATTGAAACTGAAGAAACTGCAAAAAGGTGGGAATTTAAGGAGATGGGACCTGGATAAACTGAAAGAACCAGAGGTTGTAGAGAGTTTCAGGGAGAGCATAAGGGAACAATTGACAGGAATGGAGGAAAGAAATACAGTAGAAGAAGAATGGGTAGCTCTGAGGGATGAAGTAGTGAAGGCAGCAGAGGATCAAGTAGGTAAAAAGACGAGGGCTAATAGAAATCCTTGGGTAACAGAAGAAATATTGAATTTAATTGATGAAAGGAGAAAATATAAAAATGCAGTAAATGAAGCAGGCAAAAAGGAATACAGACGTCTCAAAAATGATATCGACAGGAAGTGCAAAATGGCTAAGCAGGGATGGCTAGAGGACAAATGTAAGGATGTAGAGGCTTGTCTCACTAGGGGTAAGATAGATACTGCCTACAGGAAAATTAAAGAGACCTTTGGAGAGAAGAGAACCACTTGTATGAATATCAAGAGCTCAGATGGCAACCCAGTTCTAAGCAAAGAAGGGAAGGCAGAAAGGTGGAAGGAGTATATAGAGGGTTTATACAAGGGCGATGTACTTGAGGACAATATTATGGAAATGGAAGAGGATGTAGATGAAGACGAAATGGGAGATAAGATACTGCGTGAAGAGTTTGACAGAGCACTGAAAGACCTGAGTCGAAACAAGGCCCCCGGAGTAGACAACATTCCATTTGAACTACTGTTGGCCTCGGGAGAGCCAGTCATGACAAAACTCTACCATCTGGTGAGCACGATGTATGAGACAGGCGAAATACCCTCAGACTTCAAGAAGAATATAATAATTCCAATCCCAAAGAAAGCAGGTGTTGACAGATGTGAAAATTACCGAACTATCAGTTTAATAAGTCACAGCTGCAAAATACTAACGCGAATTCTTTACAGACGAATGGAAAAACTGGTAGAAGCCAACCTCGGGGAAGATCAGTTTGGATTCCGTAGAAATGTTGGAACATGTGAGGCAATACTGACCTTACGACTTATCTTAGAAGAAAGATTAAGAAAAGGCAAACCTACGTTTCTAGCATTTGTAGACTTAGAGAAAGCTTTTGACAATGTTAACTGGAATACTCTCTTTCAAATTCTGAAGGTGGCAGGGGTAAAATACAGGGAGCGAAAGGCTATTTACAGTTTGTACAGAAACCAGATGGCAGTTATAAGAGTCGAGGGGCATGAAAGGGAAGCAGTGGTTGGGAAAGGAGTAAGACAGGGTTGTAGCCTCTCCCCGATGTTATTCAATCTGTATATTGAGCAAGCAGTAAAGGAAACAAAAGAAAAATTCGGAGTAGGTATTAAAATTCATGGAGAAGAAGTAAAAACTTTGAGGTTCGCCGATGACATTGTAATTCTGTCAGAGACAGCAAAGGACTTGGAAGAGCAGTTGAACGGAATGGACAGTGTCTTGAAAGGAGGATATAAGATGACCATCAACAAAAGCAAAACGAGGATAATGGAATGTAGTCAAATTAAGTCGGGTGATGCTGAGGGAATTAGATTAGGAAATGAGACACTTAAAGTAGTAAAGGAGTTTTGCTATTTAGGGAGTAAAATAACCGATGATGGTCGAAGTAGAGAGGATATAAAATGTAGACTGGCAATGGCAAGGAAAGCGTTTCTCAAGAAGAGGAATTTGTTAACATCGAGTATAGATTTAAGTGTCAGGAAGTCGTTTCTGAAAGTATTTGTATGGAGTGTAGCCATGTATGGAAGTGAAACATGGACGATAACTAGTTTGGACAAGAAGAGAATAGAAGCTTTCGAAATGTGGTGCTACAGAAGAATGCTGAAGATAAGGTGGGTAGATCACGTAACTAATGAGGAGGTATTGAATAGGATTGGGGAGAAGAGAAGTTTGTGGCACAACTTGACTAGAAGAAGAGATCGGTTGGTAGGACATGTTTTGAGGCATCAAGGGATCACAAATTTAGCATTGGAGGGCAGTGTGGAGGGTAAAAATCGTAGAGGGAGACCAAGAGATGAATACACTAAGCAGATTCAGAAGGATGTAGGTTGCAGTAGATACTGGGAGATGAAGAAGCTTGCACAGGATAGAGTAGCATGGAGAGCTGCATCAAACCAGTCTCAGGACTGAAGACCACAACAACAACAACAACAACAATGAGAGGAATGACCTAGCACCACTACACTACCGAAATGATTAGTCACGTGCAGTGGATATTACCACATGGCTCGTTATCTGTGAGGCAAGTGACTAACGAAATCCTATAGAAGGGTAATAAGGCGCACCAGTTACCACAGCTGTGTACTGTGATGCTGCTCTGCAGAGTATTGATTCGTACAGCAATGTACACACATCAGCAGATGGCGGAAATGGTTGTCATTCACGCGGCAGGCATGAGTCAATGGGAAACAGCAGCAGAATACCACAGGTGACAACCAAACCAACGTAGGTCTGATCCCAAACTGATTGGCCGTTTGTGGAAGGGTTTGTGTTCCGGACCACCCTACAGCAATGGGACCACAAAATCAGCAGTCGTGTTGGCTCATAGTGATTCCGACACGGTCAACAAGGTAGGTGGCACAGAAATGCGACACCAGCCAACCGTCGATGTCTAGGATGATGTCCTCTAATCATTCCCATCCTTGCTGAATCCACTTTGTGCAAGAACTCCATGGTGATCGTCCTGACGGGCAGGTACAATTCTGCGAATGGTTTCAAGAAAGACGCACTTGTGAGCGGTACCTTGAAGCTGACTTTTCTCCAGCTTTGAAGCTAGTTCGCAATTGAATGCGAGAATGAAACGACATAACGCTTCAATTGGGTAAACCACAATCCCCGTCTCGCTGCAGCGCGGGGTAGCCGTGCGGTCTGGGCGCCTTGCCACGGTACGCGCGGCTACCCCCGTCGGAGGTTCGAGTCCTCCCTCGAGCGTGGGTGTGTATGTGTTGTCCTTAGCCTAAGTTAGTTCAAGTTAGATTAAGTAGTGTGTAAGCCTAGGGACCGATGACCTTAGCAGTTTGGTCCCATAGTAAGTTACCACAAATTTCCCAAAAAAATTTTCCCGTCTCGCTGCCGAGGCATACACTCAGACTAACATTAGGTTAAATGTGTGGTGCGGCATACATAATGATATGCTCATTGATTGGTCCCATATTCTTTAATAGCAAGCTCATTGCAGCACGCCACAGACATCTCGTGGAAACATTACCATCCTATTTGGACAACCTGCCTGACGAACGGAGATGTAGGTTTTTTCCTCACAGCGGTATGGAACTGCTCCACCTTCAGACGACGCGTCCGCCGACTTTTGGATGAGGTTTCTCCTGGGAGTTGGACTGCTAGACGTGTCTGGTGGAATTGCCACCTAGGTCTTCAGACTTGACGCCAGTGGACGTTTTCCTTTGGGGTGCACTTCAAGTCTACAGTGTACACGAACAAACCAAGAACATTAATTGACGTGCAGGAGAATATCACCAGAACTAACAGAGAAATACCAACAGTCAGTACACAGCAGTGTCCGTTCCCGTGTTCAGATGAGTTGTCTACAGGGTGACATTCAGTTTGCGTTAGAGGAGCATGCGAACAACTGACCGTGGGTGGCGGTTGCACTGTACTATTAAGTTTCAAGTTGTCAGTCACCGATGAAGTAACATTTTGTTTGTACCGATTAAAGCGCATCTGTAGCATGCGCTCTCTCTTGTATTGTCGCAATCTCCACCAATTACGACTTTGTCCTAAGGGCCAAGTAATATAAACTTTGTCCTATGGGACATGAATTTTGAATTACTCTGTATATATCGTAAAGTAAAACTACAGAGTGAAAGTCGACTAGAAAGCTGAGAAATTGGGGCACTAAAACCTAGGAATGAAGGATCTGTGTGGCCTAAAGCCACTACAGTTGCTGAGTGTTGACCTAAAGCGTATCTGGAAGAGTGTTACTACTCTGTGCTTGACAATGTTTAATGGCAAGCACCGGACGATTGCTCCGGGTAGTGGACACAACAAGTATGTTAACAGCAGGAAAAGAAGTCGACAAAGACCGACGAGAATGTATCGAACAGGGGAAAGGCTGTTTTGTCAGCCAATAAGGTGAAGTTGTTTTTTTTTTTTTTGCTTTAATATTGATTACTTGGGAAACGGAAAATCCATAACTGGGGTTGTAATGCTACATTGTTTGGGATGCTATTTGAATAAAAAACAATCACGATTGGTACACAAAAAGGTGCTCTTGGCCATGAATATGCTCCGTCCAACATGCAGAAGTCACAAAGGCAAATGTGTATTCTCTGTGCTCAGAAATGATTCCTCCTGGACACTATTCTACAAAATTGCATGTGATGGCGCTTCAGATTGAATCCTCATCCATCCTTTTTTCAAAATTTAGATCTAACTGTCTTTATCAGATTCACCAATCTCAAAATTTAGCTTAGTAGGAAAAACTTGCATAAAAAGTGGCCGTTATTCCGTCAGTATTCTGTGGAGTTTGACGCAAATTATGTTCCGCTTGATATAAATAAAAAAATGAAAACTCCTTGGACCAAACGTATAGATATGCATGGAGACTATGGTTTCCAAACGAACCAACGAAAATTACTTGGAATCATTTTCTACCTTTCTACAAAGCTGCTGTGGTGTGGTAGTAGATATCCTGTAGCAAGTCGTGTTAAAATAAGCCCGGAAGAATGAGTTCTCAATCTGACGGGCCATATGAGATTTTGTCAGCAAGATGGCATCAGACTCATTGCGTGTTAGCGGGAGCAGATATTGCAGCAGAACCTAATAAAACAGAAAAGGTTTTGGTTTCATGTGCTGATCAGCTGGGAAATATATGGGTACGAATAATAATAAATACAACAGCATAATTTAGACTAAAGAGAGTGCAATAGAGTTCCAACGCGTGGATTAAATTATACACTCCTGGAAATGGAAAAAAGAACACATTGACACCGGTGTGCCAGACCCACCATACTTGCTCCGGACACTACGAGAGGGCTGTACAAGCAATGATCACACGCACGGCACAGCGGACACACCAGGAACCGCGGTGTTGGCCGTCGAATGGCGCTAGCTGCGCAGCATTTGTGCACCGCCGCCGTCAGTGTCAGCCAGTTTGCCGTGGCATACGGAGCTCCATCGCAGTCTTTAACACTGGTAGCATGCCGCGACAGCGTGGACGTGAACCGTACGTGCAGTTGACGGACTTTGAGCGAGGGCGTATAGTGGGCATGCGGGAGGCCGGGTGGACGTACCGCCGAATTGCTCAACACGTGGGGCGTGAGGTCTCCACAGTACATCGATGTTGTCGCCAGTGGTCGGCGGAAGGTGCACGTGCCCGTCGACCTAGGACCGGACCGCAGTGACGCACGGATGCACGCCAAGACCGTAGGATCCTACGCAGTGCCGTAGGGGACCGCACCACAACTTCCCAGCAAATTAGGGACACTGTTGCTCCTGGGGTATCGGCGAGGACCATTCGCAACCGTTTCCATGAAGCTGGGCTACGGTCCCGCACACCGTTAGGCCGTCTTCCGCTCACGCCTCAACATCGTGCAGCCCGCCTCCAGTGGTGTCGCGACAGGCGTGAATGGAGGGACGAATGGAGACGTGTCGTCTTCAGCGATGAGAGTCGCTTCTGCCTTGGTGCCAATGATGGTCGTATGCGTGTTTGGCGCCGTGCAGGTGAGCGCCACAATCAGGACTGCATACGACCGAGGCACACAGGGCCGACACCCGGTATCATGGTGTGGGGAGCGATCTCGTACACTGGCCGTACACCACTGGTGATCGTCGAGGGGACACTGAATAGTGCACGGTACATCCAAACCGTCATCGAACCCATCGTTCTACCATTCCTAGACCGGCAAGGGAACTTGCTGTTCCAACAGGACAATGCACGTCCGCATGTATCCCGTGCCACCCAACGTGCTCTAGAAGGTGTAAGTCAACTACCCTGGCCAGCAAGATCCCCGGATCTGTCCCCCATTGAGCATGTTTGGGACTGGATGAAGCGTCGTCTCACGCGGTCTGCACGTCCAGCACGAACGCTGGTCCAACTGAGGCGCCAGGTGGAAATGGCATGGCAAGCCGTTCCACAGGACTACATCCAGCATCTCTACGATCGTCTCCATGGGAGAATAGCAGCCTGCATTGCTCTGAAAGGTGGATATACACTGTACTAGTGCCGACATTGTGCATGCTCTGTTGCCTGTGTCTATGTGCCTGTGGTTCTGTCAGTGTGATCATGTGATGTATCTGACCCCAGGAATGTGTCAATAAAGTTTCCCCTTCCTGGGACAATGAATTCACGGTGTTCTTATTTCGATTTCCAGGAGTGTAAATAGTATTGAAAATTGTGACAAATAGTGCAGAAATGTATGTTTTAAATGCAATAGTGTATGCATGGTAAATAAATATGCATCCATATATGCTGAAGAGCCGAAGAAACTGGTACGCCTGCCTAATATCGTGTAGGGTTCCCGCGAGCACGCGGAAGTGCCGCAACACGACGTGGCATAAACTCGACTAATGTCTGAAGTAGTGCTGGAGGGAACTGACACTGTGACTCCTGCAGGGCTGTCCATAAATCCGTAAGAGGACGACAGGGTGGAGATATCTTCTGAACAGCACGTTGCAAGGCATCCCGGATATGCTCAATAATGTTCATGTCTGAGGTGTCTGGTGGCCTACAGGAGTGTTTAAACTCAGAAAAGTTTTCCTGAGGCCACTCTGTAGCAATTCTGGACGTGTGGGGTGTAGCATTGTCGTGCTGGAATTGCCCTAAGTCCGTTGCAATGCACAATGGACATGGATGGATGCAGGTGATCAGACAGGATTGTTACGTACGTGTCACATATTAGAGTCGTACCTAGACTTATCAGGGGTTCCATATCACTCCAACTACACACGCCCCACCCCATTACAGAGTCTCCACCAGCTTGAACAGTCCGCTGCTGACATGCAGGATCCATGAATTCATGAGGTTGTCTCCATACCCATACACGTCCTTCAGCTCGATACAATTTGAAACGAGACTCGTTTGACCAGGCAATACGTTTCCAGTCAACAACAGTCCAATGTCGGTGTTGACGGGCCCAGGCGAGGAGTAAAGCTTTGTGTCGTAGTCATGAAGGGTACACGAGTGGGGCTTGAGCTCCGAAAGCCCGTATCTATATTGTTTCGGTGAATGATTCGCACGATGATATTTGTCGATGGTCCACCATTGAAAACTGCAGCAATTTGCGGAAGGGTTGCAATTCTGTCACGGCGAACAATGCTCTTCAGTCGTCGTTGGTCCAGTTCTTACAGGATCTTTTTCCGGCCGCAGCGATGTCGGATATTTGATGTTTTACCGGATTCCTGATATTCACGGTACACTCGTGAAAAGGTCATACAGGAAAATCCCAACTTCATCGCTTCCTCGTAGAGGCTATGTTCCATCTCTCGTGCGCCGACTATAACACTATGTTCAAACTCACTTAAATCTTGATAACCTGCCATTGTAGGAGCAGTAACCGATCTAACAATTTCGCCGGACACTTGTCTTACATAGGCGTTACCGACAGCAGCACCGTATTCTGTCTGTTTACATATCTCTGTATATGAATACGCATGCCTATACCAGTTTCTTTGGCGCTTCAGTGTAGTTTTGATAATTGAGAGAGAGCAGTTATTGCAGAAAAATGGTTCAAATGGCTCTGAGCACTGTGGGACTTAACTTCTGAGGTCATCAGTCCCCTAGAACTTAGAACTACTTAAACCTAACTAACCTAAGGACATTACACACATCCATGCCCGAGGCAGGATTCGAACCTGCGATTTTAGCGGTCGCGCGGTTCCAGACTGTAGCTCCTAGAACCGCTCGGCCACCCCGGCCGGCGCAGTTATTGCAGTCACACCTGAGTTATTAGATTGGTGCATAAGTTCTTAGCCTTTTTGTTTTGCATGTTGGTATTCTGATCGCTATGGGTTTATTTAACGATTGTCATTTTTTATTCATAGTTCACTGCTGCTATTTGAGTTTACATATCGTCATTTTGTCATTTTGAGGTAGTGAGTGAAACCCTGGACGCTAGGAAGCGGAGAAGTCGGACATTTTCGACGTATTCTTCTATTTCAGTTCACTAGTGAGGTGAGAGATGTAGCCGTGTAATGGGACTATGCCATTGGACAGAGTGCGGCAAGAAAATGGTTTCCTCGTTTTAAGGAGGATTGTTTTGACATTAGTGATTATTTACGTTCAGGAAGACCTTCGAGGTTTGATAAGGATCGTTTAAACGCATTAATCCTCAGTGATGTACGTCAGCGTAGTCGAGAACTGGCAGATGTGATGGATTGCGATCATTCCATCGTCGTGCGATATGTGCATGCAGTAGGGGAAGGTTAAAAAAATCGGGTATCTGTGTACCGCATGCTCTATGCCAAAACCACGAAAATGAGCGGGTGACCATATGTGCATCTGTACCTGCTCGTCATCAACTGGTTCGTGAACAACACCGACTATTCCTATCGTGTATCGTTACTGGTGATGAGAAGCGGTGTTTTTATGCTAACGTAAGAGGAAAAAAGGAGTGGTTGGGCCCAAACAAAGTAGCAACTCCCTGTAGAAAGATCTGCGCACTTCCACAAAAGATAATGTTATTCATCTGATGGAACAGCGACTGTGTGGTGTACTACGAATTGCTTCCCGAGCTCTAGCCGTCACAGCTGACATTTATTGTCAACAACTGAGACGTCTTGCAGACGCAGTCCAAGAACAACGACCAGGAAGACTGAGTGAAGTGATGCTACTCCACGCAAAAGCCCGCTCGCATTCTCTAGACTGACAAAAAACTATACAGAGGTTGAGTTGGGAAGTCATTGCGCAGCCACCTTATTCATGTGATCTTACGACCTCTGATTTTCACCTTTTCCGCTCTCTATCGAACAGCCTTCAAGGAACTACCGTTTAGGACAAAAATGCGCTCCGAACATAGCTCTATGAGTTCTTCGCTTCGAAACCAACTGATTTCTATAGTCACGGAATCAAAAAGTTACCCCAGCGTTGGAAGACTGTTGAAAATAGTGAGGAAGAATATATTATCAATAACTTAAGTCTCTGTTACGTGTATCGACTTATGCAAAAACGCAGTGAACTTACGCACCAATCCAATACTAAACCCTTTAGACATGTGGACAGAGATAGCTTGAGGTCATTGTTTGACGTGATCGTCGAAAGCAAAGAATTAGAAGGGTCCGAACAATAGCGATGTCGGGCATTGCAAGTAGCAGGAAAGCATTAGCAGATAGTATATTATTTGGCAGTTGAGATTTGTCGTCTCCTCACTTCGTCATTCTGGGAGGTATCTTCCAATCTGCATAGTTAACGAATAATTAACAGCAGTCAGCAGCTATGTATACAGGTATGTGCAAAAACGATGTACTACCTCTTAAGTGCTCTACTTTGTTTACACACTGTCAAAATAAAACTTAAGAAAACATGGCGCCTCGTTGGAGATCCACTGTTCTCAGCCTCTGTTCAGACTAGATGAGGAATTGCATGTCATCGGCTCCAAGCGAAACTGTCGGAGTGAGAGTGAATATTTCTGCTTAGTCCTATAGAGAGACTCGTGGCAAGTAAATAACAGGAGACGAAAAATATTGGTCCTCCTTTCTGCAGTTAACTGAGAAGGAAGTTACCGAAAGTACTAAGTTCCATCCAAAACGACGCCTGAAAAACGACGTAACTCAGTCTGGTTGCTACTCAAATCCGCACGCAAGCTTCAAAAAAATTATCATCTGGAGTATCTACCTCGAGTATCTATCTGCTTAAGCAAATTCCCCAATTCGGAACTGTCCTAGTACTGCGGAAACTGAATAAGTTCAGATGTTCAAATGTGTGTGAAATTTTATGGGACTTAACTGCTAAGGTCATCAGACCCTAAGCTTACACACTGCTTAACTATCCTAAGGACAAACACACACACCCATGCCCGAGGCAGGACTCAAACCTCCGCTGGGACTGAATAAGTAAACTCATGCATCTCATTAAGTTCAGTAATGCACAACACACAATACTCATATCTAAAGGTCTCTTAATTAATAGCTTACGATTAAATTGTACACTACACATTATTTTCTTTCAGTGTTTTTGCGAAAACGATCATTTACCGTCATCACTGAGTTCTGCATACTTTGCATGCTGGATTTTAAAATGGTTTTTGAACTCTTTACCCACTTAAACGACACTCCACGGCTAATGTAATAATCAAACGATTCCATGACGAGAAAAAAGTGGCTGTACTAACGGCATAGTAACGTGTGATGACGTCGGCAACTTTATAAACTAGTTGCGCGCTGTCAGATACATCAGTTACTAGGTGCACAGCATAGCCAATGAAAGATCTCCGCTTAGCTGACGTATGGCACTACACATGACTACCTTTCTGATTTTCTTGCAGCAGCTACAGATACTCGGTCCTGGTAATCCCACGTGCTTCTAAGCATTTCAGATGACCGAAACCATTAATCCAAAGAATGTCACCAGATGTATGGAGAGTAGAAAACAGGCGACGGTTTCGAAAGTCGAAAACTATTTTCCTAAAACGAAAAGCTGACGAGGGAAAATTGTGGCTCTGTCGGAATTTAACAGTCGCACGCCTACATGGTTTCCACTCCAGAAAATTAAAGGAAATCAGCTATTTTCATTATACATATTGTAGACAGGATACCAACTTTCTTTTCTAAAACAAAATTTGTTGTGTTGTACTCCCGCTATTACTGCCTAGTCGGAGGAAGAGGACGTGAACCGACAAATGAACCACGGTTTGGGACACTGAACGGTGTGAGCTTCTTTGTTGGCTGAAAATTTGGCCAGAAAAAAGTTTTACTTGACGAGGGCCAAGAATAGAGGCGGCAGGTTATAAGAGGCTTTTCTAGACTCTTATAAAGATCGACTCCCACCAAAGAAATAAACGTTCACGTGGAATACCTCGCTAGGTTTTCAGCTCGATTAATGACAGTTTTGTAAGTAGAATATGTGGGACTCAGGAGCCGACACGCAAAGGAAATACTTTTGGTGACCAAACGCCTCAGGGTACAGAAAGAAGCATGGAAGAGAGGACTCGAGCTCACAGCTACGATGAAGGCTGCCTCAGCATCTGACACAGACCAGTGAGAGGGGCAGCTATACTTTCTACATGTGAGTGTACCATCCTGTCGCCCCGAGCTGTGTAACAATGCTTCGATGAGCAATCCACGGGCGTCAGAGTATTTTCTTGCTTCAAAAGCAATTGCTCTAGCACTATGGGACTTAACATCTGAGGTCATCAGTCCCCTAGAACTTAGAACTACTTAAACCTAACTAACCTAAAGACATCACACACATCCATGCCCGAGGCAGCATTCGAACCTGCGACCGTAGCCGTCGCGCGGTTCCAAACTGTAGCGCCTAGAACCGCTCGGCCACTGCGGCCGGCTTGTTTGTTTCCATAAGTCACCTGATCTGGAGCTTACTGGACAGATCTCAGTATCTATCGACAGGAAAGTGGTCGTGTTACCCTGTGATTACATGCCGCGCCACTGCTTACAAATGTACACTTCTTGTATTCTGGAGTTGCTGATACCGATATTTATGCACAGGAGTTCAAAAATGAGCATTAAGGAATTTTTGTACATTGTTGTCCTGGGCATGGAGGTCGAGTTTCGACATTTCCTGCCACGATATGAAGTCGCCTCGCTTCCTGGATCTTCCTATACAGTTACGTGAATCTTATTTTGTGTAGTTATTTCTGTAGTAACGTGTATGGTTAACGAAAATGTAAAATTGGTAACTTGTCATTTCAACATTGATATAAGGGGCTTTAAGCAGCTACTTGCACTATTGAAAACTAAGATGAAATGGGCGTTGTGTAGCCAGAAGGAGTTCCAACAATTAAATTTTAATTCTTGTAAGTAATTCAGGCTTTTGGATTAAAAAAGTTATTCTCATATTCTTGGCAATGATTGTTACACCTGTATCTTAAGACACATGGAATCTGCGCGACTTCATGTTCCCATGTAAACAATATTTTACTGTATTTAGTCCACACTTTTATTTTCACTACGTCGCTCTTCATAAAAAATGTAAAGATATCACTATTTTTGTCATGTAATCATCGAACTCGGTACTTCCGCATTAACAAATATACAGTGGCAGACTAAGCCTAACTAAGAAAAGAACTGCGCACAATCGGTAAAAAATTTTTATGACAAAAATATGTGACTTTTGAAGATGAACTAAATGTGTTCTAAAATTTTTGTTTCGAGATACATAGAAATTAAACAATAATATTATCGTAGAAATCGCTGATTATGAGTTATACATCACAAGGTTTTGGCCTTCCAGCCAACCTCAAATATCGAAATAAGTTTCACCTCTGGGGTCACAAACGGTTCCATAGAGGTCGATCGGCGTCGCCTCCTGATGTCCTGCGCACTCCAGCCTCAAAACGCGAGTTTGGTTTCGTAAACGAACAGAGCTGGCATATTGTAGGAGTAAGGTACATCCAATAGCTCTAATGTAAGGCACGCTTTATTTCGTTGAAGAAAAATCTGAAATTGTATGTTGTTCGGAAATATTTCACGCATTTTACGCAACTGGGTCATTCGTAGATATTTACCATTTGCATGATTGCATAAT